>NW_027176373.1:12334172-12494172 GCF_023349555.1 Cebidichthys violaceus
GCCTGATTTCCAAACATCATGCTGTGTTGGCGTTGGTACACTCAAAAATGAAGTAGCTAAATAAAGATATAAAGTAAACTTGAAATATCAGCGCATGGGAAAATATTAAAACAAAAGAAAATCTACCATGCATGACATTGTGAGAGCATGGAGCCTGTTTTCCATCCATTGAAAGAAACACATCCTCACTGGTCTGACTGTCCAAGTGAAGTCTTTCTGTTCCTCGTTAACCTGCGGCTCATGTAATATATATGCACCCACTGAGGACTGAGGATGATAACCTTCAATGTCCTACTTTGACTCCTCACATGCATTTCGCCAATTCTATTGATTTTCTTTTTAATCATGTACATAAAACAACCTGCTCTCACATAAACCTATTTTTTCTCTCTTCGGACACTTACTGTGGCAATTAATTTCCACCGGTGTGATAAGAGCTGCTGTAAAAGGCTGCGTTTCTGTGGACTGCAGCAGAGCTCAATATATAAATGGGTCATTTTCAGCACGCAGGCAGCACGCAGCGTGGGTCAAGGGCCACATACAGATACTGCGGGCTACAGAGGAAAAGGTGACCGAAATACCCGCAGGGTGCCATGACAGGATCAGACTTGACATATATATATATATATATATATATGCATGCAGGATTAGCAATTATGTTTTAAACTTCCCATCCCGCAAACATTAGGGAAGCTATCTTGGCAATAACTCGTACCTGAACAAATCTGCAGAAATGCCAGTAGACAGTAAATCCCCGTCAGACAGGCAGGCATCATTCAAGAGCAGCTGGAAAAACGGTGTAAATCCCGTTAGAAGGCGCTTTGTTGTCCGTCTCATCTAAATCACAACTTCTACTGTACTGCAGCGCCGATGATGGGGATCCGGGTGGAGGAGAGTTCCTGAACTCCGCCGCGAGACAGATAATACAGTTCAGAACTGCAGAACTGAATTTCTATTCGAATCAAAGTTCAGATCAGTCGGAGGCATCCTTGCGGGCTACTCGAGAAGTAATCCACTCAACGCCACTTGGATTCCCCCTCCACTCCGCGATCGGACTCCTCACTTCCAAATGCTGATAACTTCGCGGAATGCATCTGTGATAAGATACGCTATTATAGTTCCACTTCAGGTGACGCTTTCCCTCGGCTGAATGGAGAGCGAGAATCCCAAAAAGGGTAGAAGCGTCCAGTTTGCGGCCACTTAAATTGTTCAAACGTGTAGTTTTACCCCGGTTTCGTGGGACCGGCGCTGGTTGGATAAGGCGCCGTGCGTCTCTGCTCTCAGCGCTGGTTTGGTTTCCCTAACCAGTCAGAGGCTTCTCTGTTATGCAGAGGAGATTCCAGCGAGTCAGGCACCGTTTAACCGCATAAGGACACACATTCACAACACGAGGCTCCACTTTGCATCGAGCACGTCCCTTGTAATAAGAAGAAAAAAAATCCAGGTTACAGCAGCCTGGTAAATGCGAGAAAAAAATCAAAATGACTGCAAACTACGGAATGTGGGTGTTATAAGTTTTAATATCCAATAAAAGACTATCACGTACCATAAATCAAGCTGGCTCAAGCTAAATGAATGGCAGCAGTCTGCAGTAGCCTCTAAATTCAATTGGCTGCATCATTCAAACACTTTGTTTTAAGTGTCCATCATTATATGTTAAGAAGAGCCTTTTATGAACGCCAGAATTCCCCAACCAAAAGTGTACTTAATATTTCAAAGTGTGACTACAGTTGAAAGTGAGCATAATTTGACCTTGATGAATGATTTATAGTATCATTATCCTCCCATCAAGACAGAGGGACGTGCACTTTCACTGTGTCCTTATTAAAACCTAAAGGGATCCGCTCAGGCAGTATGAAAAAAAAATAATAGTGCATTCCTAATGAGCCAGTAAAAAGTGCCTCCATCCACACCCGGTATCCACAGCAGCAGCATTGTGATTCTTCTTCCACTGACAAAAATCAATGAGGTTTTCACCCTCTGACCTCTCAACACTACTGGGAAATGAAATGGCATTTTAAGTGCATTAGAAATGTGATGCCTAACATAATATGTCTTGATATCAAACACAGTGAAGTACTAATCACACGGCTTGAGTGAAATTCTATTTAAATTAAATACATTTTGAATTATGGTGTGACTGACCCTAAAGTTAATGGTAAGTATAGCTGTGACCTAGTGAACCTCAAATGTGTCTTCTGCTGTCTAAGGAGATCAGCACTCCCTCTGCTGGCTGCAGGGCTGCAGTACAGGCAGGGGTTACCTTTTTGCTTTGAAAAATTGATATTTAAGGTTCCAATTCTGTCTGTATTAATTCTGCCCATTCCACGCTGATACCTCTAGACCCCCCGAGGGAGTAAGCAAGCAGGCTGCATGACACTACAGAAATATGCCAAGTTAAGTGCATGCATCATTTCTACAACAAAAAGCACATGCTTAAAAACTCCTTCAGAAGTCCAACCAAATTTAGTAACAGAAGAAGAGAGACGATAATTATGTATTCAGAGGAACTTCAATCACTCTGTCTCACTAACACGCCACAGAAAAAGCAGTGATGCCTCTGGTATTTTAAGTCACATTTAGACTGAGCAGAAATTGTCTTACTCTGCCCTCCCTGTCCCCGACCTCTCGCCTCAAATCCTTTAATTGCCCATTGTGGACCACTGGTGGCTCTGCTGAATGGGGCCTGCATTCTAGGCTGAGACATCACGGTTGGTAAACAACCAGAAAGAACATGTGAAATTACAGTCTCATATAAAACATGCGCTCTATCTTTTTTTCCAATAAAGAACACCTCCTTCCTTTGCTTTGTTGCATGTTCTTATTTGTCCCATGTCCTATTCAATTGTTGCACATTGCTATTCTGGGTCTCTTTTTCTATTTCCTCCAAGTAAATATTATCCCCATTGTATGACTCTCTGGCAGCTCGATGGGCAGAGACTGAATGACTGCTAGCACCATAATAGTAGCATTGTATAGGACAATATGGTCTTGGTCATGTTATGTCTTTATAAGTCTCATTTTATAACATTGACAGGTATAAAATAGCTGTCATAACAGTCGGGCTAAAGCGCAAATGACGAGAGGACAGAGGTTCAACAGTGGGGCTCTTGCTTTATGCGCGTGTGGCCTCAATATAACAACAGGTGCAGCGCTAAATGCAGGGTTTGTGAGTTCTATCGTGCATTTCACAATTGGTCACAATCCAAAGCATCTCCAGCATCGATGTTTCCAGGAACAGATGGTGAAAAATGGACACAAAGACATGCGCGTCTTCATGGCAACAAAGCACATAAAATGGCAAGGATTTCAAGGAGACAGTGCCAAGTACTGAGACCTATTTTTATTTATTTATTTCACTCCAAAGTAGCTCTCCAGTTGGTTCTGAGCCAGAGGAGAAAAATATCTCCAAAAAGCACAAAGCCAAATTTAAAAAAATATTTATGAAGGAATAAATAATTTGGAACCTCCACAGACCAACAAACCTGGCCTCAGCTAGTCTTCTATTAATCACTGTTGACTGCTTTGTCCAAGCAAAAAAGACATGCATAAACAGGAAATGCAGATTTTAATTACAGGAGCTATGTGGACATTTGTTTCCCCATTCTAGATATTATTAGCCATGCTGATTCTCTACTCTCACTGTTTTATACTATCTGTGACAGCTCTTTGACTTTTTCCATTTCTCTTCACTTGTTTATATCTTTGCACATTTGTCAGCACTTCTCACTGCACATCACTATAGTTGCTCCGGATCATACAAAGTGTTGAAGAAATATAAGAGACAGCCTTGGCGTTCACCATCACACAGTATGAAAAGATGATGCAATAGCCATGCCTCTGTTCTTCTTGATCTCTCTGCAAATTGGCAAACTGGCAGATAACCCAATGGTCTTATCAGTCTGTAAGACTTGGACATCCCTTCAACTTCTCACAATCACATTGTCATCTTTTTTTTTCTCCTGCAGGGCCACAAAGATTTTAGGTATGAACAAAAATAGGCTTCTTATCATGAGAGAATAAACAGACTGATAAAGAATCCCTCTTTCGGCCATTAGCTCCACTACGTCAGATGGAAGCCAGTAATAGCTACAATTTAGGTTCCACAAAAGAAAAAAAACATTTTTTTATACCGCCCATTAAAGATAAAAGTAAAAAAACATCGTTATTTTAGCATCTCATTTGTTTCTTCTTCTTTTACTTAAATTTGCTCCAGGTGTCAGAAAGGCTGAGCACGAAGTCTTATTTTGTCATCCTCCAAAACTGTAGAGACTAGGAGAGAAGTGCTAAACGTTTAGCTTTGTTCTATATCAGTACAACCCAAAGTCAGAGCCTAAACCGTAAAATGTCAAAGCAAAGGGAAAGGGGATTGAACTGTATTGGCTTTGGACACAGCACTTGAGGTCTGCAGCTGCTGAACTGGCATTAAGTGGTATTAGAGTCTTTGTCAGCAAAAGGAAAACATAGTCCTCTTCCTGGGAATTGGGTTCAACATTGTATCTTTCAAAGGACAAATTCAGAATCCGCACAATCTGGAGCACCACTTCACTGACTGCTGGCTTATTCAAGGCTTTTTTTCAGAGACTTCTTTAAAACTGTTTTACAAGATCAGACCAATTCAAAACTAGGCCGCTTTGAAGTAGAGCAAAAATAATTGGATAAAACAGATCTGTAAGTTTCAATAATGACAAAATTAGAAGAAGAGACTAAACAAAATACACTTTTGATTGATAACGCCTTGTGCTGGATTAACACAAGTATAGGCAGCAGTAACAACAACATGGCATCTGACCAGAGACTGAAGCATGATGGTTATATGTTGTGTAGAGAGCCAGGCAGTAAGATCTAAACTTCATCAACTCATCAAAGCCCTCCATTGGTTTGTTGAAGAGAAGTGGGATTATTGTTCTTTATCGACCACAATTGCACAAATCACATTTAGCACTTGGACCTTACCTTTGTATCCAAGGCTGTTGTCTTGTTCAGATGCGGGCTCAGATGCAGGTGTTTGGGAGATGACCTCACGGTTCCCTCTGTGTTTCTCTGTATCTGTTTGGATGGGGACAACAACAGTAGGTAATACAATTAAAAAGAAAATTAACTCATCCATGTGCAACATTAACGTCTTATTTCCTGGAGTTTAACCATGAACAGGAAACTAAGTGAATAAATCTTACTGGTAGATAAATACTGTGGAAATGGACATTTTAGTCTACAACAGCTCTTCTTGTATGGTAACCTTACTATACCACTATTAGGCTCAAGTTATTGTTTTTCTAATTATTACTTGCCTTTAGTTAAACCAAAAAAAAAATCCAGTTTTTATTTAGTATAAAAAAACTGCAAGCGTATACTTTTATTTCATTTTATATGGATGTAGTACAGCATTCCTACTGATGCTGAAAATTGGTGCAAAATGGCAGCAGTCACAATAACATAACTGTTTACGTAAGTTGCCTTCTTTTTCTCTGTATGATTTGTCAACAAAGAAGTCTAAAGAGACATTTCCCTTGCTACATTTTTCTTCGGAAGCACATTGAGCGCCAACACTGTGGTGAAGTATTTATGAACACATTCACATCTTAGTCGCAGAAAGAATATGATCTCTTCTGTCTAAGCACTAAATGCAATACAACACAGGCAATGGAAATGTATGATTTATGCATAATGTTCAAACATTTACGTGCACCAACAATAACATTTCCACTGACGTACCCATGCTTTATACACTGGCTGGGTGCCTGGCTCGTCATGAAAATAGTCTAGAATTCTACCACTAGAGGGCGCCACCACTTCAACACAGCACTGGATTAAAAACCAATGGCCCAATCCCAATGTCCCCCCTAAAGCCACCCTGAACCCTTGAGAATTTACTGACGTCATCTGGTAAATGGTTGAGTGTGAGAGACTGTGAGGGCTTGAAATGGTGTAAATAGGAATGGGACAGCACTTTGCTGCAACATATCACGTTACTATGACAACATCAAAAAATATGATGCAAACATTTATTTTATAGTTTTTACTCCCTGATTTGAATGTCTTCCAGGCTCTTTCCTCACAAGATGAGTGGTAACTTCAGATAATCTACTTGTTTTTGTCAAAACCGCTTCAATGACAAAATGAAATATTTGATGAATAAATAAATAAATATCCTCTGATTTCATGTTTCTGTGTAAATGTAATATGACAGGCTGAACACACCTGTGCCGTCCTCTTTGTTTACCTTTTTTTTTACCTCTCCATGCTTCCACTGGTTACCCCGTGTTTAACGTCAGATTGCAATGGATTGTGGGTCATTCCCTTGGGCAAAGTCAACGGCCAAATCCCAATGTCCCCCCTTACGGACTCACAGACTTTGAAATAAATACCCACAATTATACATCTTATTTTTTGTCATTTTCATGGTAACGTGATATGTTGCAGCAAAGTGCTGTCCCATTCATATTTACACCATTTCGAGCCCTTGCAGCATTTCACACTCAACCACTTACTCGGTCAATTAAGTCCTTGAGGGTTCAGGGCTTAGGGTTTAGGGAGGACATTGGGATTTAGCCAACATCTAATGCTGATTTACGGAAAGGGTTCATAAAGGGCTCAAAATGTCTGCGAGAGAGAACCCTCAAACACTCAACGATTTGACAGTGGGACAGCCCTAAACCTTTCACGGACTTTACGAGAGCGCGCTTCAAAGTCCGTGAGTCCGTGAGTGTGGAGATTGGGATTGGGCCAATAACTTTTTTTGGTATTGTCATGTTGAGGTTCAGTCTTTCAAAAGGTGTTTAAATGTAAAAACCACGTAGAACTGTGGAAGCGTAACTATACTGCATATCAATATGTCCAGTGGAATGTACATAACAGCTTTGACTGTGGCAGCATTTCTATTGAAGTCAATAATTTGACTTAAAACCAAACATGACTATGTTTTTAATCATTTTATAAGCCGGGATCAATAAAGTTAGTATCTATCCATCTATCTATCTATCTAAAGTGAGACAATAATCCTCTCAAAAGATCACTCATGGATATTACACCTGAGCCTTTACTGTCTGTCTCATCAACATACACATTTATGTAACACTGAAATCAATTTGATCTAGAATAAATGAACTTTGAAACAAAACAACTTTGAGCTCAACTAAAGGGAAAAATCAAGTTGGGGATGCTGTTTTATGGACATTTCACAAATAAATTATTAATACATATCCTGAGTTCTGTGTCTGTTTTCAGCCACAAGAGGACAGTATAACTGCACCTACAAGGTGCTGACATTCTGCTATTAAAATAGTATTGGTGAATATATGTTTTCATTCTTCTCTCATCCACACAAACCCAAAGCTGGCATATGAGTGGCACACTGCAAAGCAAGTCTTTAAACTATATCTTTTGTTCAGGTATTCAGAATGGCTGTCATAATACCAGAGAGGGAGCGATATTCTGTTTAAGAATATTATTTTCCACACAATGGAAAAACTGTCTTTGTACTGAAATTCCCGAAACCCTGACAGCCTCTTCCATAGTCTGCAGTCTGCAAACTACTCTTGTAATTGGACACCAAACTAGGCTTTTTGAGTTAATGCAATCATTTCATAAAGTATGATTGTACCGCTTGTTTCAAAGCCATCTAAACACAATCTCATCTTGAAGGAACAATAAATTATTACAACAACACATCAAGAAAGACAAAAAAAGGTGATAGAATAAGTACTCCCGATGTGTATGTCTGGTCAGTGAAGAGATTCTCACCTAATGAAATGTCCAAGGCATGGCCCAGCTGCAGCTGGCTGACACAGAGAAGGCCGATAAGAAGGAATTGGGTGGGTGATTGTACAGCCTGCATGGTCCCCAATGGCCCGGCCTGCCTTTAAGAAGGCCCCGATTAACCTGGAACCCAGAGAACAATATTTATTTGGACAGCACAAACGTGAGCTGAACTTGAGACATGCTGGAGGAACAAAATGATCAGTGCCCCAACGTTAGTCAGATAGCATCATTCTTTAAATTTTATTTTGGCGTTATGCTTCTATTCATTTGACTGGAAAGTAAAAAAAATAAAAATTGTTAAAACCCATTAAGCCCTTTTTGTAAAGGGTTTGCTGTTTTACAGAACATGTAGCTAATCTTTGTGTCATTCTACATTGAATGCTACATATGCAAATAACATACAACTTTTACACTATTATTAGCAAAATAAAGTCCCATTATGGTTTTTATACAATTCCTCTCGCAAAGTGAACTCACACAAACTCCTCGTTTACCATCTACCCTGCTGGCGAGCACCATGCAAAACAATGTTCCCGTGTGAAATTCCACTATAAAAGAAGAGAGGAAGCCAGATGGACTTTCCTCTGAAACCCACCCTGCATGCAGCCAAACTCTGAGTCTGTTTCAGTCTGATCCATCCACACAAACCCAGGGAATGCAGATCACTATGGCTTCACTTCTGCTTTTCGTGTCGTATTCAACACACGGGTGAGAATCTGCAGCACATCTCAAGCATGCTCTCTGTGTGCTTTGTGTTCAAGTGCTCCATCAAGATTCCATGAGCTCATACATAATCCAAGTCAAACAGCATACAAACATGCTCGCATTTACCTGCTGCACCTC
The DNA here is from genome assembly GCF_023349555.1 of Cebidichthys violaceus. Taxonomy (NCBI): domain Eukaryota; kingdom Metazoa; phylum Chordata; class Actinopteri; order Perciformes; family Stichaeidae; genus Cebidichthys; species Cebidichthys violaceus. The sequence continues at coordinate 12,342,777 of NW_027176373.1, forward strand.
CCAACCTTAACCTCCCCCCAAACAAACACACACAACAAGAAAACAAACACTCTTGCTCTCAAGTGGGAAAGTGGGAATGGTGATAGAATACGGTGATGGCGCCAAGTGGGAGGAATAGGAAGTCACTTGTACTGATCAGCCATCTGTGGCACAAACAGCCTTGCAACTCATCCTAGCTGTCTGATGGACAGCCAGATTCCTGGGATGTCTTGGCACCCTCTGGCCACCGACTCTATGCCCCACTTTAATTGTTCTGAGAAATGCAAACCAACAGCCAACATTGTAAATATGCCAAAAGCTTGTGATTGAGATGTATCCCAACTGTATGATGTGTTGTTAGCAACTACATTTTCTGTATATGAAATGTGAAAGGAGTAACTTTACATGTTTAATGTTTGTTTTATGATATCAATCTTTCATGGGCTGATATATTTTGTTCAAAAGCTTCAACCGAGCTGTCTTTATTTTTAAATCCTGGAAAAGAAGTCTTGATAGACCAATCTGAATATATACAGTTTATTGTATCATTTCATTGTTATCCACTGTTATGGATTTTCTAAATATGACTGTCTGAAATGTAATGACACAAGGTGTGTGAAGTATTAGTATTTTTTATCTCTGCTCTACAGTCTGGATCGGGTTTATGATAATTTGTGGAATCTTGTAAGTCTACGCGAGCTTTGCATATTTGTATGCGTGACACGGCAATAAAAACTTGATTAGTCAAATTACCTCTACTGAGATTTGAAAGTGTTAGGCCAATATAGTAAAGATGCTGAGGTTTCAAAAGATTTGAAAGCCAGAAACAATAATATGACATTGTAATGTAATTTTCAATATGAATAACATTCAACATATTGACATCTGCTGCACATCATCTACACAAAGATCTAGGATACATCACTAACATAATGAGCAAGGAAGATTGCATTTTCTAGAGTGCTGAATATTAAATGTGGGTGGTAATAACAACATTGCATTGTTTAGTTTTATCTAACATGGAGAAAACAGAAAGAAGAATGGCAGAAAGTGGGTGTAGAAAGGGGAAAAAACATAATAAATCCAAGATGTAATTTAAAAATATACCAGTGGGAGATATGAGTGAAACAGGAAACGCACCTAAGTCTATATGTAAATACGTTGATAACTGCAGTGGATCTGAACTGCAGTGGATCTGAAAAGATGAATGAAAACAACTAAATTCAAGTCAGGGGTGCACTATGTAAAGATTAGAAGTATGTGTAGACAACACATGATATAGTACATAATATATAATGCATTGTTGTATACAGTATACGTTCAGCCAGTAGAGCATTCTGTGTTGGTATCATTAGTATTAGTATATCCAAATTAACATGCACGCACCCTGTGAGTACACCATACTGTGTCATACACAGTAGATGCTCTCCTCATAACTGGAAACATGCACGCATGCATGCACCGGCACTCAACACAAGAAAAGTCGCCCATACTCAAAGGAATGACAATACAATATCTGTTGGAGTCATCTGCTCTGAGCTAATGGGGAGAGTCTGCAGATCGAAGGAGACGGGACTGCTGATTTCCCCTTCCTTCTTCTGTCTACTGGGGAATAATTACAGCTCACCATCTAACATATTGTCAATAAGACCGAACGGGAGCTACCCCTATACCACAGCAGCCAGATCACATACTGTAGAGAGCAGTGGAGCGTAAAAAAGAATCAGCCTCCAGCATCCCCCTCCCCATCCTTTCTCCCTCCTAAATATAATCCCCTGTGCTCAAAGAGACAGACATGTGAACTGCAATATGTTACACCATGTATGCCATGTCAAAAGGTGCAGGAGAGATACTTAATTACAACAGACATATTTACTTTGGATACACATTGCAAGGAAAAGCAGACATATTTCACTGCACCTGTAGCATTTGCATGAATATAATACAAATGCACCTTTTGTAGATTCAATTTCGTGTTGGCTTTTTAATATAGGGCCAAACGTATTGAAATATGTGTACAACTATGCCCATTGCCGACTGAGATGTGATGGTTAGTCAGCAGCTCTGTCGCACAACACCACAGGGGGGTCTGAGTGAAAGCCGGGGGCACAACCAGGAAGTATGATTCACTGACTTTTATTTTCCTCGCACAATAACTGGAGTCTAAATCAAGACCACAGAGGGAGTTGTGTGTGGAAGAAGAGGCACACAAATCACCTGCTTATATTACTGTCAATCAAGCCATACATCACGCACTTTTCACATTGTACAAGGCTTACTGTCTCCTCGTGTAAGACTGAAGAGTTCTTATCAGCACCTGGCAGTTATCGCTGACATGTGGCTGTGTCTTTTGGGGGAAATGGATGGGGAGACGGATACAAGGCTTTCATCACTGCCACTATAATGCATTACGGGAGCTATCGGAGCAAGACAAAGGATATTAAAAGTATGAGAGGCAATGTCCGGGTCCCTGTCAGGGCTCATGGTAACAAGTCATAGTCGGCTGAGTCGGCATTATGGAGGAGAAAAACTGGTGTGAGGAGTAACAGATGATGCCATGGACCAGCCACAAGGGACAGTGACCTTTGGCCCCAGAAGATGAATGACCCCGATATGTCAGCATCAAGAGCCATTAGCTGCATTTGCAAAATAATGAGGAAACTACACTGTGTGTTTGGTGAGGTATAAACATCTGATTAAGAATTTAGGTGTTAAGAGGAAAGGAAGAACTATTGATGACCACCCAAATGACTGCACAGCAAGTTGCCTGGTGCAGCTAACCGTTGCTTCATCCCTCCGTGATAAACATCTCAAGCCCACTTGAAGGCATTTTCAGATTAAAGGATTCATTGGGGAATGAATCCACTGAGTCCACTCAACTTGGCAAGTGATTTTTCAGTCAATGCTCTATACTATTGAAGGGTCCTCATACATCCCCAGTGTTTGCTGAGAAGAAAAACTCCATACCCTCCCTTAATTAGGTCAGGAGAGTCAGTAAAGGGCAACATTCTTTGAGTTGATAGTACAGCCAAATAAACTAAGTCCACTAGATTAAGTGATCCTTTAAGATATGTGTTGCATTTGCTTGAATGTGATTCTAGCAACAGTTACTTGTACATAACTTAATCCCTTCAGTGCTTTTAAAACCACTGAAGGATTTTCAGCACCAGGATCTTAGAGAGAGAAAAAGATGAAGACTTTGATTTTGTAGAAATGCAAACTGTGAGGTATTTTACTTATTTTTAAATGTACACAAATGATACATTCATTGAATATGTAATTCAGTAAATGCATTCCACCACATTCCGTACCACTACATGATTAGTCAGCAACACAAGTTTTTATTAAAAGCCATAACCTTTAATACAAAGTCTAGTAAAAGTAATTATATGATCATTTTATGATATAGACTTGACTTTTAACTTCTCTTCATTTACAGTATATATTCAGGGATACACGTTTAAGAATTAGAGGGTAAACTCAGCAATCATTGCTTGTTTGGCAACATGCAATCATTAGAATTCAAATAGCATTCACTGCAAGTAACTTTCAGCACCACAGCACGTGGACAGCATCTGCTCCTGTATGAATCAATGGGCAGGGAATGGATTCAATTCCCTCTGAAGCCCGCTATGCCAAAAACATGCACACTCACAATAGTGAAATTATCAAGGATACTAACCAAGCCTCACTAATATGAATGAGTACAACTTTACAACTTACCCCTCCAGGTTATTCCTCCAGCATTATTGTTCCATTTTCTCTGGTGAAGCCAAATCTCTGCCAGTGTGTTTTTGAGGCATCCAAGTACCCAACAATGAAAGCAGAAACAAAAAGGAAAAAGGAAGATACAATGCGGACCTGTAAAAGAAAAAAAGGGAGAGAAAATCAAAAGAGGGAGCCTATGCTGAAGAAAAAGCCTAAATAATCCATCTGTGATCCAGGAGACGCTATCAGATGGGGTGCATACAAATCACAAAGCTACCTCTGCAGCAACCTAGGTCCAATATCCTCAGGGTCCTAAGGCTGCACTCAGACAATTTACTCTTACAGATTAAGCCTGGTACCTCACACACTCAAGGACATTATAAAATGGTGATTTTCGAAAACAAAATTAGCATTTAGATTTTATTTTCTCAGACGGAGAAACAAGAAAATGTCCTTTTTTTCATCATTTTCCAATTTTCACTCCTTTTTAAGTCATTGAGGACCTTGTGGACTATAATATATGTGTGGCTAGTTGAAGACTATTCTGAATGCTTTCAATACGTGTACTGCCAAACCAGAGTGTTCAGTAAATTCTGAATGTATTTGAATAGTGTCTGTCTTAAATATGGCAACACTTACAGCATTATCTATTATAAAAATATGCATTGCAAAATGAACTGTTATATTACTCATGGTTTGTCACAATTTGTAGTCCAGTGTACAAATATATGTATACAACTGTGTATTTTTGAAGGTTTTCCAAATAAAGCATCACAGCTCAAGCTACCTGCAGCAGCAGAGAATCACAGTGTGCGTGTTGCTGTAACACGGGAACACATCTCTGCATCGTAGTTCACAATCTGCAGAAAAGCATCCCACTGGGTCTATGTTCACCTGCAGCAAAAACCAGCCTGCCTCAGTCTCTCTTTCACTGAGTGAAATTGAAATTGTTTTCGCCCTCTTATTTTTGCTACCTGCTCATCCCCATTTGGTTATAAACACTGGGGGTGCTGGAACCTTAGCATGCATAAGCCACAAGGCAGGACAACACCCAATTCATCATGGAGATAGCAAAGGCAAACACATTTACACCAAAAGAAATGTTAGATTTTTTCAATCCACCTGACTTGCATGTCTGTGCAGCTCTGCCCTTTTCTCTCCCACTCTGTGTATTTTTCATGCCCAGATTGCCTGTGCTCACTTACAAGTAACAGTTGTTTACAATAATTGATTTTTTTTATTGTATTGTATCGGAAACAATGTCCACAATGACTGATGAATGCATCTTCTTCGGTGTAATGATGTGTGTAACAAAAGGAGAATTGATCCACAACATTTCTCAGCAGCTATTTATTCAATTCAATCTAATGCAACCCTAAGACCTGCACAGTATAATATAGACCCAAACACACATGAGTGAGCTTAACAGCATTTATAAATCCACAAAAGGTAAACTTTTAGCTCTTTGGCTTCTGGGTCTTCTTACATCCAATTCTTCTAAATAAAAATAAAAAACTACGGGTGAACATATAGAGTCTGATGCTGCAATAGAGGAGCATCAGGGCATGTGACCCAAAACAATTTTCTTTTCAACTACACTCTTATCTGCAGCACTCTTATCCAGATCCTTCATCTAACCCAGCGGTGCGGTTTTGAATTAACCTCAAGTCAATATCATGGTCATCTATCACGCTGGCAGGAGGAGACTTGTGAGTGTGACATTGGAAAGATAATCATCTCAAGAGCAAAACGTGGTGACCTCCAGTGACAATGTTGCTCATCTGGTCAGAATAACCAAGACACTCGCGGTTTGAACCTGAGCTGTGTGACAGCCAATCGCAACAAAAAATGTGTTTTGTATTTGGAGAATGTAGGATATAACTTACGAACGAGAATTACCACGCTGTCTCTTCAGTGTTTAAACACAGAAACATTATGTTGATGAAGCAATTTAGAAGCAACGTTATCTTTTTTTAAATTTTATAACATTCATCTTTGCTCTTTGGCGCCTTTAAAATGAATGTCCTAATTGTTATGATTACTGCAATAACACAATTCCCCATGAATGATAGCCGTATTCACATCAAACTCTGGATGCAGACCAACTATAATTTTGTTATCAATGTTATTCAGTGATTGTGTTTTCCAATTCCCCATCTAATTATTAATTTAAAGCTATTACATGGAGAGAAAAAAAAAGCCCATTACTGGTGTTTGTGAGTTTTCACAGAAAACAACAATCACAACATAAGTTAATTTATATTTCAATTATCCCACAACAACTGTACTTGTAGAGCATTACAAAAGTTCAGTAGGTGTTTTCAACAACTTTTATTGAGATATACCCCTTTGCATTCATTCAATTACAAAATCAACCCTTAATCATTGTTCTTCTATCATCCATGAACTTCGAAGAACATAAATAGAATGATTTATGAAAGGCTAATGAGTAGACATATGCAGAGATCACCTCCACATATTACTAACATTATACTGATAAGAGATAAAAGCCTCAAGGTAAATATGGAGACTATTTATAATATTGATATGTGTTGAAATGTTTTGATGTTGAGAAATAGAATGTCTAATCCATTTCAATTCTCTTAATCAAGTAACTTAAAGATAGACACACAGTAGCAGTGAGATGCCTGTACTAACCTCTGTGAAAGATTTGGCAAAAAGCATTTTCCTGGTGCGTCTTCTCTCTGTTAGAAAAAGAAAGAGATTTGAGTTGAAACCTGTTGACCCTTGGTCATCGACTCTCTCTGCCCTATTACATCATTGGTCTATGTCTTCATATTTGTTCCTTTAGCTGCATGCTGAACCTGTCACATAAACTAATGACAAGCTCTGAAGTCGTCTGAGGTCCAGATATATTCTTTTTACCATGTACCTCACCAATTTATCGTTACACTTACTGTGTGGTGATGGGGACACAAATGCCTTCATTAGGAGTACTCTCTCACACACACACACACACACACACACACACACACACACACACACACACACACACATAATTTAACTGTGATTTGCTCATATCAAAAAATGGTTATATTACCATACATTCATATGGTAATATTTGCGTCGCTATCCTTTTCTCCTCTTTGGATGGGCTGACTGACACTTCAGCATCTACACAGTCTGGGAGCCAAACAAAGCTATTTTTGTGGATTGACCATTACACAAGAGCTGCATGGAATGAATGTGCGAGAATGCAACTCGGGTGTCATTGCCCCTTGATAATCTCGCTCGTCTTGAGGAATTCATTTTCTCAGCAGCTTCACTTCAAAATGACATTCTGACACCATTTACATGGAAATCACTTCGTCTGTAATAGTGGCCTGCATGCAGACAGGTCCTCTCACAGGGCTAGACTATTAATGGACATAAATGGTAAAGAGAATGAAGGAAGGAAGGAAGGAAGGAAGGAAAGAAAGAAAGAAAGAAGAAGGAAACAAAGAAAGAAGATGTAGAAGATGGTGGGTATTAAAACACGGGCTTTTCAGGTTTAAAGTCAAGGTCAGAGCTTTAAGTATAGGGGATGGAGACACTGATGGAAAGTATAATGTGGGAAATTCCTTTTTCTCCCCTTTCTCTCACCCTCTCTCTGCCTCTCTCATACAAGAGCGAGATGTAAAGATTTTCCCTGAAAGAAGAAGAGAAATCCACCATCAAAGCTCACAGCTGAGTAGGTCTTGAGGGAAATGCATATACGTTTCAGCCTTTTAGTTTGCACTGAGAAATAATGAATACAGGAATGTGTCCTTATTTGAAAAGAGATTCAATTACCATGCTTGCATTTTATCTTCTAAGACAATTTCTTGTCAACATCAATCATTTCTCTGTGGTGTTCATCACAAAGTAAATCAAGGATTTAAATAAATGTCTGTGAACTTCAGCACCAGCCGGGTAATGTTTCAGTGCAATCCCAACAGCCACATCTTTAAAGTCCAAAAATGGCATGTCTGTAATGTACACACACTGTATGCATCTGCACTGTATAAACTGTGTCACTCGTGACCTCAGGCACAAATGAATAATCAAACACACATTAGCAGTACATACATAAAGATACACAACATTGTGTTGTAAACCATAGGTGGGATTAGATTGTCAAGTCATGAATAAATGTGTTGTAGAACAATGAATGTGTAAGTGGACTCTATATGAAGACCATTCAAAAAATTGATGGAGAATTGGATGGAGATGGAAAATTGGGGGTAAATGTGGAGAATTAGGGTTATTTGGTTGGATTGGCACTGCCTCGACCCTGCATTACTTCAGCACTACTATGTCTGATAAAGAGCTCATGCAAACACACTGTGCACTGTGCAGTAATAAATAGATACATTGTAGAGTGTTTTTTGAATAAAACAGTTTTTTTAAACACTACGACATGAACCATGTCCTTTTCTTTTGATACTACACTAGACATATTACATTTCCATAAACCTGCAAAACCCAGCCTTCATCAGCTTTTTTTGTGGATTTACAAAGCTTGTTATTTTAACTGCAATGTGCTCAAGAATGCACATAAGTAAAACACAAAATAATTCAAATAAAGCATAATTTCAATGACTATTTATATTTGAATATCACAATACATCATCAGGTAGACAAACGTGTTCAGCCACTGTTAGCTTGCTAACGTTCCTTCGAATGCAGTGCCACAAAATGGACAGTTGTTTTAAATCCAAAAGTGATGTGGGAGACAACCCTGCGCCAATAAATATGACCCTGAATACATTAAATGTGGATTCATAATGGCAGTGGTGGGTGAGGGTAAGCAGCATATTTCTGGTCATTACAGCTGACAGCAATGCTGGACAAGAAGCTCACAATAAAAAGCAACTTGACGATGGGGTGTTGGCATGAGGCGGTATGACAATTTCATTATACGACGATCTTGGCCAACATAATTGCGATGCACAATTGCATATCATCCTAAAAACATGCTTAAAACTCTTAGAACGGCACTAAAACATACTGGAATCGTTTTGTCAAGAAACGATTATTTTGATTGCATCACAGAGGACACATCTCTCTTTGGTGAACATCCTTTTTAGTAAAAAAAAAAAAAGAGATCATAAACCATAAGATCCCCCTGCATGAATAAATACAAAGAAATTAAACAAATAGCAATATTGTGTGAGTCTGTTCTTTCTTACATGATAATTCCTGTATTTTTGTAAATCAGAGTCAGGATCTATTTTTCCACCTCTCTGCCATGACAGCAAACTATATATATATATGTATATATATATATATATATATATATGTATATATATATACGTATATATATGTATATATATATATATATGTGTGTATATATATATATATATATATATATATATATATATATAATCACTTTTTCACACAGGGCCATGTAGGTTTGGATTTTTTTTTCCCCTTAATAATAAAAACCTTAATTTAAAAACTGCATTTTGTGTTTACTTGTGTTATCTTTGTCTAATATTTAAATTTGTTTGATGATCTGAAACATTTAAGTGTGACAAACATGCAAAAAAATAAGAAATCAGGAAGGGGGCAAACACTTTTTCACACAACTGTATATATATATATATATATATATATATATATATATATATATATATATAACAAGGATGACAAACCATCACACCTCCACAACAGCTGGGGTGTAGATTGCTGTCCCTAACACTGGTGGAGGAGCAGGAAAGGCCTTTTTCACAGCTGAATCTATAGCAGAAATAGAACAGGTGTTTCTAATAACGTTAATGATTGTTTCATTGCATTACCGTGGTCCAGTAAGCCATGGCAGTGTGACAGTGAGCCTGCATATACAATATCAGGACCTTAAAAATAATGCACCTAAATGGAATCCAGTCATCATTAATTTAATCATTTGCACCTGTCATTTTCTTGCAAACATTTCAAAATGACCTTCTCGAAAGAGGCCTTTAGCCTAGCCTTGACCAACAATTCAGTTTTAGAAATTAAGACAAAACAACAAGTTTAAATTTGAGGGTCATTGAAGACAACTCTACGTTTCAAGTCATGTGGAAGGTCAGATTCTGAAGTCTTCATCAAACTGCATATCAGGATGCAAGTCTTTCATATGTCTAACTGTATGTTGACCATTAAAATTACACAGCATTTGAATATTTATTTCCATAATTTTAAACCTGTTTTTACATAATTGAGACCTTGCAATTAATTTTACCTCGTTTTAAAAAAAATAAGAAGGCAATGAGTTTCTAAAGAAAGAAACACTTGTTTACTTGTTGCCTGTCGAGCATGAGTTGAACGTTATCATTAACGTTGCAGTGGCTGTGAGTAGATAGGTTTAAAGTGAGCTTAGTTTTGAGTTGCCTTAATTTACAGTCACGATTATGTCAACTTAATAGCCACCTTCCCAATATAAGCAACGCGCAAGCATGCAATATTGCTTCTGAGAATATGGATACATTAGTAGATGATAGACTCAGCTGTCGCAACAATGCAGTCAATGGTCACAACAGAAACATGTTTGTGTTTGCTTACTTTGGCTTCAATTCTGTCATACTGGAGTGAATTATGCGCAAACTTTGCGACGTTAAGGTCTCCTCATTTCTGCAAAGGTCTATTTTAGAATGTTCTCTTGAGTTGCCATACTCATGCAAAATAACTGCAGCTGCGATTCATCTAATTGAGTCACGAAAATGGCCATATCCAAGCCTATTTGCAGTGTGGTCTGTAGCTTGCAATGTGATTTCAACGTGTAATTTCCAATTTCTTGCAGTACCAGCAAAGGCAGCACAACAGTCAGGCGTGCCATGCGTAGTTACAACGTTGATAGGTGGAAAGAACATGACGTCAGTACGTACAGCGGGACGTCTCGGAGAAGATAAACAAAAAGGAAGGAAGCCTTCGGCCATACAATCGCGGCAAAATCGGTTCAAAAATCTAGCTTGCAGGCTACAATTAGCAACTCCATGTGCCATTATATTGCTTAAAGCATTGCCATTCAGCGCTCACAGTCATGGACGAGGGGATACTATTTCGTATGAGTGCATTTTCCGAGCAAGGGGGGAGGAAATACATGGAGGATGTGGTCGAGATAAGAATCGAGTACGAGCCGACGCCGTCAGTCGAAGATTATACAAAGTCGCAGGGACATGGAGGACCGGGGAAAGCGGGCAGTGAACCTACACAACAGCCTGAAACAGAGACACACGACCACGACGTTGCAGCCGAGTCTGGCCCAGCCTCTGCGATGTGGGTCGAGAGTCTATCAGAGGAGGGCAGCAACACACCGGCACCGGAGGAAAAAGTCGCAGAGCATGCAGTCGACACTCGGAAATCTGTGGCGTTTTTCGCCGTTTTTGACGGCCACGGGGGTCGAGAGGCGGCACACTTCGCGAGAGACAATCTGTGGGATTTATTAAAAAAGCAGCGGGGGTTTTGGTCGAAGGATCACAGCGAAGTGTGCGCTGCTCTCAGGAAAGGTTTCATCGCCTGTCACCACGCGATGTGGAAAGAGCTGCGTAAGTTGATCAGAGTGGAGCATATACTTGTGTTGTTCACCCTCACCGGCCTATTTCATCGCCGCCTATTGCTCACGATTCGTGCCGTCACAGTTCAAGCAGCAACGCTTGATGGCACATGAGGCATCCTTCTCAGCTGGTGTGATGATGCCCGATCCTCTGACGCCCATCCCATTACTAATTACCACACAGTGAATCTGACCACACCACAGCGTTCAGGGTTGACCCGGACCCATCAATACAGCTGTGGTGAATCATTCCAGCACAGCATTAGCTTAGAAAGAAATTAAAAATGAAACAAAATAACTAAATTTAGTTGTGTGTGCATTGTTAAAAAAAACAATTTCTTTCAATTTTGGGTTATATCAGGTTCCAATCCATGTTTTTATTTTTTATTTTGGTGGTGAGCATGTGTATTTCGTTCATCAATCTCTCAATCTAATAGAGATACAATGTGTTTTCCTCCAATATGAAATACTGTGGATAATATCACAGATTTCTGCTGAAAGGTTTTTAGAAAAGTGGCACTGATTAATAAATTGGGTCTTATAAAGGAGGCTCCCAGAAGCATTGTAAAACAAATAAAAAGTCCTCATGAGTATCTACAGAAAAACACAGACATCAGACGTGAAGCTTAGGTCACATAAATTCACCATGAAGAAAAGGTAGAAGTACAGCAAACCGTGACGTTCACAGTCACAGAGCAGCATATGTTCAACCCATGATATGAATGATTACTTATTAAAATGGGAATGGACAAAACCAAAGAGGACCGTTTGCAGCATGTTGCAGATATCTGTTGAACACCGATCCTGAATGGAGGAACTGCGTGCAGTGATGAGGGGCTGCTGGGGTGGAATTTTGAATAACATGCTGTGTGATTCAGTCTGGTTAGTAGAATGTAAAGCTGGTTAAGCTTGAGCTGAAGCCTAGTTTAAACAGCAGGAGGCTACCCTGCGGGGATACATTTCTGTGGCAACATGGGTCAAACCTATTTAATCCTGCTTTATGAAACTGAATTTCTCAAAATAAGCCAGATTTGAGGCTCGAGTAAGTATGGCTTACGTGGTCGTCATGTTTTTATGCAACAGCTCTCTGATCCGTGGCCAGCAGACGGTTATCTTCATCAGTAGCGCTGTGTGACAGTGATGGAGTTTACACTTTGTCATCAAATCAATGTTCTCCTTGAGTGTAAATAATAATAATACATTTTATTTGTATCGCACTTTACATTTATTTATTTATTTTTTAATCTCAAAGTGCTACAGGCTAAAACAGGGCAGAATAAAAACACAGAAAAAGACAGTAAAAAGAATCACATGTGGGGGAAATGAGAAAAGTTGTTTCACCTGTATTCAGTATAATTCAGTGCTGTGCAGTGCAAATACTGAGGATACAGAACCAAACTGTTTCCTGTGATTGCCCTTAAAGCTGTATAGCTGCTGGGAAAGTGTCCGTTCGCCCCAGACTCGCTTGCAGCTGTCACTTAATGTCTTAGCTTACATGTGTGTGCTAACGCATTTTGTGTTTGACTGTTTTAAAGACAAGGAAAGGCTTCCTGACCTGAGTAGACAATATCAACAGCTTCCCAAGACGGATGGAAAGGCTTCTTAACTGACTTATTCCTTATATTCATAATCCTCTTATGTAGAGTGGAAATCAGACAGTCCAGTAATGTATTTCTTTCTACTTGGCTCCAGTGTACCCTCTCCACTACTTGTTGCCAGTGAAACTTTTGTTAAAATGTTACTTATGTCTTGCATCTAAGAAACTACATCTCTTGTAAAACCCCTAATTTTTCCCCTTACAGCGGAGTGGCCAAAGACCATCACCGGCCTGCCCAGTACATCCGGCACCACAGCCAGCGTAATCGTGATCCGCGGGGTCCACATGTACGTCGCCCATGTGGGGGATTCGGCGGTGGTGGTCGGAGTGCAGGAAAATGACTCTGACATCACGCTCCAGGCACTCGAAATAACACAAGACCATAAACCTGAACTTCCCAAAGAAAAAGAAAGGATTGAACGACTGGGTGGCAGGTGAGACCTCAGACATTTTTTTTAAGATTGAGTTGTATAATAAGGTCGGGGGCTAAGTCAAACGACCAAATTACATCCCACTGAGGGCAGATATCTTCTTCACCTTCTTCCTTGACACATTGCTGCGTTTCCTGTCAAGCTTGACAGCTTTTGACGTGTGTTGTATTTCTCTTTTAACTGCAGTGTAATGAAAAAGTCTGGGGTGAACCGTGTTGTGTGGAAGAGGCCCAGGCTGACCCACAACGGCCCGGTGAGGAGGAGCACCGTCATTGACCAGATCCCCTTCCTGGCTGTGGCCCGATCCCTCGGTAAGGGTGACACCCCGTTTGTCGGGTTTAGTGTCCATAAAATGATACTCTATATTCATTTGAGGTTTTCTTTTTCTTTAATTATTCCTTTTAAAAGTGCTAATATTTCGCCATCTTTTGAAAGGTGATCTGTGGAGCTACGACTTCTACAGCGGGGAGTTTGTGGTTTCTCCAGAGCCCGATACCACTGTGATGACCCTTGACCCCAACCGGCATCGTTACATCATCCTCGGCAGTGATGGACTGTGGAACATGATGCCACCCAAGAATGCCGTCAATATGTGTTCCAGCCATGACAAAATGGTGGTATGTAACTGTACAACGAGTCATTTTTTATCTTATCTTATCTTAGTAGTAGCAGTAATTATCTTCACAGCTGTCAAAGCCTGGAAGCTTTAGAATTTACAGGATTTTATTAAATAATTTTTCTCCGTCTGCTCTTTCTTTTTGCTTCCAGGGACCAAAGGGGATGTCTTGCGCCCGTCGGCTGGGATGCACAGCCCTACTGTTTTGGAAGGAACGCATGCTCCGTGCAGACAACACAACAGTGATCGTCCTGGCCCTGCAGGAGCGCGGCGGCCCCCCTATCCCGATGCATCGAGACGAGATTGTTGTAGACATGTCTACAGGAATGGACCATGTTCCCTTCCCAGGAACTACTTATAACACGTGTGTGGTCCCAAAGGTCAGTGCCATGGCTTTGTTGCATCCTCCTTTTGTAATATTTAATTAGGATGAACCATTCAAATCATAAGGTGAATGGACATATCGTAGGTTATATGTTTACCAAATGTAGAGTTGGTCACTGCTGGGACCTCAGAACCACTCTGACAGTGGAAAAATATACAGAATAATTGTGTTTTTTTGTTGTTTGCTATTCGCTGTATTGTCCTTTTTTATATATCCCAGTCCATTTTTTATTGTCATTTTGTTTAAATACTGTCATCACTAGTTGAAATCTGAATGTTTTGAAGTCACCAATGGCGGTTGACTTAAGGTCACACCAACAGTCTTCTGTCAGTGGACCGTTGGTTTCAACAAATCACTCTTTGTTTTCGGGGCCAACAGGAGGAGCATGAGGATGACATGTTTTTTGAAGAAGATGAGATATATGGAGAAGAACATGAGGGATGGCCGTGCCTGGAGTGGTAGTGAGGTGACTGCTCAGTTATAAACAAACAAAAAAAAAATGTGTCAAAGTGTGACCAGCCAAATGATTCATATGCTCTATTGTTGAACCTGGTGGCAAAAAAAACATCTTTTTTTGGATATCAACATGACAAACTTCTTTTACAGCTGGTTGGTCCTCTCTGCTTGGGAGTATTGATTCCAGTGGTATTGATGTTGTACTGCTATAAGAGAGCTGTAGATCACTTATTTATTTAAATGTGCTGTCCAGTATTTGGAAATGAAAGTGAGATAATTAATTCCGACACATTAAATGACTTTGTTAGTCACAGATAGTTACCATCACCAGTGTCACCTTAAACCTTCTCCCCACTTCATCCAGTAGAGGGAGACAGTGACATTAAACTGGTTTATTCACAGTTTAACACTTAATATATACCAAGTAAGAAGACGGTAACATTATAAAATACATTATTATGGTATTAGATGAACAAATTGTATTTATTGCTATTAATTCTGACCCCTCTAGTTTTGATAAAAGAAAATATCTGAAGACTACATTACTTTCCATAACTCTTGCAGAGGAGAGGGGTTTTCTTTGGGAGGATAAAATGACCATTTGATCTTTTTTATTTTGCCGTTATGAAAAGACCTTTGTATTTTTTTAATAAGTAAATTTCCTAGACAGAGGAGCACCGAGAATGCTCTGTGATCCACATTATCCCTTGGGCATGCAGCACACATAAAAGTTAGCCAGAGCTATTTGAACACATCTTAATCCACTATTGTGTGTCAAACAATTGTTTATTTCCATGAGTTTAGTCTGTCCATTTGTAACGGCTTCCATCTGTGTGTTTTATTCATTTTCAAATGATGAATAGCAAGTTGTGGGGGGGTTTTCTTGACAAAAATATGATTTAATTTGAATAAATAAATGTGTATTATAATATGATAACAAGTTTTACAATTTGAATACATGTTTTAAAATGTGTTTTATTTCAGCGGAGTGATGCTGCAGATGCTCCCTCCCCGTTCAAAGACAGTTCCACAGCTCTGTGGCGGGCATTTGGTCTGTACGAAGCAGCTTCCGGTGCCTCCGCACAGCTCCTACCCGACTCCGACTCCGTGAGGGCCGCTCTGCCCCCCTCAGACGGTTCAGTGAATGATTTCGAAAAGCAGGACTCTGCCACCCAAATGGACTGCGCGGCTCCCGCTCCTCCCTTTAAAAGGCCTCGCCGCTCTCTGCACACACCCGCTGAACCGAGGGGTCGGCTCAGCCGGTCCTCCAGCAAAAGTCTCCCCCAGGAGACGCCGGACAGCGATGTACAAAGTGAACGTTCCAGTCAAAAGACAAGCTCCTCTGAGGAAAGCAGCATCCTCCCACAGCTGATTCTTGTCTCGTAGAAACTGTGTTTTTGCCCTGAAGCGAGAAGGATAATCGGTATCAGGTGTGCCACGGGGCCAACTCCTAGATGTATACTTTTTATACAAAAAGTCTTTGTTTTTTGTAAATAAGTGAGAAATTTGAGATTGTAAATGTTGCCGTTTTAACCTTTTCTTCTTTCTCTTCTTCCTGCCCCCTCTTTAAAATTTAGTGTTTTCGCAGAAATTTTAAAATCCATTCAATCTACACAATCTATTTTCATACGTATAAGTATGTATAGTATATCCAAAAGACATATTTTGATGGTGGATAACTAGAATCTGAGATAACATCACAGTTCACCAAAATTGTGACACATGCAATCTTCCAGTTTAGATTTCTACCGAATGAATTTGCTGTTTTAAATTGATTTTACAGTCTTTCCTTCAGTGGAGTCAATACCTCAGACCAGTTATTTCATAGATGAAATGTGCTATCATGCCATTGTTAGGGTTTTTTGTATTTAATCGGGTTCAATAGAAGCCCCTGTTTGTGGCGATACTGTAGCGTGCAAAATAATGGAAACGTGTAAAGCAATGGTCTGAGGTATTTATGAGGATATTGATTATAAATCTGTTACTTGTTTCATGTTTACCAGTGGCTAATTATGTACGGTCATCATCACAATCGCTACTCAGCTAATTAGTGTATCTTACGCATAGCTTGTGGGGAGGCATTAAAGGGTCTGTTCACCCAAATCAGAAAAAAAAAACTGAATATATCCTCTTATTTTTCCTAGTGGTATCTCTATCCATGTACATGTGTGATTGTAGTGGACTGACCCTTTGATGGTACTTTGCTGGACATTCTTTTTCTTTGCTGGAGAGATCCATCTCCATTTTTGATTTGACCAGAAGGTATTGGTTCTGTATTGGGTGCTGATGTGAAAGCCGAGATCAATACCTGTGCCTCACTGGAAGGTGGTTTGGAGTCTGCTTTCTCCTTTAAACTTTTCTTTGCAAAACAACAAGTTTATTTTGACAAACGCCATTCCAAAAGCCCTTTCCATTTGTTTTCATATCTCGTATCCTTGTGTGTGGTCTGTCCCCATAACTTGTGTTTTAATCTGCACATAAAACACCTTATGGTACGAATGCAGGAAGTGCCCGTTTCAATGCGTGTATTGTGAATTTGTAACTTGTGTTAACAACTTGGCAGCTCGATTACTGTTTTAGCCGATTTGTTTACCTTCTTTTTTCCATAATAGTGTCATGGTTGCCTTAGCACAAATGAGTCAGAGGTGCTATTCACAGGTTTTATTTGGGACTCAAACGGGTGAGAATCTTTAGGATATCTCGATGTTGAGTACAGGCTCCACACATCCACATGGATGGTAAGCTGACAAAGAGGTTTGTTGATTTTGTACAGCATGTCAATATGCAATAGAAGTTTGTACAGTACATTATTATTATTATGCAAAATTATTGGGTTTTTCAGGAGTCTGGCATGCTCTGATCTGCTCTGTATGTTGTGAAGTGTCCAGAGGTAATGGATGTTAATGGGCATGTGTATTTTTTTGTTTTGACAATGACAATACTTTGTGTTTCGCTTCATATCCACTGCAACCAGTTTTCAGGACTAACTGTTATAAGCTAATTGCATCGAAAGTGACTGGATATACAGTGTGTCTGTGTGTTGTAATAAAGTTCTCATTTTCCAAATCGGTGGCGTTAAAGAGTCTGTTGCAGTGTCTATGTTGCTCAAACAACAACATCCAGCCCAGTGTGTGGAGCTGTTATCGTGACTATGATTAATGACTAGCATGTTTCTGTTTCGAAAAAAAGTAACCTGTTCGTCAACTTTGTCAATAGAACCATGTTTTTCTTCAGCTACTGTGTAGCTTGAATACAGAGAGGCAACCGGTTCTGTTCATGTTTGTGCAGGGTGCACCAGCGTTATGTTCCAGTAGATGGCGGTGGTGTATTAAACGGTTGTCTCTACAGTAACTAGTCTCTTGAATGTCTTCTTACACACACTGTGTTGTTAACAGCAGCAGGCATTTCACAGGAGAAACTGATTGAGGTCTAATCAGCTGATGAGAATCACCTGTGCATCATTGTTTGCCATAACTGGCACAAAAAGTGCTACATGAATAAGACACTCAGTCAAAAACTGTAAGTTGCATTTCTGAAATATCTTCATTTTGAGCAACCCAAGACTGTGCTGAAGATGTGGACATTTGTGTGAATGAAGTAAAACATGATGGAGAAACCACAATTTTAAAAGTCTCCATGGTTGAGTTTTTGCTCAAGTTTTTCTGCAGTGAAATAACATCACAGTCGAGGAGAGAGCTGAAGGGCTCTTTTGGTGCATTGAGTCAGAAAATTCTAAAGCTGTAAGTCATATTGCTTAACTGTGCAGGTCATTTAAAATAGGAAAACAATATCTAGGTTTCAATGTATTAATCATGTATATGAAGTGAAATTTGTGAGGTTCATAGGTGTGAAATGTTGGTGTATAGCAAAACTGAATGTTAGATTGGGTGATGTCAGCAACTCCGCTTCTTCCCTAAATATCTGTACACAGCCCCACAAATGTGAATGTAAAATACCCCACATTTGTTATACAGCATCCCAAATATGCTTTCCTTGGCAGGTCTGAGTTTCTGTTATAGGAGACGCAGAGATTCCTTTCAGTTCATGCAGAGTGCACATTTCGTAGTGGAAAATTATGTCTGAGGGCTACAAGTTGTAGTCCAAACGTGTTTATTTTTTATTTTTGTATTATTATTATTATTAACTGCCACCAGTGGTGAAATGTATGTAAATAGGCTACATTTACTCAAATACAAAAAGAAAATTAAAAAAATTGAAGGATCAAGTGTGCCTTTATGGGTTGAAACAATGCTCACATTTCTTAGAATAAATAAACAGTTTAAAATAGGAAAACAATGAGTAAATATATTTAATTAAATATATATAAACTGATCATTTTATTGTTTGGTGACACATTTTGACACACAAAAGCACAGTTTTGTCAAAAGGAATGGATCTTTTGATTTTCCACCCTAAGTGAGCATAAGGAGCTCCTGGGACACTCCAACGTATGCTGTATTATGTTCAAGTTTTACTCTTTCAGAAGAGAAAGAAGTTGGATATTAGGTAGATTGAAAGAAATGAGGCCAGTGCTAATGTGATTACCTCAACCTTTCCATCCCTGCAGTAAGGTGGGCTTGAAAGCTTGATGTAAATAAGTAACATCCCTGGTCTTTTTTTTTTTTTTGTGATGTCATGTCCCTGTGACATATACTGTACTGTAGGAACACATTTCTTGTTTTTCTACACAGAGTCTGTTTCTGAGACATTACAGACATCAGATCCATGATTGTGTCTTGACTTGAATATTTCATTGACTGTCAGCCCAGCATCTGCTGACCTGCCTAACATGCAACATTCCCCTCTTACTGCAGACAGTCTGTCATTGTGCATCAGCCAGTGGAGCGTATCATTGTCCACCACCTGTCCCTCTACTCCCCCTCCTCGTATTTCCTACAAATAAGCATCATCACTGCAAACTAGTGGTAACTCAGAGAGCAAATACATATAGTTTTGACACCACATTGCCAAATGTGAAACACCTATCTATTCCCCATATTCATGACAGCAGTGGAGTAATGGCGTCGTGTTAGTTACACTCCACACACTGCATGGACAGCCCCCACCAAGGGGCGTGTCTGATGGTGCCCACCCAGGTTAACACTGTTACTGTTGACGTTGTTTGCACAGTTCGTGCTGTTTGCACCGTTAGCTGCTAGTTGCCGCTCAGCCATCCCCGTGTTGAGAGCCGTGTGGATGATATGTCTCAATCATAGATATGCTCTGTATTTCCAAATTAGCACCTTTAAATGGTGGATTTCATGCACTTATCATTGAGACATTTCATTAAAAACCACACACATCAATGTCATAGTTACGCTTGAGAAAAAAATCAGAAAATCAAAAGTGGATACATCCTCTGGGGACCACGAATGTCTGTAAAACTTATCATCTAATAGGTCTAATAGATTTCAAGTCTGGATCAAAGGGGGTCTCTAGGTTAAGACATTGCTGTATTTGGCTTTAAGTTACATATAACTGTTGTTTCAACATTTTGTTTTTCAACTGCAACATTTCAACGTGCAGCGGATCTGTTGTAAAACCATGAAGCCAGATGTAACAAATTAAAAAATATTTTCCTTTCATTATCTAATCACCCAAACCATTCTTACTGAGACGGTCCAGCAGATACAGACAGATTTAAGGGAAAAACTGGAGCTTGTGGTGGACCAATGGCTTACTTACTTGTTACCCACCTGTTCTGACTGCTCCCCTCACTCTTCCTTCTGTCTTTGTAACCTATTCAACATACACACGATATTTATGTGCAGCTTCATACCTTGCATCAATGTCCCATGAAATTTTTATACTTAAATTAGACCGCTGCTCATCTGGCACCTTAACACTCACTCACTGTGAGTGTGTGAGAGTCGCAGCCTTTGGTGGAGCCCGCCTAACTTGTTTCTTTCCATGTCTCCTGTCTCCTTCTGACAGTATCAGTAGTGTTTCAGCAGGACTTTAATGGCTTGCCCTCTGCCACTCTTGGGAGGCTCTGGAGTAAGTGCTATGAGGAGGGAGACTTCTCCGGATGATGGGAGGTGACTTGCTCTCCTTTTCTCCCCTTGCTCTGACTCAAAGAAGGCAGGCTGGGTTGTTATCAAATGCTGTTTTCATCATAAAAATTATTCTTTGTATATTTCACTCTTTCAAAAGATTGGAATCAGTCCTTCCCAAAATCACAGCCCTCCTTTCATTATTATCTTATTTATGTCCTTCCTGTGTCCTGTTGTAATTAAACTCTCCGTCTCAGCTTCGGCTTTGTGGCACTGGTGTGGTTTTTACATGCGTCTTGTGTTTCTCATTACGCTCATTGCAGTGGCTGATGTTGATGATAGTTGCTGAATAGGAGGGCTTGTTGCAACATAATGACTTCCCTTTGTCCCTTCCCTTGGTCATGAGGTTTGGCTCCGTGTTGACGCCTCCGAACTGGATGGTCTGTGTTGTTGACCAGGATCACATGGACGTTCCAGTTTAGCACTTCAGACAAGAGTCACTCAGTTAGACGGCTTGCACCTTCACCCCTAAAAGAGACATCATCACCTTCCCTTTCCACTTCATCATGGTCCAGCGCCTCCCTCCGCAACCTCTTTCTCTCGCCCTGATATCTCAGTCCACTCACTTATTCACTCTCTTCCTCAAAGGCAAAAACTCACAGGGACACTCAGTCCAACTGCCTGGAGCTCAAAGTCACTCTTCTCTGCCTGTTGCAGCACATGTGCATGGAGTGAACGTAATCTGCGAAAGTGTCATGGAGTGAACTTAATATCCACACTATGTCCAACAGATAGGACCAGAACGTTTGTTTTAATGTTATATTTTATGTTACATGGTCATTTTTTTAAACATTTGTTATTTAGGTTACTTACTTATTTTTGAACATTCAGATGTTTTCAATTGCTCTGGATAATCAGGTTGAAACTGGGTGAAATTACCCTGGGAATTAGTACATGCTGTCACCAAAATTATGGTTGTGATGTAAATTGTCAGAAGTGTAACAAAGCTAACAGGAAACAATTCCCTAGAAAACCATTATATCTACTTCTACAACATTCGCTATACTGCTGCCTGAGGTTTTTTTAGTATGGAGGGTTGGTAGTGCCAGAGGTAAAAGGAATCTCTCTGCTATAAAACAATGAGCTAAAAGTGGCTAAAAGCTGAGCTACAGAGTTGGCTGATGATTTTCAGTGAGTCCAGCACTGGCAACACTTTTCACATGACGAGACACCATTTGATTCAACAGCATATTGCTTCAAGGCGCTTTCAAAACACTAGCTGCACTGCAACAGTCTACAAAAATAAGTAATGACTGACTAGTCAACTAATCAGCGAAGAGGCAGTGCAGAGGAATAGTTATGATGTTGTGGGATAGAGGTAAAATAAAATCCAGCTACCTCATGCTGGTATGAAGAGGAAAGAAAAAAACAAAGCCGTTAAGTCTCTCTCACTTCTCATAACTATATATTATTACTATAATATATTGGTCAAACCAGCACAATGGAGTTAGTTAAATCCTTTAAAATACCATTATTTGTGACTGGATAAAATAAGCAACTTTTTATCTTTTTTTTATCAGTCGGCATCCATGGGCAAAGGGAACCACTAAAACCTCTGGGTCATCTAGATTTAGAATTAATATGATTAATATGATGCCCTATAGTGCTCGGGTGGTGATTATTTCCACTAACCCTCTCCGTTGGCTGTGAATCAATCTTGTTAAAAATGCCAATGAGGGATGACCCGCTCACCTGGTAGAGCGCACCGGGGTTTGAATCCGACCGACCGCCCTTTGCTGCATGTTGTCCCCTCTTTCTCTTTCCTAACTATCACTAGCAAATAAAGGCGAAAGTCAAATCAAAATAAATATTATTGGAAAATAATGCCATTGAGCCCCTTATTTACCCTCTGGTGTTACATTTTAAAATAAAATAAAGGAAAACCTTTATTGTTTCACATTATTGCCGAATGTCACTCAATTGGTTAAAAATTCCAGTCACTACCTTGTGAAAACCTTCTGAATATACCTAATAAATCATTGTGTATGTCAAACTATTTCATCCACACAGATTGGTGAGTATTGATTTTATGATAAAAGTATACTATTAAAGCATTCTACTAAATCCATCGTACTGAAAATTGTTTGTAAAGCTCAACACTGACTGACAGTCGTGGTTTTTAGCAGCTCATGGTTCAGAATGGCTGCATGAACTACTATTCTCTTATGTGGCGATTAATCCAAGCTTCAATTGGTAGGGCGAACTCATCTTCTGTTGCAACCGTCTTTTTTGAAATGCAAACGACAAATTTGCCATGAACATTGTTAAAGATTCTTGCATGTAAAATTGGGAATACCGAATCCTTGCAGGCAGCTAATGTCAAAATCTGATGGTTTGCCGTTCTTAAATGAGACACCCGAAAAGCAAGATACAGCTTGCTTCAAGTAGCTCCATTTTCCAGGAACGATTAAACAGTTTGAGAAGGTTTATCTGCTGATCATTAAATCCATTTAATTTTAAGCCAGAATGCTCAGGTGACACTGTCGCCCACTACAACTAACTATTGCTCCTATCACATTATGGCTGACTGCAAAGTGAATAGCGGCCACTAAAAGAACTTTATGAAGAACCATCATCTGTGAAATGGTCAATTTTGAATGTAAAATTATACATCAAATAAGTTCAGTTTACTACGTTTCACACTTGTAATACCTCTCAAAGTAAACTGCCACTAACACTGGACATTTGGACTTCTCAAACACAGATGTAAATAATAAACTATGGCTGCTTTCCAGTTCCCCAAGACACGTCAGGAACGCTGTTCTTTAAGTCTGTCTTTTTATACAATTTTAGACAACTGCCATGACGATGCGCTTACCGTGATCAGAGTGAGCGATGGGACCCACGATTGTACATACTCATTTTGGAGCTGGATTTAGAGGTGTGCTGAGGTTAAGATTCTTAGCTGTCTTTAAGTCCTGTGGCTGTTACCCTGAAAAAATCTATTTCACCTCATTCACACAAGGGGAAGGTTTAAAGCAGATTGGCACGTCGAGGTGTCAGGATGGTGTTAGTAATCCACCAGTGTCTGAGAGAACGAGATCACACAAACAAATAGTGTTATTGTCTGTTGTATTCTATGAGTTACTGGTGAATTGAGGGAAGAACAAAGCTGAGTCAATTAAGTTTGGAATAGGTGTGATTACTATTCAATTACATATTATCTAACAAAGAATGGGCATACTCACTGATTTCATTAATGTTTTTTTGCTGCCGTTTTGTTGCTTATTGTATTTTTCGTTACTGATCTTATGTAGTTAGGTGACTCTGAATTATTACAAAATCTTACAAAAGTTAGCTTTTACTTCCTTCATTTACTTTACAAAAGCCATGATGATTACACATTTTGAGAAAAGTGGGTTAAAATTATAGAAAAACCCTGACCTAAGCTTCGAGTAGGGCACAGTTTTAAGCTGTCAAACCAAAGAAGATTTTGCGAGGAATAGTGTGACACAGTGATTAGCCATCCAAGGTGTCGTGCTGAGAAGTTTATAGTGTGTGAGGGGAGTACTCTTCTCTTTGTTAAGGCAGTTTTGTCACCATGTAACCTTGGCAATAGAACAGTGTTTAATCCTCTGCTAATGTGTCCTTGCGAGCCATCATTGCTTTCAGACGCCCATCTGACCTCCCATACCTTATAATGCTCTTACTCTGATCAAACCTCTGAAGCCTGGATTATAACGCCATAGAGGGTCATCGCTAAGAACCAGAAGTGAAACGTGTTATCCTGCCGTTATCCTGAGGCTGATGGCTGATGGTTTACTGTTCTTGAATGAGACACCCAAAAAGCAAGATACAGATGGCTTCGAGTGGCTTATTCTCTATCCTCGGGCGCGCCATGCACACGCTCTGCTTTCCAGTAGGAAGTGAACTGTTTGTTAAGGTTCATCAGCTGATCATTAAATCCATTTAATTCGGAGCCAGTATGCAACACAAATATAATACATTGCTTACTGGGTTTTGTGATCTATGAGTAATTCCACTGACCCGCTTAGTGCATGTTAGTGCATGTTTGTGTGCCCCATTGGCTCGGTCATCCACTGGTTACAGCTGATAACACCGTCGCCACAGAAGCAAATGTTAGCTCTGTCAGCATCGTTGCTGTTGTTTGCACTGTTAGTGATGTTTGCCATGTTAGCTTCTAGCCGCGGGCTCAACCGTTGCCATGTTGACAACAGTGCGGTGTCTAATGCCCTGAATTTCGTATTAAGCACATGCAAATGACACCAGGTTGTAGCAATATAATCACTCACCTCTACACACATCAGGTGGCTCCATTTTAACATTAGATTATGGGAGCTAATGAATCCTGTGTTTCACAGCCTCTTTTCAAATTGAAAAAAAGCATAAAATCATACATTCATTGAATGCATGTGTTACCTTTTAAGATATGATGTAATTTTTTCAATGTCAAACACAGTAGCTTACAATTGTGACTGAAATAGCGTTGGATTGATGGGATCATATGAATGGCTTCACCAAACAATGATTTTTATCATTCATTTTTATCATCATTGTACTAAATAAATGTTAAAAACTCACCCAGATCATCCAGACAACAAGAAGTTAAGATATCCGAAAGGGGATCTCTCCATTACTTGAGCTGTTGTCATTATGCATCACTGTTACAGGTACAGCTATTTCAGGGCGATGAAACCAGTGATGTAACTGACTCAGAGCCTTTTCATTGATCACCACACCCTTCGATTTATATTCAACTTTCACTCGCCTTTTTGAATTTGAATAACAGTTTCGCTTGGAGACGTCCAAACTGTCCATGATCTGCCCAGGACCTACCGCTTTGCATGTGTCGTTATTTGAATAGGGCTCTTAGTCTTAAAGGAAAAGAAGAAAAGGTTATGTGCACAAAATTCGAACAATACAAATAAAATACAAATTTAATCTGAATGAAAATATGAGCAAAATTTATATTTTTTCTATAATTCATAAAAGCCTTAGTTTAGTAAATGCTTGTACAAAGGAACTAATTTGATAAGACAAGAGTGTTTAATTGTCCTTGCTGCCGCTGTTTGTCCTTCACTATTGTTGTTCGTACCGTATTCTAGTACGTTTACGAATACAGATGCTCACAGATGCAAAAAACACAGTGGGGAGAAGTGAAAAGAAACAGTTGACTCATCTCATTCCTAATTCCCTGCTGGCGATGGAGGCAGCTCTCAAGTCACTGAATTTGTGTTGCTATGTGTTGTCTTTTCAGTTTGGATTAAGGTGAGAGTGAAGGCAGGAGGACATGCCGGAGCCTGGGAGCTGTCCAACGCCTCCTCTGTCACTGCCAGTGCGTCTGCTGCTTTTAACGGCAACAATTTCACATACGCAACACAACCGCCTGTAAAGGCAAGCAGACTCCCGCTGTACAGAGCCCAAAAACACGCAAACACACACACACACACACACACACACACACGACTCCAGCTAACCTGCAACACTATTTAGCTATTGACATTGGCACAGCCTTTTGCAGAGTAGCCCAAGAGTTGGTGACAGGGTGAGACTGAATGGGAGCTGCAGTCCAATGCCACCATGCCTTCACACACAATCTTGGCACACCGGTAGATAATACAAGATGACAAGGACAATGAATTGTGTATGTGTTTGTGAAAAGATGCTTGACAATTAGGCTTGCCACTGTTGCATGGAGATAGCAGGATTCTTGAGAAGCTCATTGGACTGAGCCTGAGCAGCAACAAGATAATTTAACCGGAGTTTGTCATGTGACAAAATCTGATTGGCTAGAGGAAAACACTGAATAGTAATCTCCCTATTTAAACTTTCACTAAACTGCATGTTGAATCTATTGCATTTTAAAGTACACCCTTGTGTGATTTGTGATAAAGTCAGGCAAAATAAGAATGTATTTTTTGCCACTGTGTTTCGGTTGTTACATTACATCCTCAAAGGCTAACTGAATAGAAAGAGTTTGCCGTGTGAATCTTAAGATAATCTTGTTTGGGGGAATGCAAGGTCGCCAATGGTCAATCCCCGGAGCACAGATGCAGACTGAATCAGGAGCAAAGTCAAGAAGGCTCATCACTTAGACACGAGACAGATATTGAGCCTGACAAGACACAAATCATCTCATGCAATACTTACAAGTCGTAACTGAAAGTGAATCAGTTCAATTTAATTTTAGACCAGGGACAACAAGCCTTTCACAATCTCAGTCTTGAGGACAACTACTCAACTCTGAGGTCCTCTTAGTTCACTGAGCTTTTCGTCCTGTAATAGACCAGGAGCTAAGATCGGCTACCTCAAAAAGACACCTATATTTAATCGCTTGTGTTTGTGATGTCTTTGCAGCCAAGTCTGAATAAAGTTTCCTTGGCTCAGCTATTGCTATTCCACCTTGGTCTGATTCAATGTCTGCATCGCTGCAGGCCTAATCTTGCAACCCAATTGCCAGGAAACACTTTGCATAACAATGTAACGTAACAATGTAGTGTAACAATGTAGCGTAACAATGTAGCGTAACAAGGTAGCGTAACAAGGTAGCGTAACAACGAAGGTAGCGTAACAAGGTAGCGTAACAAGGTAGCGTAACAAGGTAGCGTAACAACGAAGGTAGCGTAACAACGCAACTGAAATCAATGAATAACAATAAATAACAACTGCGGACATTCTTATGTATCCTTACATAAAAGAGTAAACTACATTATGTAAGGATCTTAAACTTCATATTGACTTTTGGTTTCACACATGAGCCCTTACTGGAACTTGTTATACACGTTATTACATCACATTCCTTTCAATAGCAGTTGCTCCATGTACTACGTCATTTGTTCTGACCAACATTTTTCCCTGGTGACTGGGCAGAATCTCAGTACCCATTGTGATTACTTTAGATTAGCCTCTGATGGGACTAAGCAAAGCTGTAGGATTTACTCATATGAAGTCATTAGCAATAATGCAAGAATCGTTTATTTATTTTGTTAACTTACAGGACAAATTTTACACAATACAGTGAGGGGAATTCTTAAGAACACAAGTTCCGACATACTGCGCACAGTTATATCTCAACAATTTGTTTCTTTCAGTGATAAAATGCATATAGGATTATCATGCTAGGAGGTTTTTTTAGCTAAACCGATACTGCCTGTATTGCTGCAGTCCCTCAGTCTGTCTTTATGTCGGCACTACGGCAATCTCTCAGCAACATCTGCGCTGCTAACATCATTACCAAGCCAATAGGTTAAAATAAATACACGTGCACTAACAATCACATACAGATGCAAGCCATTTGTTGTTGCCATCTGCCCATCAGGACTGCCTAATCATTCAAATCCCTTCATACACAACAGGCACAGCCTACGAGAGCAATTTGGGGTTAAGTACACATCGACCTGGACTAGCGGAGCCAGGGATCCTTTGATTGAAGGACAACCTGTTCCGACTACACAGCCACAGTCGCCCGTATCAGTTAGTGTGTCAGTCTCTCGCACAGCCGATGCTTCTCTGCCAGCAGCGCAGCAGCCAATTACATTCCAAACATCACTTTACTCATCAAGGAGTAAAACGTGGTAATCCATTATCTAATTAGCAGGCAGGGATTCTGCAGCACACTGCAATACGCAACACAACAAAGGAGCACTTTTTATACCATGAGATATTATTTATAAAGTAATAAAGACCCCCCCCCCTTTTATTTAATTTCCTTCCTTGATTTCATTAAGATCACCATGACAACCATGTCCTCGGCTCTAAAGGTTACGTTGTTTGGTCAAAAGTTTTACCACTTTGATCCAGACTGAAATATCTCAAGTGCTTATAATGATTACGGGTATCCCTTTACTTTGCCTCTAGTGCCACCAGCAAGTCAATTAATATCTATTTTCAGCCCTTGTTTTTTACTGCCACCATGAAGTCCACAGTTGTGGTTTTGAGTAAAATGTCTCAAAACTACTGGATGGATTGTCATGGAATCTGGTTCAGATATCCATGTCCCCCACAGGATAACTCGTAATCGCTTTGAATTTAAATGTGTCCAATACTTTGGACTTGACCAAATACCTGCAAAAACAACAGCCTCAGCTGTGCTTTGTGTGTAGTGCTCATTAGCACGTGTCAGCATAGCATACTGAACTAATACCGGACAGCAGACGAGCATATGACGCGGAACTAGTGATGCATTAGACCCATTCTCATCAGGTAGTTTGACTGCTGGCAAACCTGCATTGTCACAATTCACATAAGATGTGGGCCCATGGGTCTGCTCGAGCATTTCTGCATAGATCACATGATCATCTGACATCATCGAAAATGGATGTTGTTTGTACTCTGAGGAATGAACATAGTGGGCAATGTGGTGCTGCTCCAGGCAAGCATTAATTTATTAGGATTTATGTTCTTGATGCAACCACCTTATGGAAACAATACTGCATCAAGCAATCTTCTGAGCTGTGGAACATCTACAGAGAGAGAAATGTGGAAAAGAGAAAGAAAACTAACATGCTGAATTTTCTCTGTAAAGTGAGCTACAGTGCCTCACAGCTACACTGACTGTCATGTAATATTGAGTACTGGGGAGCCCTCTTGTCGTCTCAAGTCCCATCCACCACTGTCAGATGCCCTTAGGCATGGAGGCAGCCTTATTTGGCTATGGAAGGTCCCTTAGTAGACACTTAGGGCCCTCATACTGCTACCAGGGGTTCCAAGAGACTTTTAGGTGAGGCAGGGTAGAGATGAGTTCTACAAAAGTCTTCTACTGGCTGTCTCTGCCTCTCTGATGGGATATCTGACGCTTTTGGATCCCAGAAGATGCACAGGAGTGGCAGGCTTAAAAAGACATGGAGTAAATGATTTAATAGCAAATCTGAGGCAGCAAAGCAACCAGAGAGCTGCGGCATCCCACGGGAAATGGTCTAAACCTTTGTTACAACTAATGTCCTCAGTCAGACATGACCTTTGTTATTGTCTTCTCCCTTTCAACATGTTTTTTTTCTCCCACTGAGTTTATCCAAAGTTTAAGCCAATATTTCAATATATAATATATCCAACTGTCTATATCCAAATGCATAAATACTTTAAAGAGGTTTCATCGCGATAAGGCTATACATTCTATGAGAATTACTCTATATCACAAAGAAGCAAGCAAATCACATCTATACAAGGCTTTCTTTATTATTGTTAATTCAAATGTGATGATTGGTTTAACAACAGTAAGAAAAAACAAGTAAGAGAAACTGTCATCTTGAATGGCACTATGTTAAAAACATGAATGCAAGAAGCATTCGCAGTTGAGAGCCACACACACAGCCATCAGTCATTCCCTCTGAAAGCCCTGCTAAATGAATTTGTAGAAAACACATCTTCCTGTAAATCCAATAAATCTAAACAAACAAAGTTATAGTGGTGCGATGGTGCCTCAACAGGGAGTCAACTCTATTAAGCATGAGGCTTACTTCCAAAATAAGAAGTCTGTCTGCCATACCAATGAGTCAAATGTTTAACTTGTTTAGGAAGCAAAAGTATTTCCTAATTTCATTAAGGGAACAAAAGATGCTTTTTTTCAGAGGCCACTGGACGTTTTGTAGCCAGTGCCACTTTGCACTGGGAGTTCACAAGGCTTTAAGATGGTTAGAATTGACATGGCGTCTCTTACAGCGTGTCTATTAGGCACTGATTAAATTTGGGGCTATATATTTATAGTCCCTGCAGCAAGAACAACGACATGGCCCTCTCTTTATAATTAGTTGTGTCTCTGCATGTCTGTCATTAGATTAAGTTGGAATCCCAGGCGCTCAGGGTTTGTGCTTGAAACACCACCACAAATGGGTTAATGCAACCTAAAATGTATTACATTAGGTTCATCTCGTAGACAACACGTCTCTCTCTCAGGTTAGTGGATACACACACAAGCCATTCACTCTAAATTGCGTATGATTTAAAATGCTGTAAGAGCCGTCTGTATCTGCCTTTCACTCTAAGTTCAAAGCTATGAAACCATTCCATTTATGCCATTCACTGAGCTCACTTGAACCAATTCACTTGGTCTGCTGTGGTGTTCAGCAAAGCTACTGCATGGATGTTAAAATGCAATCCAACTTGAATCACAATATAAACACAAAAATACAACACATGTACAATGGGATGCAAGGCAATACAATAGCTCTGCAATAACAACAAACTTACTAAAAATGTTCATTATTTGTTGATACTACTTCTAAATCAGTTCTGTTTTTGTGGCTATACTTTTGAGGCGGTAATGTTGTGCTGAACTGAACAGCACAACTGAACTGACAGTGTTATACAAATTAAAAATGAAAAAATGTAAACTCTGATGGTGCTAGATGAAAAGATAAGATTGGTGGTCACCAACGTAAATAGCCAATCCATCCACTAGTTGGTGAGTCATTTCTAGAACTGTCAAACTCATGGTGGCACTAGAGGATACGTCACGGAATCACCAAAGTCAGCATGTTTCATCCTCTGGGGAACATGAATGTTCGTAAAAAAATTACATGGCAATCTATATTTGTTGAGATATTTCAGTCGGGACCAAAATAGTGACCGACCTGACCAACAATGTAATCAAAGAAACCACACTGCTAGCTTGGCTAAAAAACCTAACAATATAGTAAAAGAAAGAACACGTCTCTGTAACACAGTGACACATCGTATACCCATTTCTATAAATCCATTCTACTCTTATTGTATCATTCATTTCCTATTTCAGGCTGCCATTGAGCTAAATAAGTAAAGCTCAAGGGATGCCTGTAAGGATGGAGGTCGAGCGAGAGTAATATCAACCAGTCTGCATCTGTGTTAATGACTTTCGACAGGGCTGATAATGCTATGCTTCAAGCAGATTGGAGGCTTTCAGTGCCGAACAAAGGGTAAATGTGAGTGCGCTACATGGCAGTACAGTATGCATGTTCATGTGAAACTAATGGGTCAGTTGTGTATCAAGCTAGTTTTGAGTACCCTGTGGCTACTCAAAAAGGTCTGACAGTAATGATTAAAGATGATCGCCGGCCGGAGCATCACGAGGGAAGATACAAAGTGTCTCCTTTTATAGACCAATGACATCGTTACGTGTCTTTATTAAGGTATCAACTGTATATGATTTGCAACCTAACTGTGGTGCCTAATTGGCAACAAACTGTTTAAAAGTTTAACGGCTAAGCTAGCCAGTTGAAGCAGAGATAAATGGATGGCTTGAGTTAATTCTTTACCCGATGATCTCTAACCTGAAGGACTTCAGTGACTTGAAGTTTGACTTGTAGCACAGTCTTGCAGTCCTATCCATAGAATATATATATATATATATCAAGCTGATATAGTCACCGCAGTGCCACACATTGGTTTGTGGACTACGGTTTTGAATTCTCAAGTTAACATCTTGGTTTTTAGTTGTCGCCACCTTTTTTTGGAACCAGAAGTGACACGAGAAGGTGAATAAAGGAACAACCGAACACTGAACAATACATTTGACGGCAACCAAAATGCTACAGTTAACACGGAACTTCATGCTGTGTTGAAACTATAGACTGAGACCATAAACACATGTTTACAATGTTTACTCAGGTAAAAAGTAATAAATGTACACAAAAAGGCATTTAAAACATTTGAACCTCATTGAAGTTGTGTTATTTCTCATCCATTACAGAGCCAGAAGAAAACATATGCCA
This sequence comes from Cebidichthys violaceus, assembly GCF_023349555.1. Taxonomy (NCBI): domain Eukaryota; kingdom Metazoa; phylum Chordata; class Actinopteri; order Perciformes; family Stichaeidae; genus Cebidichthys; species Cebidichthys violaceus. The sequence goes on from NW_027176373.1 coordinate 12,375,163, forward strand.
CATGTCCAATACTGACATACAGCATTATATTTGCTCTACGTTTTTGCACTGATTATAGATATAAATGCCTCCCACATTAGTCGTAAATCACATATTCAGAATTGCTCTTCAGTTATTCAATGTTAAAAAATTTCCCTTGTTACTGTTGAAAATAAAATTAGATTAAAAAAAGGAAAGTCAGGTCAAAGACAATAAATGCAATGTCCCTTCCATGGTATGTGTATCTTCTGCAAATTCTGTGCTTTGTGCAAATGCCCTTGTAAAAGAACAAAAACAGAGGAGTGTAAATAAAGTGCAAACACTGCATTTACAATATGGTCTCATTCTGGAGTTCTTTCTTTTCTTTTTCTTTAGAATGTGTATGTAGCCTGTAAGCAGTGTACACGCTATGGTGTAAAAACATGCTAAATCTGGCACGAAAGGGAAATGGTCTGGAAACCAAAAAGCATAACAAAACAAATGTGGGACCTCTAAGATGCAGAACGAAGTGTTCAGCTTTCTAATAGAGTTCATCATCTTTACCCCTTTTGTTGTAATGAGCCACATTCACATTCCACTCTGCTGGAGCTCAGAAAGCAGACCAAAGTCTGAGCTTTAGAAAGTGATATCATCATGGATCATTCCAGATAAGAATGGACAGACATTTTCATATAACAGCACATATATGATTCATATGTCATGAAAAATAAATGGAGGCAGAGGGTATCTTTCCTGCGCATTACAAGAAAGATATACTCATAATTGAATACATAAATAAGTATTTTTATGGTGATGCTGCTCCCCTGCTTTTGGAGCTATAGTACTCCCATCATTTAAATCTTACAATCAGGATAAACAAATCCATGTGTTGTGTCTATTATGTTACCAAGATGATGTCATGATTAAAACAAGGCCCTACAGAGCCCAGACAACACTTAAGGTGACCAGTCCTTAGACCTCTCTGCTCGGCCTTCAGTCCACACTTAAGTTATATTCTTGTCCTCTTCCTCCCGTTTGTCATTTAAGAGTGCTCTCCAACCTTGAGATGTGATACTTACTTTACTGTCTTGCCCTTTGGATGACTTGCTAGGAACCCTCAGTGGCCTAACATTCTTCTGAATTTGTCCCAGGTGTGGACTGTGACCAGAAAGGTGAAATTCATGCACCATCACTCAGATTGATTGCCTCCTTCCTGTTCTGGTGCTTCTCTCGAACAGTCGGCTGGAGCGGCACCAGAGAAAAATGGTGGCATGTAGACCATCCCTCTCAGGAGCGCTGAGTGAGGAAAAGCAGACCCAAACCCCGCCACTCCCCTTCGTCAACCCCCAAATTTTTCTTTTGGTGTCATCATTGGCTGTGTTAGAAAGGCAACATCATGCACGCCATGTCTGTGAAAATGAACAGAAAGGAGTGGAGAAGGACGTTTTCCCACCCGTCGTCTCTGGACCATGCTTCTCTGAAATCCTCTTATGGCTTTGATTACAAGTTATTACCCTTCAGTATCTCGGGAGCCATTGATCATTTGTGGGACCTGTGAGATCACTTCCTAGCCTGAGCCTTGTAACTGTCAAGCGGCACTCCACCTCACCTTGCACTCATTGAAGTCCAGCCCTTGCTACAGCAAGGAGAAAAACAGCAGACTGTTTATATTATTAGTATTATTTCTAGTCTACCCAAGGACAAAATGTCTGATATCAAGTTAACAATCATTATGCGCTGATTTTGAAACAGTTATATATTCTGTTTAATTGGTGTTACAACAATCACAACGTACGTTACATGGAATGTTTTCTCTAAGATCCTTTAAATGAACAAACTATCGTCCCTTACTTATCCATAGTGAACATGTTTTGTCTTTATGTGTCTCTCTCTCTCTTTCTCTCCCTCTCTCTCTCTCTCTCTCTATGACTAAATTATTTTTAAGTTGCTTGTGATATTCAAACTTGTGTGTGCAATATTGTTCAAATACATTTTCAAGAGTTAAATATAAAATGAAAATGCACCTTTTTTTTTTTTTAAATGAACGAAAGCAAACTAAGGTGTTATGCCAATTCGGTCAGTGTGTGTAGAATATTGCTGGTTATATATATTTAGGCCTGGAAGTTGTCATGAGAGGGAACATCATGCTTTGCTCTAACTTCTGCCAGAATATAACAGTTAAGTAAATGTTGTCATTGAAGAAACAGCCATTTGATTCGCTACAAATTCCACCTAGAAAAGAAAAGAAATGAAAATTGTAGATTAATTGTGGGGGGGCAATTGTGAGTGTGAGATCATCATGTTGCAAGTCCCAATGAATTTTGCAAGGCAAATTAAAGCACCATAACATTAGAGCTATTACCAAAAATGCATAAATTGGAATGGAGCTGCTTAGATTCATAGCTTGAGGTGTGGTGTGTGTGCGAGAGAGAGAGAGAGAGAGAGAGAGAGAGAGAGAGAGAGAGAGAGAGAGAGAGAGAGAGAGAGAGAGAGAGAGAGAGAGAGAGAGAGAGAGAGAGAGAGAGAAATTACAGATGTTGAGATGAAAGCTTTAAATTAATTTGCCAATGAGTTGTATGGGACTTACTAGTGCAGGTATAGTGTTATCTGTTGATATTGTGCTGCTATTAATATGTAATATGATATGATATAATATGATAAAAAATGCACTTGAGAATGGAACCGGCAGACAAAAAAGCAAACCGAAAACTAAACAAACACTAATCAATTAGATATTTGTTTAAAGTGCAAATTACACCACTAGATATCACATTGCTGAAAGGGAAACATGTTTTGACACAACCTTTCTTTGTTTTACACAAGAGCCTTGCAATAGTAATATGGTCTTTAATATGAATGAAGCCTTTACTATTGCTAGTGAATTGAATTGCCCAATAAAACTATTATTGAAAACTATATATTTTCGTGTAAAGTTGCAAACTTAATTTTATTGTTAATATCACAGATTTAATTATGCATCATTTACATTTACCAGAATTTTGAGACTACCCAACAATTATAATTATTGTATGACTTGTTAAAAAAAGTAAAAAAGTCATATTGTCTCAAGTTTTATCTCAAAACGCCAGTTCTTTCTGCAGGTGCTGCTTTCATTTATATCCTTGCCGTTTCATTTCTTAACTCAGGTTTTCTCCTGTTCACAAAAGCATAGCCTGACTGCATTGGAGAAAAAAAACTGGAGCAGGCAACTTGAGGATTTGGAAAGTTGCCTAAATGTGAAGTGACAGGAGAGAGCTTTTGGCTCTTTGCGTGACGCCAGCGAACTGGCGCCGAGTCCGCCTTAATTAACAGATCCATGCACTTCATCAAAAACCTTGGGTGTTTTCAGAAGATGGATAAGTGAATGAGTCAGGCAGCCTTCCATGAATTCAGACAAAGAATGGTTTGTATTTTTTCATTTAAGGAAAACATTATTATTATTATTATTATTATTAGTCGTATTTCACATATTTCACACAAAATAAAAACACAAAAATGTATGAAAAGCTGGGCTAAAAAGATGAGTCTTCACTCTAGATGTTAGGTATTATTCTCATTCTTATTCACTATAACGGTATTTTTAAAAAAAAGCAAAGTTGCTAAAAGTACTGTAATTATAATTCATTCATGGTGTGCCACTTATTAATGCTGTTTATCCACGCTGCTGTCTAATCCACTAAAATCCGGCTGTGTCCCTGTGGTATGAGCGGTTGAACCCCCCCCCCCCCCCCCCCCCCCTCGGTAATTGGTACGGACAGTGAAGCGATGTCAAAAATATTTGGCTCATTATAGCGTACCGGGAAGAGCAGACGTGCGTTAACACCATCCCTTTGACTCTCTCTGTCCTCACTCCTCGGTCCCATTACTTTTATTTTTGCGCATGGCCCCAAAGTGCGCTGCCCTCTCGTTGGCGGATCTATCAGTGGACAAATAAAGGACCATCCTCACCTCTCAGCGTCTACTTCTGCAAATTTGTATTCCCTTCATTCTTTGATCTCTCGGGCATGCTACACAACTCTCAAACTCTCAAACTCTCAAAAAGGTTGTCGCAATTGGATGCAGACGCTCGCGCGCCGTACAGCAGCGACAGCATGTTGGGCTGAGACTCTATAGTATCGACTTGTCAGATCGGATGTCCTGATGAAAGATCCAATTGCCACAGCGGCTGCCATGGCTTACAATACTTTCCAAGCTCATCAACCAGGTGCCTTGCCATTACCAGCCTTCTTCGCCGCCGCTCGGCCCTCGTTTTTCCCCGCGCTGGCTTTCCCAGACGTCGCCTCCCTGTCCGAGCCTCTGTCCGAGCAGGCAGCCTCTGACGCGGGGCAGCGCGCAGCTCTGGGACGCCAGCATCAGCCAGTTCACCCGCGGTCCTGTAAGAGCCTGCAGACGGAGGAAGGGCTGGACGACGACCCGAAAGTCACGCTGGAGTCCAAAAAATTATGGACTGAGTTTCACAAAATGGGAACTGAGATGGTTATTACAAAATCTGGAAGGTACGTGAACAAAAATGTGCACATTGGAAGTGCCATTGCAGTCACGTGTTTGAAATGCCATTATTTTATTATACAGTCTAATATGATGTAATTTAGTATTATTATTATTATTATGGGGTCGGTAGTTTGTGATTTTCAAGAAGTAAATACATCATGTTGGGGCCCTGTACCTTATTTCAGAGGTCCAGTTCAATACTTTTTCAATTAGCTGCTATAATACAAAATAACTAAATAAAAGTAAATCTTCTAGCCTCTATTATTTTAACGGAAAAAGGGAAGCTCCTTGCATGCAAAAGTTACAAATCAAGGTTTCTAATGCACGAATACATCGATGTTTCGTTAATTCTTTGCCATAGGAGGATGTTTCCGGCGTTCAAAGTGCGGGTAGACGGGCTGGTTGAAACGGCTAAGTATATCCTGCTGATGGACATTGTCGCTGTTGATGACTGCCGCTACAAGTTTCACAACTCCCGCTGGGTGGTGGCTGGAAAAGCTGACCCGGAGATGCCAAAGCGCATGTACATCCACCCGGACAGCCCGTCCAAAGGGGAGCAGTGGATGAGCAAGCCCGTCGCTTTTCATAAACTCAAACTCACCAATAATATTTCGGATAAGCATGGATTTGTAAGTAGATATAATACTGTTTTATTATTGTAGCATAAGCATAGGACTTATTTTTGATAACCCATTTTTTAAATTAACTATAATTAAAATCCCATATCAATGAGTTCACAATAACCTGACTGACTATACAATTGTCAGTATGTGTCACTCTAGCAAATCATGTCCTTTACTAGCCAAACACACTGACTTTCGAATTTGTTTGTCTATATTTTTCCAGACAATTTTGAATTCAATGCATAAATACCAACCCAGATTTCATATTGTGAGAGCCAACGACATAATGAAGCTTCCGTACAGCACCTTCCGGACTTACGTTTTCCCGGAGACGGAGTTCATCGCTGTCACTGCGTATCAGAATGAAAAGGTACCCCCCCCCCATATCCTCCCCGCACATGCAAACACAGCAGACTTATGCACTTGGCAACGATTTTGTAGTGATGTTGATATTCTGTGTATGAAAAAACAGTCTTGCGCCTTTTGGGATGGTTTGGAAACTAACAGGTATACAGTTTAGGGTTATAATATAATGTAATATAATATAATATATACTGGATAGTGGAAGCTGTATTTTTGCAATGATTAAGTTGCTGATGTGTCTTCTTTCTCCACAAGATTACACAGCTAAAAATCGACAACAATCCGTTTGCCAAAGGATTCAGAGACACGGGAAATGGGAGGCGAGAAAAGAGGTATTTGCTTTGCCAGCATGATTTGTAAGGTATATATATATATATATATATATATATATATATATATATATATATATGTATATGCCTCTCTGGAAATGATGTTTCTGAAATATGTTATAATAATAAAGTTGTTATTTTGACTGTATATATATATATATACATACAGTATATGTATATATATATAGCTAATCTCAATTTGTGGTCCGCAGGAGTAAGCAGTTCATTTCTTCAATGCATGAGGGCCAAAACAAAGTGGACCCGGACTGTGCTGATTCTGATGACTCGTGTGAACAACCCAGTACCAGTGATCCGTTTTATTCCCCTCGGGAGCTGGTGAGCAGCCCTCTGATGTCCACACCAACCGGTCAAGGTGGGTGAACTCACAGTCTACTATGTCATTAAAGCGATGAACATTCACTCACTCATTCAGTCACTAAGCAGAGACAATGTTCATTTATGATTGACAAACAACTGAATAACCTTAGGCTTTGGGCTGGACGGCCCATCTGTGTGAAGTCTGCATGTTCTCTCCGGGTTCTCCAGCTTCCTTTAGCAGTCCACATACATGTGGCTTAGGTTAATTGATAACTCTAAATCGCCCGTATGTGTGAATGTGAGTGTGAATGGTTGTCTGTCACTGTATGTTGGCCCTTCGATAGTCTGGCGATGTGACCAGGGTGTTCCCTGCCTTCGCCCAGTGTCACCTGGGATCTGCTCCAGTAACCCTGCGACCCTGAACAGGATAAGCGGTTAAAGATGATGGATAACAAATGGATGGATGAATTACCTTTAAGCAGCAAACTAATCACAATGTCAGTGACGGTCCACACAAAAATGCTAAAATGGATGCAGCAGAACCAGAGATATCATCTTTTGTACGCCATGCATTCTTGTCCAATTTTCCGTGTCGAAATCTGGCATCTACATTAGCCACAACTCGAACACCAACGGTTCAGTGGTGATTTGGGTGTGTTACTAATAGGGTGTTTTACTATAGGCTAATGTAGCCTGTAGCCGCTAGCATCAAGCACAGATGAGGAGCGGACTACAGGTCTCATAAACTCATTCCTCTGTAACTCCACACCACCAGATAGTCTCTGTGACATCACTTGTCAGCAGAAGGTTCTTCTGTACAATTTTTCTTTTCCACGCATGCAGTGGCACTTATCAAGACTGATTGTGTGTGTTTGTGAGGGGAGGGACTCAATTTGGCAAAACAGAAATAGCTTTGCTTTAAGGAATCAACTGTATTGGCGCCTTGGGGTTAGTCAGAAATGATCACTTTCTCGCGCATGGCTTCCAGATGTAACCAAGTCATCTCTGTCCCCACTGTGTTCTAATAATATATTGCTCTAACAAGGCAGAAATATGCTCATACATTTAATTAATATAATGTCTTTTTTCCCCACAGGTGACGACAATATTGAAAGTGATTCAGATATTGATCAACAAGATGATGACATTGCTGAAGCCAGCCGTTCCAGGAGTGAATATATTCCTTCTTTGAGTCAGAAGAGCAAGGAGATACTGCGGGACAGGCCTGATCTCAGTAAGAGCAATGGCAATCAGGACACAACCAAAGAAAGAACAATGTTTAGATCATCGGATTTTATGTACTCCGTGGAGAGCGATTCTTCAAAAAAGCACATGGGCGAAATCCAAGATGGCGTCCTGCCGATGATGTTGCAAATGCAAAGCTCGTTGCCCCTCAGCGCTGGTCCCCTTCAGACTTTGGATTTCTCGAGTGCGCACAGCCAACAGTTTCTTAAGCTCGGGGCACCTTTGTTGTTTCACCCGGGACAGTTGTCAGTGAAGCCAGAGGGTATGGGACGTCTGTTGCCTTCTTTGCCTGTAGCAGAAAACAAAGGCCTGCCTTCTCAGAGCATCACCTCTCCATCTCCCTTCATGTTTCACCTTTCACAGCACATGCTGGCATCTCAGGTACGCTTCTTACATCACACATATTTCTTATGTACCTAGTGAACAGACACCGGAAGCCGGGGATGCCGGCTCCTCAAAGGGTACATTCACAAGCACATATTTTCCTCAGAGGAACGTCTGCCACCACTCCAAGGGAAATGGAATTTCATTGCTCATCAAAGAACTTGAGTAAGCAGAAAATTCAGAGGTGATATCTCTCGCCCTGCTGGGATAAAGTAGACATTTTTTTTTTGTGATTTGGGTGAGCTGACTCTTTAAAAATGTCTTTCTGTCTTGGACAAAATAATGCTATCAGCCTCCAGCCAACGCTGTAAGATCATGTTTGTAATGAGGTTTAAGCACTCCAATTTTAAGGCAGCATGCACATAAATTATGAAAAGCAATTTGTGTTAATTTGAGATTATGCCTTGACAAATGAGATAATTATACTTTTGGCAATTATATATATTTACATTCTGATCAATACAGTCCTTGACTGCCAAATTGTTCAAGTGACAATTAAGCAGGAAGTGCAGTGATGCCTTAGAAGAAGAAAACATATGTTATTGATCACTGAGGGGAAATTTGTTATTTTTACACATTACAAACACACACAGGCCTGAAATGAACACACATGCAAAAACAGGACCTATACACATGCAGTAAGGGAGAGATGTCAGAGAGGGGAGCTGCCCATGAAAGGCGCCTAGTAACCTTCCTTCCAATATTCCTCTGATGAAAGAACAATTGTCTTTTTTTTTTTTTTAAAGTGCTTGTAGAAGAAGTAAAGAAGGAATATCATTAAAATCATGTGATATCATTGAGTGGAGAGAGAGAGAGGAAGAGCCTGTTGGCCAGTAAGGTCGGGGCTTGAAGGGTATGGAATGGAAGGCCAATTTGAAGTTTGGAAAGGATATTTCTAATGAGGAATTGGATGGAAGTGGAAAGAGATCTGAATTGACAGGGTGTTAAAGCATGCAAATCTGCATGGCCAGGTTTTTTTACAGTCACACCAATATGCTAATCCAGGCCAATTTTTCCCAACCTACAAAGGGTCAAAGGAAGAATCTTAGTGGGTGCAAGATGAAAGAGGAAAAAACAAACAAAAGACTTTTCTCTATAAAACCACTCCTCTGAACTCACAACTCATAGACATGCAGAATGTGACGCTGCTGTACATGGAAATGTAGGAACATCGGAAAATCTATGGTGTTGGTAAAATTAACAATTGTTTTCTTTCGTGCAGGGAATCTCACTGTCACCCTTTGGAGGATTGTTCTCCTATCCATACGGCTACATGGCAGCACCAGCTCTCCCCACCTGCTCGGCAACCCCTACGTTGGCCAGAAACCCCTGTTTCCGCAGCTCTCGGCCTTGGTTGCGATTCAGCCCTTATCAGATCCCCACCTCTGCCCCCTCAAGCCAAAACCTGCTTTCAACCAGAGCGCCGGGCTCTTCAAACTCGCAATCTGAGGTGTCCAAGTCAGGGAGCAGAGAGTCAAGTTTAGTGCCTGACAATCACAGTCACCAAATCAAGGCCAAGCATAAGACTTCGCCACCAAAAATCATGAAAGGTTCCGCTGCAAAGCACACATAACCGGGTGGACTTGACAATCAACTTTATCCACAATACACTTTCTTACAGTATATGTTGTTTTTCATCCTACACCTGGTGGATACAGTGTGATGGACACAGACAAGTTTATAAAATTGCACGTAATAACCACCTAAAATAAGTATTTTGTCAGAAACTGCATGTGTTGCTGCTATTCAACTTGTCATTATATCATCAATAATCCTACCTAATAAATACTGATTTAGTGATTTGCAGGTCAAAAGACACCCACACATTTGTGTTAACGCTAAGCTTCATTGTATTTACTATTTTACAGTGTGAATATATAGTCAAACAACATTTATATGCATATCAGGGAGTCTTTTGATTTGCAAACATACCAAATCAATGCTTACTGGAATTTCTAAAGAAATACAAAATATATAGAAATATGCTAATTGGAATTCCTTTGGGGAGAACGAGCTATGCAAAACTATAGGACAACAATGTGCTTTAGATATGAATAAAACACATTTGTATTGCTTCATTCTGTATGATGGTGTACATATCTTGCTCGTAGAAACTGTAAACCACCTGTTCACTGTTTCACATTGTGTTGATTTACCAAAGCTGTTGACTTTGAGGAGAAACTCAGGATTCTTTTTTTTTATTTGTTTTTTACCAGCACTTAAGAAAAATGTCTTCAGTAATCTCGCAGGTTGTCTGCCAAATTATCGAGGTTTTTGCGTGTTTTTTTTCACAATTTAAATAAAGATGTTGTTCACATTTTCTTGATATGTTTATCATATATAAAGTATTGTTGATTTTGCACATTAAATATTCAGATGTCTATTCTCACAAACAGATCACAAAGGTGCACATAGTAGAGTGCAGATCTCCTCCAGGTGTGTCTGCAACGACTACTGCTGCATTGTGTCATTAAATGAACACAACCCACAATTGGCTAACCCCAGTCTAGAAAATAATGGTCTGTAAGGTGTCGTAAAACTAATTTCATTCAAACTCAAAAACAAGTGCCGATGTATGCAGGCAATTGGATCAAAGTCGTTGCATAAGACATAACTTACACTCCTGCCAAAAACAAAAGTCACCAGGCTCTCTGCCTGCCTGTAGCAGCTGCTGAGAGGTGGAAATGTACTCAGCAGTGTGTGCACCAAACACACCTTCCAAAACAATGAAAGTGTGCAAACTGTTTCTCCCCCCACTGTGTCTCTGGCTGCAGAGTAGCTGCTGGGGATTCGGAGATGCACTCAGCTGTGTTATCACTAGCGGCATCTACCAGCTGGGTGCCGGTCAAGAGTAGTGAGTGAGGAGTCAACAGGGAGTCAATGGCAGTATAAAACAGGCAATAAAATGGGTTTCGAGAAAATGTGAGTCACCACAACCACGAGAGGTTCTTGAGCATGCAGCTATGGCTGGCCAGCCAAAATATTATGCAGTTCGCTGAAGCATAATACGAGATCAGCCGTGGACGGACACAGAAGTGCACACTCACTCACTCACAGATGCTTGAGTTATTATTATTATTATTATTATACAAATTAAATAAGATACAATAAGCCGTTATTTATCCCAGAGAGGTGTCAGGTGTTACATCAGCCCAAAGATAGAAATAAGTACAAATGTACAGAGTAAAGTAAAAATTTGTATCAGAATAAATAAAATAAGATTAAAGTTAACATAATAAGTTTTATGCACGTGTTATTGAAAACATGTACACATGTTAAATATTGAATGAATGAACCCAGATGAATAGATTCCGGTGGAGTTAACAGGCTCATCTTTTTCCTCTCACCAGTTAAATAAACACAACGTAGGCTTGCCATTAATTTCAGATTTAATATTTTAAGTAGGCTACAATTATCAGAACAACATGAACATTCAGGCTCCTTCTTGTGGCTCAAATGTGTACTGCAGATATAAATGTTTAATAAAAGACAATGAAATTCAGCTAATTTATTTGGCGACCTAATTTATTTTCTCCTGTGACCCCCTGTGGGTTATGACTCTGTTTGTGGGAAGGACTCTTGTCAACACATGGACATATGTATTATAGATGTGTCAAGAGTTGGATTGGATGCAAGGGCTGGATTCAATTAAACCAGCTCATCCGGCACGGGACCAGGGTCTGTCTGGATGTCAGGTCTAATCCTTTAAGTTCATTTGACTAAATTAAGCTTTCGGTTTCTTTTGTACCTCCAAATATTGTTTTGGCAAGGCCTGCCCTAGTTGTACCCTTCCTGGCTTGTCACTAATTCTCTGTGTGTTTTTGTTGTAGAAGTATACTGTGCCTTGGCCCTGGCTGCCTTTCTCACCATATTACTCACTCTGTCATCTGTCTGCCACTGTAAAGGCACTGGCATTAAAATGCATCATCAGGCAAAGATTTCTGTGAAACAAATGATCTTAGTTCTGAAGTAATGTTTTTGGAACACAATCTTAGGATACATCTTAGCACTGCTACTCCATCTCTTCAGGGATCAATAATGACCGGGGTTTGTTTGTTTTTAAACACGCACATTATTAATAAATGTGTCACTTAAGTATTTTACTTCAGTAATTGCTGTTTCATTGTATTGTTTGTTGGAGCTTCACAGCAAGCTGAAAGTGGTTCTATGCAACAGCTGCTGTCATGCCCTTGGCCATAGCAATGGTGGCTGAGCAATAAAGGTGAATGAGCGGTTCTGTGCACTTCATTCCGTATGCATGACTGCAGCTTACTGCTTGCTAGGGCAATTCCCAAAACATCTCTGCTTGTGACAGCAAAGTTACACTTGAGTTGCTAATCCCTCTGCTCGTACATCTGCTCAAGCTGCACAGAAAAATACTTCTTTTCTGAATACATAAATGACATATCGACTCATATGGTCGATGCAAGGTGCTTTGAAATATTTCTTGGATATTTAAAAGTGTATGACCTTTCCACACACTACAGCTTTCACAGAGATTTGCCAACATATGTTCATGCAAACAGTGGAAGTGCCTGATTTTACATACGATAGGGCTCACAAAGAAGAGCTATGGCTTATGCCTCTTGACAAAAAATGTTAGGAAATACTTTAGCTATACACTTTTACTGTGTTTATACATGACAGGATAACGTCGTAGATTAAGGGGCAGAGAGAACAATGACCCCCCCTGCAAAGCTTCACATGGAGAGCAATGAAGCCGTGCATTAGAGAGTTGTGGTACATTGTGACAAAGGTCATGTCACTTAGACAATGAGGCTATAGTCCACCGATGTAAACAAATGTACTGTAGATAGCTGCATATGTATATGCAAAAGAGATGGTTGGTGCAATGTTTACTCGTGAACAAAAGCCAGAGTTCATCATGGCACATTATCACACTGGATACAGTGGGGAGAATTCTCACACACACCGAGTAATAACAGGCCACCAGTTTTCCTGGTGACGTGTCATCTATCTGCCTGACACCAGCAGGGATTTTACATTTTGGATTTTTTGAATGCTGCCTTAAACTATACCACGGGCTGCAATGCTTGAATTAGCAATGCAAATCAATCAAAGGCCCTAATAAAAATCTCAAATGTCTCACAGACTGCTGTAATATTAGCAATACTAATATCGTCACTTGTAAATTACTAAAAGAACAAAATCTGTGTTACTTCACATTCTCATATTTATGAAGAGAACGATTACATTGCTCAGCAGCACCCCTTAATCTGAAATACATTTGTGCTCAATTTTCTGTCATGACAAAATAACCATGGCATGGCAATCCATAGCAAAACTGTTCCTTTTTTTCCACTGTAGCTGATGGTGTGAAAAAGTCAGGTGGTCTCCCAGGAGGAAAATTGATCTGAGAGCCCTCCCACTGTGCTGGGCTCCTGTCAAACCTCTATTGTGTGCATTTTCTCCTTGGCTGAGCGTAGCGGTATACCGAATGAACATCTCCACTGGCTCAAAAACATGGCGAGGAGGTCAACCGCAAAGTTTTGCAGACAGCAGAAAAGTTCTCCCTGCAGTGCTGGAGAGTTTTTGGGGGGTTGTGGGGAGAGAGGCTCAGAAAAGAGAGGAGAGTTCTTGTCCTGTCAACCACATCCTGCCTCGCTCATATTCCTCTTTTTTAGATCTGTTTGACGGGGCAAGCAAAAGCATAGGTGTAACAGTTATCTTGCATATAACTCACAGATAATTAGTTATATAATGATAATATTTCAGCCACACATGGTGCTGCCCCTCTATAGGTGATCTGGAACGTGTCAAGAGAAGCGATATTTCTTCTCTGATCTGTAAAACTCAGATGGGATTTTTTTAAATTAATCATAACGCAGTGTCAAAGCAACACGGCGCATCACATATTCCTGGGAGAACACTAGTGCTCTAAATCTCCTCTGAAAGTATAAGTGCTGAGATAAGAAATGTCAACACAGATGGCTTTAAGACACCAGATGATAGTCATCTGTAGCATACAATATGAATAATGCTCTTTACAGGGATATCATCCGAACGCCTGTGTTATCATGAATAAAGCACCACAGCGTGTCTTGTGATGCTTTGCAAAAGTGCTGATACAGAGAGGTGTGTAGATGCTTTCTAAACACAAGTTTAGAAAAGGAAGATCGATGATGATCACTGAGAACTTCCTCTGACTATTCACAGTTGCATTGTGGATTTGCTCACCAAATGCATTCATAAGGATATAAAGTCTTAGTACACGAAAAAACAAATCAAGCCTCACGCTGTAGAGTCTGTTGGTAGACTGTGCAAATATTCTCATAGCAAGCATGTTACATTAAGGCCTACTGTTCTTTGCATGGAATAAATAAATATGCAACATTCTTTTTTTGCATAACACATAGATGTATCCCTTCCTTTATACATAGCCTATAATTTGCTTCTCAGGTATCTTGCTGTTAGCTCCAAGGCCCAAACAAATGAAATATAGTAAAAAAAAAAAAAAAAACGTGTAAATATTTTATTTGCATAGTTATAATAACCCAATTTGATAGAATACATAATGCTACCATTTCTACTAGGCCTTGCTTGTCTGGACCATTCGACCTAATTTACTCATCTTAGAAATGGCCTCTGAAGCCATCTAGTGGATCACAATGGCAGTTACACTGCATTTTCGACAAACATTCAAGTGGAGCTACTCTATAAAGATTAAATTTGGAATGTGGCATTGAGAGGTTATTTCACTAAATGCACATGTCCACATTAAAAACAACAGGTTGAAGTTATTTTTGGTTTCGATTCAGTATTGAGCTCATATCTTTATACTCGTCTGTTCTGATTGTGTGTGTCTTAAAAACCCCTGCAGCTGAAATCCACCTCAAACACTACGTAGAAACCACAACATATTGGGAAATTAAGTATATTTTTAGCTCCATTACTACAAAAATGTATTTTACGTTTCTGACTTCATCCCACCGCACTAATCTGATCTTTACCCTCAAATGGGGTGATTTTTGGAAGCTGCGCTGTAAATCATGTTACATTCAGATAACTAGTTTTTCCTGCTGCTACAATGTTGTGACAATTTCGTGGTATAACAGCGGTTTTATAACTCCAGTAGCGGTATTGTCGTTAAACATCATGTTAGATAAGTGGGTTCGTAGAGGGCTTCAAGCACAAGACCTGCAACTGTGTAACGTTTTATCAGAACAAAGCACACTTGAAGTCGGTCTTGTTTCAGACACCCAACAGAGCCCGACAGTAGGCTAAAGCTACGTTTATGCTTGCCGGTGCAGCTACATCGTGGATGTATAAAAAGAAGACAACCTCTTCCGGGACCCGCCCCTCCTATAAGCCCTCTAAACCCGCCCAATTAATCGCTCTTGAATGTGATTGGTTCCCTGCGAACGACACCATCCTAGATCTTGGTGTAATAGATACAAAAGTATTTACTGCGTACAATAAATACTTCACAGAACTTTATTAATGGGGAATTCTTATTACAGCAACCAAGTTACAACTATCACCAAATCAAAAGAAACGGATGGAGGCAAAGAATAAATAAAACAACATCATTAACAGTAACTGTATTGAACTATTTAAACTATGAAAATGAAAGTGCCCTGTAATTGGTTGGAGTTTAGTAGCGTTTATATTTTATTACAATGTGCATTGGAATTGTACAGATTAAACAATACTTCAAAACTACTACAATACTTCAAAACAACGTTCTTCACTTCACCTGTTATTTTTTCTGTTTGTGTAGCTGTTCACACATTTGACATTATTTTAATAATTTTAACACAATTGAGAGCAAGTTTGTATGCATGATTAGGAATATGACTATTTCTACAATACTTTATAATAATTTTGATATGGAAAAATAATTAACATTTTGTTTCAGCTGAAGAGGGTTTACATGTTTTAACACTACGCAATCATTATATTTTTATGTTATATACATTTTTTTTCATTTTTCCACAGAACATCTTGGGTGTGAAATATGTTCTACCTCAACTATTTCTATAGCGGAAGTTGCGCTCAGAGGTCAACGTCCAGGAGTAACCTGCATGCGCATCATCACATCACCCCACACTGCTGTTAAAGCGTCTGTTACCTCATCATGATGGGACTTTTTTTCCCCATCATCACTGGAAACAGAGATGTCTAAAAGACACCACTGATTCATCGATCTGTTGTACTCAACTTTTGTCAGGATTACTTTACGGTGCATCTCCACCGGTGAGTTGTCCGCCGAGATGTTCATGTTAGATTATGTCTGTCTGTCGTTAGTGCGTGGACGATTTCGACCACGCTGCGGTAACAGTAAACCTGCAGACAGTCGGCAACACGGTATCAGTGCCGCTGCTGGATTATTGTATGAGCTACTTCCGTAGACTGGCTAACACTTATCTGTCACGTTATTAGCATCTGCGCCTCCGTTTATCTGCGCCTGGTTAGGAAGCTAGCTTTGACTTGACAGTTTGCGTTACCGTTGATTAGTTGATTTAACGCTAACCGAGGCTAGCTATAAGGCGGTTCACCTTTTTAAAGCTATGCCATGAAATAATATGGCTCGAGTCAGAAGTTTCGGTCTGCTAAATGCAGCTCTAGGATCATTGTGTGATGTTCCCCTGGCTCACGTTAGCAGTGTGCGTGGCCGCAGTGCTCTGCTTGTTTTTCTGGTCCCGCAAGCAGCTATCGATAGGTAAGGTGTGCCATACCTGGGAGTCCACTCCTTAACCGAGCAGCTAGGGGGGAGAAAAAATAGTTGTAGCATCGTAAAGGAACAGAGGCAGGTAGAACACCCACCGTTATTCTTTCCATTGGGTGCCGTAATTAACGTTGTATAGGACGTCCTTGGTAAGTTAGCTAGTGAACTGAAGTGAAGGAGAAGTCCAATACTATAGAGCAGGTACAGTAAGTCTTGTCAGTGAAATGTGCCCTGAAATCAAGTTGAATGCAACAATCAGTTGTTATCATATAATTGTCTCCACCATTAAATTAGCTAAAATGTTTGTTTTTCTTGCCTACATGTAGGATTTATACATTTCTACATGTTTTATAGACAGTTTTAATATATCCTTTAACATAGGCAGTGTTTTTTTTTAATTATTTTTCATGCGTCAGATGCTTATGGTGAATGATAGCCGTGTGAACAGTGTGCATGTCATTATTTAAACCTTCTTGCACTTTGATATTTATTTTTGGCATCTTTAATAATTGCCCCTTTTCAGACTCTTCACACAATGTGCCATTGCTCCCAGTGTGAGTCCAAGTGTTGCAATATCGGTTGCATTATCAAGATACATAAGTTTATGTAACTCACTTTTGCAACATGACAAACAGCACCGCATGCCAGACGAGGCAGCCTTGTGACACACTGTACCCTGATATTTGGACTCTCTGTATCTCCTTTTATAACCGTTGCTGCCACTGTCGTGTCTCTTGCCAGTGTTAGCAGCCTGTTCGTGTCGCCCGGCCATGGCACAGCAGGACGGTGCTGCCAAGAAGAACCCCGTTGTGGAGGCGTTGCACTCGCACTTCATCGTGGGATCCGTGTCGGAGGAGAACTCGGAGGATGAGATCCCCGGGAAGCCCGGCTTGCAGCTGGAGGAGAGGGAGACCCGCTCCTTGTCACCATCCTCCGATAGCTCAAGCAGCACCTGTGAAATGGGATTCGACCACATTGACAACCCCTTGCACAATCTGAGGTTAGAGCGCAAACCCAGTCCGTCCGCATCACCTCTAGTCTCTTGATGTTCATTCACTTGGTTTTCACTGAATAGTGGTATCAGTTATGTGTGTGGATCCAGGTTCTTTACATATTATGAAGACAACGTTTTAGCAGCCTTGTATTGCATCGTTGCTTAGTGGCTAAAAAGGGAATCAGCAATTTCGAGCGCTGTCTCTGAGACTAGTCCCTTTAGTGCAGGCCTGTAGTCGTGGGTAGCCCCTTCACCAGTGCTTGTGAAAATATGTAGTTTCACTAGCTGCACGCTGCTAAAGGATTTCTTTGTGTCCTGACTCGTGGTGGGCCTGGAAGGTAGGCATAGACTTCAGCATGTTGGTTTGGCAAAGCTGGACAAGTGTTCACACATTCCCAATCTGACGGTCGGAGCTTTTCAGTACTGGGAGGACTTTGTTTAAAGCGTGCAGCAGTCTTTTAGTTTCTCTGTCAGCCCCAGGTCTTTCACTGGGCTGCCTGGGCTTCACGTGTCACTGTCACTTTCACATGTAAAGTGCTCGTGAATTACATTTTCCTTTTTAAAAGCCTCGCAGAAGATTTGGATCACATTAAAATGAGATACACGTGCTGACATACAGAACAGCCTTTACCATGATTGCTTACCGTTTCCTTTCCAGTGAGATCGTATACATGTTTCTATGTTAATCTGTCAATTTGGTTCCTAAACATTGTTATGTTAAGCAGCCTGCCATGTGGATAGTGGTGTCTTGTGCTATTCCAATCAATCATCATCTGCTGTCTACGAGACATGGGAATCATTGGGGCTTAACTTAAAAGAAGCTGGGGCGGATGTTTTAAAACTGGAAATACTGGATGGGGTGTCTGCCACCCCCACCCCACCCCTCCCCCCTGTCATAGGACAGAAAAGAACTCTGGCAGCTCCACAGTTGGTTTGAAACCAAGGCCTCCATTCATTACGGGCTTGTTTGACTCTTGTCAGTAACCCCTACAGTGATGTAATAATGCAGCATCAGGCCACAGAAATCAAACAGCCAAATGAGCCCCATAAGCACTGCCACACCCTCCAGCTGATGGCCAGTTTGCTCCCCATGTGCTATCCACTCCCCCCCCCCCCCCCCCCCCAATATGGTTCCCCATGAGGTGTAGATTGAGTCAAAGAGTCAAAGAGTTTGAGGACTGTCCTTTGCTCTTACGTACAATATGTTCTGCTCTGTCAGTTGTTAAACTGTAAGCTCCATAAAGATAATATTGTTGACCTTTTACTCTTTTTCTGTCCAGCACTTTCCTAAATCATTACCATCGTTCCTGTCATCAGTACGTTTTCAGGTTTTCTTTCATGTTTACTTATAGATTAAGCTGTAACTCACCCACAAGCTATAAAGTTCAAGTTAAGAGACGGTAGTCAAATCCTGTGCTCCTTAGACCAGTCGGCATCTTATCAATATGAGGTGATATTTTTTTTTTATTTTTTTTTTTTATAAATCTTCTGGGCTGTAAACATAAACCGTGGTTTTCTCCTGGCAGTTTAAAAAAAAAAAAGAAATATCTAAATTCATGTCTTGTGTTTTGCACATCTGTCTGCTTGTTATCAGAGCTACATAATACCCTATTCCTTCCAAAACTAGAGATGGTACGAATGGCTGTAACATTCTTCGCCCTGACAGGCCAAGTATGTCAGGGCTGCACCTGGTGAAGCAAGGCAGAGATCGCCGGCGTATTGATCTCCAGAGGGACTTCACTGTGGCCTCTCCCGCTGAGTTTGTCACCCGCTTTGGTGGCAACAAGGTTATCGAGAAGGTGATGATTTTTTGTTTAGCACAATATGTGCAACCTCTTTATTTTTGATGAGAACCAATTCTGTTAGGATCACACAGCCTTCAAATGTATTAACTTACAATATGAAGTCATAATGCATATAGACACAGCAGCATCTGTGACGAGATTAGACCAGCCATTGTTAATGAAGTATTTCAACCTATGTGAGCAAATCAACATCGGTAACTCAACTATTTTGCTTCTCCAGGTGCTCATCGCCAACAATGGCATTGCAGCGGTCAAATGCATGCGCTCCATCCGCCGCTGGGCCTATGAGATGTTTCGCAATGAAAGGGCAATCCGCTTCGTTGTAATGGTGACCCCAGAGGACCTGAAGGCCAATGCAGGTGAGCATTTTAGCCTCTGAACACATAAAAACACAGCCAAAGTACTATTTAAGAAGAGCCTACACTGGTACCCAGTGAGGAATGCTGACTTGGGGAAATGTGTGGTTCTGTTTTTCACAGAGTACATCAAAATGGCAGATCATTACGTGCCTGTGCCAGGAGGGACTAATAATAACAACTATGCCAACGTTGAGCTCATTCTGGACATTGCTAAACGCATACCTGTTCAGGTATGACCGCTCACTTATAATATCTGTAGTTTTCCCCACAGTAACTAATACTTGACTTAATACCTGTCGTCTCCTGGTCCTTACAGGCCGTGTGGGCTGGGTGGGGTCACGCCTCAGAGAACCCCAAACTCCCAGAGCTGCTTCACAAGAATGGCATTGCTTTCATGGGTAAGAGAAGCTTCTTACATTGCTTAACACTTTAACTAACCATCACATTATTTGTTAAATATATATTTTTTTAATTTATAACTCCTACCTCAGGTCCCCCAAGTCAGGCTATGTGGGCTCTTGGAGACAAGATTGCCTCATCCATCGTGGCTCAGACTGCTGGCATTCCAACCCTGCCCTGGAGCGGCGCAGGTATGTCACAGTTTGTGTATCTTTTGGCTTATGATGAGCTTTGAAAACAATCAATGATTGTTGAATGTAGTAGGTATTTGCTCGTATGCTGAATATGTTATCCGTCTGTCTTCCTCAGGCCTCACAGTAGAATGGACAGAGAGCAACCAAAAGAAGAAAATTATCAATGTTCCTACTGACGTGTATGAGCTTGGCTGCATCCAGGATGTGGAGGATGGCCTGAAGGTAAGCATGTCATTTAAGTGACGGTTTAAAAGAATGCCAAAAGAATTGCTTAAGTATACAGTGCATAGTTGCATGTGTGCTGGAAAGCTGTATGTTTTCTGTTGCCAGGCTTCGGAGAAAGTCGGCTACCCCGTCATGGTGAAGGCCTCAGAGGGAGGCGGAGGAAAAGGCATCCGTAAAGTCAACTCTGCTGATGATTTCCCTAATCTCTTCAGACAGGTGTGTGGAAACTCAGACCAAATCCAGCATTTCATTTGACACATCATGCAGGACATAACACATCACAGAATAGGGTTTGAATGTACTATTAGAGATCCAAATGGGGGGAAAGTTGGGAAATAGTATTGGCAATTTATAATAGGGTTTTTGTGAATTTGTTGACAGCGAGGGTTTACTTTCTCTTTGGTTCTCTAGGTC
Source organism: Cebidichthys violaceus (assembly GCF_023349555.1). NCBI lineage: Eukaryota > Metazoa > Chordata > Actinopteri > Perciformes > Stichaeidae > Cebidichthys > Cebidichthys violaceus. Next base: position 12,395,953 of record NW_027176373.1, read on the forward strand.
CAGGCAGAAGTCCCAGGATCACCTATTTTCGTCATGCAGCTAGCCAAGCACGCCCGCCACCTAGAGGTCCAGATTTTGGCTGATCAGTATGGCAATGCCATTTCCCTATTTGGCAGAGACTGCTCTGTGCAGCGACGGCACCAGAAAATCATAGAGGAGGCTCCTGCCACCATCGCCCCCTCTGATGTGTTTGAGGATATGGAAAGGGTACAAACCAGCTTGCGTTGCTTGTACTTGTATATCGCTGATAAGTGGAGATCTAAGACCAGCCAAGTGCATTCAGATGAATTAAATGCATTTGAACCTTGATAGGAATGGAGTTGTTTTCTCTCCTCAGTGTGCAGTGAAGCTGGCTAAGATGGTGGGGTACGTCAGTGCAGGCACAGTGGAGTACCTCTACAGCCAGGACGGCAGCTTCTACTTCCTGGAGCTCAACCCTCGTCTGCAGGTGGAACACCCCTGCACTGAGATGGTGGCCGATGTCAACTTGCCGGCCGCCCAGCTGCAGGTCAGTCCCACTCAGACCCAAGAGCACACTTTACTTCAAATCCAGTTACGTTAAGAGTCTGGGACTCGCCTGGAGCAGACAAAGTTAGCATGCTTCACCGCTTAACACTAGACGGGCCCCCTGTCTCCATGGCAACGGGCTGCAAAAGAAGGAGACAGTGCGCAGAAACACTGTGTAGTAGATCCATTGGTTGCAGCAGCACTGGGTCACGTGTGTTTAGGATTGTGTGGAAATAGGTCAGTGGCAGTCAAGCTGAAGGGCAGTGTTGCTGGGAAAGCTTTGTTACCAAGCTGACTGGATGTTGCTGTGGGAGTGACACACACTTTCTCTGGCACAAAGGATGAGTGTTGTTTTTTTTCTCTCCAGGCAACCGGACTCACTATCTGTCAGAAAGATGGTGTTTATCGGTTGTCTAGAAAAACTGTCAGATAAGCATGTCAGGAAATACGTATGTGGATCATTCAAAGCAAATACAATCATAATCCATGTATGTGCCCATGAATTTGTTTCTTAAATGTGCATTGACTTGGTACTATACCCCTATCTCCTGTCAGATTGCTATGGGTATACCTCTTCAAAGGATCAAAGACATCAGGATGCTTTATGGGGTTCAGCCCTGGGGAGACTCTCCCATTGACTTTGAGGGCCTGTCGACAGCCCCCTCCCCACGGGGCCATGTCATCGCAGCACGTATCACCAGTGAAAACCCTGATGAGGTAAGCCTCACTCTCTCCAGGTACACCGAGTAATTAGAATCCTGTTGTACCATAAATAAAGGCCATTTTTATCACTTCTTAATGTTACCCTTCTCTGTGTCGCATTAGCTGTTGTTTTGGTTCAGTTTACAAGATGAAACGCGGTGTGATTGCAGGGTTTCAAGCCAAGCTCAGGCACAGTGCAAGAACTGAATTTCCGCAGCAACAAGAACGTGTGGGGCTACTTCAGCGTTGCAGCGGCTGGAGGGCTGCATGAGTTTGCAGACTCCCAGTTTGGACACTGTTTCTCTTGGGGAGAGAATCGGGAAGAAGCCATCTCGTGAGTACACACAACATTTCGAAAAACATTGCTTAGTCTGAAAGAGCAACCAAAAAAAAAAATATAGGAGGACTTTCTTACGCAATTATTTAATCAGAGGTTTTTGCCGTTGACATATGTGGTTTTGTCTCATACCTTTTTCTAGCAACATGGTGGTGGCTCTGAAGGAGTTGTCCATCAGAGGAGACTTCAGGACCACAGTGGAATACCTCATTAAGCTGCTGGAGACCGAAAGCTTTCAGCACAACAGCATTGACACTGGCTGGCTGGACAGGCTCATCTCGGAGAAGATGCAGGTATGTTGAGATATTCCAGCTGTGGCCGCTGGGAAAACTATAATAAGAAATTATGTGTTTGACGTATTATGATGTCAGTGCTGAAACCACACTACATCTCGGATAGTAATTATACTTTTAGTATAATAATAAACTGAAATAAAAGTAAGACTTTAACCTACTGGTAGTGTGCAGTTTGAATTTTACCAGTAGTGAAATGTTGTGCAGGCGGAGCGTCCCGATACCATGCTAGGAATTGTGAGCGGTGCTCTTCATGTGGCTGATGTCAATCTAAGGAACAGTGTGTCCAACTTTCTGCATTCTCTGGAAAGGTATAAATGTGGCGCGTTGTATTAATCCATTTAATCAATTAATCCAAAAAACAATAAAAAAATAACATGAGATCCCCTCTCTACTCTCTGACTAGGGGCCAGGTGCTGCCAGCACACACACTTCTCAACACTGTGGACGTGGAGCTGATCTATGAAGGTACTAAGTACGTCCTGACCGTGACCCGCCAGTGTCCCAACTCCTACGTGGTCATCATGAACCACTCCTCTGCTGAGGTGGACGTCCATCGGCTCAGTGATGGCGGTCTTTTGCTGTCTTATGATGGAAGCAGCTACACTACTTACATGAAGGAAGAGGTTGACAGGTAAAGGGGAAACAATGCTTTAGAATTATATAATCATTCCTAAATGAGCTGTACCACAGGGTAGAATGAAATTGAATGATAATGCGATGACGTGTTTATTTTACTGATTGTGTATGATTGGCTTGGATATAACTTCATTCGGTTAACAACTTTACAGAAATTAGTTGATGCACTTAAGACTTCTGGTTTCTGTTAAGACAAAGTATCTTATCCCCCCCCCCCCCCTAAAAAGGTATCGCATCACGATTGGGAACAAGACTTGCGTTTTTGAAAGGGAGAACGATCCTTCGCTGCTGCGATCTCCTTCAGCAGGAAAGCTCATCCAGTACACAGTCGAGGATGGCGGGCACGTGTTTTCTGGCCAGTGCTATGCTGAGATAGAGGTACCGTATGTTATGGCTCATGTGTATGTTGGCCACAAGAAAGCCAAAATCAGTTCACGTTCACTTTAGGTTTGTTTGAGTTGTATAGATTTCAACTTTGTACTTGTAAATTCCAGGTGATGAAGATGGTGATGACCCTAACAGCTTTGGAGTCTGGTTGTATTCACTATGTGAAGAGGGCAGGAGCAGCACTGGAGCCCGGCTGTGTCATTGCCAAGCTGCAACTGGATGACCCAAGCAGAGTGCAACAGGTACTGTGTGTCTGACGTGTGCAATCTACACAGGTATACGCTGTATGCCAGGTAGGATTTCCCATAGGCCTGCAAAACGATATGTAATGTATACAGTGTAGATACGGTTAGTAAGTTCAAAACGCATATACAACTCGATATTTATGTGATTCAAACAGCTGTCTTAGCAGATTGCGCTTCATTAAAGGCGACAAAAAAGACTTGAAGAACAGAATACAGGGGTCTCTGTCAGCTTCTCACGGAGTCGGTGTGGATTGATACATTGACGAGCATCAAAAACGCTCCTAAAACGCTTTCGTTGGAGGTTGGTCGTTAGCCTATACAATAGATATTTGGTTGTGTGCCTTTTTGTTCATGAGAAAATGTATCTGAACAAAGCCAGAAAGGCAGACTTAATAGAGAAGGAGCACAGATCAACAAATGTAAACTACACATGACAATGATGGTGAATGAAACATCAGTGTGTTCTGCCCAACAAAGTTGTAAAATGTGTGCAATAAGTGTTCATGTTTGTCTTGTAGGCAGAGCTGCACACTGGGCCCCTACCTATTATCCAGGCAGTAGCTCTGAGAGGGGAGAAGCTACACAGAGTCTTCCACAACACACTGGATCATCTTGTTCACATAATGAACGGCTACTGTCTCCCTGAGCCCTTGTTCAGCGCTAAGGTAAGAATTCACACTCGCACACCTGGGTACGCGTCGGCATCAGCTCGTCCGACCGTGAGCAGTTCCTTAAACAACATACCTCTTGTGTCTGTCCTAGTTGAAAGACTGTGTGGAGAGGTTGATGAAAAACATGCGCGACCCCTCTCTGCCGCTGTTGGAGCTTCAAGACATCATGACCAGTGTGTCAGGTCGCATCCCCCCTGCTGTGGAGAAGTCCATCAAGAAGGAGATGGCTCAGTACGCCAGCAACATAACCTCCGTGCTCTGCCAGTTTCCCAGCCAGCAGGTGCTCCAGCAACTCACGCTCACCCCCTCAGAATTATTCTGAAAGTGTACCTTGCCAATAACAGTAAAACTCCAGTTGAGCACCTCATCGTTTTTTTTCTCTGCCATTTAATAATAATAATAACAATAGTTTTCCACGGTAACCCCCACAGTAAACAGTAATTAGTAGTTATATTTTGGTATATAGCACACATTTAATGCTGCCACATTAGATCATCTACAAAACAGCAGTAAACGCCTGTTATAATAAATGAGTGTTTTTGGTTTCCAGTGATTTATTCCATATAAAAGTGGTGTCTCAACTCTGGTGTTCATTTGCACTCTAATTTTCCAGTTGGCTAGAAAAATACGGTGTCCTTTTTGTACAGTTTTGTGTGCAAAGAAATTGTACATCAAAATATAAAATTTCTAATATCCTTTTATAATTCAGTCTAATGAGAAAAGATGCCTGTCTACCAGCAATTTGCTGGATTATACAAACAATCCACTGGATTTGAAGTGTTTTTACTGATAAAACCTTTTGTGCACATTCATATATTCATGCATAGTTTATGCAGAGCAAAGACAGGCCAGCTCACTAACATAAGTAGTAGTAACAGGGTCTTGACACACCTAATGAGTTTTTTTTTATATATATATATATATATATATATATATATATATATATATATATATATATATATATATATATATATATATATAAAAAATACCCACTCAATTAGGATCCCACTCTGGATATAATGGGAGCAAGCTAACTGAGGGTTCGTCGGTGTGACTGTGATTAAATGCTTATGACTCTCCACTGCTGGTGGGATTCAATTCTCGTATTGTTTGTCTTTCCAGATTGCAAACATCCTGGACAGCCATGCTGCTACTCTGAACAAGAAGTCCGAGAGAGAAGTCTTCTTTATGAACACACAAAGCATCGTTCAGCTGGTGCAGAAGTGAGTGCGATACTTGATCACTCACATTTACAGCACAGCACTATGACCCAAAGTGGCAGATTGCGCGGACCAGCTTCTTGAACATAATAAATAGGTCAAGAACAACCTTCCTGGCAGAAGAAAAGTTTAGAAGCCTCATCTAAATTTGCTGCTGCGTTCTTGTTTGTGGTTGTTTGTCTTGAAAAGGTATCGCAGCGGCATCAGGGGTCACATGAAGGCTGTGGTGATGGACTTGCTCAGACAGTACCTGAAAGTAGAGATCCAGTTTCAGAATGGTGAGCGACTGCACTTAATTATTGGTTTGAAGTGCTCATTGTTTTGACACGTTGCCACATGCCAGAGTAATGTGGTTTTAGCTTTACTGTCCTTCTAGTTTCTCGGAAAGGTTGCACTGACTCATTCTGTCCACTCGGTGGAGCTCTTACCCAATAAACTCCTCAGCATCTGTGACTCTGCAGTTCCCCTGTGCTAAGCCCTTACATGTGGGCTTGTTAACAGGACACTACGACAAGTGTGTGTTCGCGCTGCGTGAGGAAAACAAGGGCGACATGGCAAACGTGCTCAACTATATCTTCTCCCATGCTCAAGTCACCAAGAAGAACCTGCTGGTTACTATGCTCATTGTAAGTGTCTGCCCCATAGCTGAGTCAGAACTAAAGAGTTTTCAGAAATCTAGCTAGCGATACTACGTAACATTCTCCTCTCCTGTGTCTAGGATCAGCTGTGTGGCCGTGATCCCACACTGACAGATGAACTGATGGCCATCTTGACTGAACTCACCCAGCTCAGCAAGACGACCAACGCCAAGGTGGCACTGCGAGCCCGGCAGGTCAGATGTCAATTCCTAATTTTTGTTGACAAATTTATTAAGATATGGTGTTGTGCCAGCTTAAAGCCAAAACCAGATAAAGAGGACTTCTTCATGTTGAGATAGGATAAATGTTTTTATCCATGTTGTACAGTGAGAGTCTCACCACCAGATGTCACTATATTCTCTTTTTCATTTTTATTGGTGAAAAACAAAACAATAGAAAATTAGAACAAAACAATTGGCAATGCTCAGAAACATATTAAAGCTGGAGCAAAGATAGATGCTATAACTAATCATTTGATAATACATAAATTAACTGACAGTATTCCATTAATATGTTGCATCCAGGTGTTGATAGCGTCCCACCTCCCCTCCTATGAGCTGCGACACAACCAGGTGGAGTCCATCTTCCTCTCTGCCATTGATATGTATGGACACCAATTCTGCATCGAGAACCTGCAGGTAGGCGATAAAGGAGCTGGCTTCATCTAATGCTCTGATAATGGTGAAAGTGTTCAAGATGACTAATTCTCTGTTGTTGTTTTTTTCTAGAAATTGATCCTTTCAGAAACGTCCATCTTTGACGTTCTGCCCAACTTCTTCTACCACAGTAACCAGGTCGTCAGGATGGCGGCCCTTGAGGTGAGGGCAACGATGATCTTTATTTGCCTTTTTGTTGAATGCTAAAATGCAGGCGATTCACATATCAAACTAATATCTTCTGTGGCTTTATCTCTAGGTGTACGTTCGCAGAGCCTACATCGCCTATGAGCTCAACAGCGTCCAGCATCGACAACTGAGGGACAACACGTGTATAGTAGAGTTCCAGTTCATGCTTCCCACCTCGCACCCCAACAGGTATCCCGCACATAAAATGCCAGCAACCCTCATGTGCCATGCATCACCTCTCCCGCTGCTCCCCACTTAACCGGCACTATGGACAAGGATCAATATTAATGACAGGGATGGATATTGAATTTCACATCAGTGGCGGCAATGCCGGCAAGTTGGCAGCACTGCTATATATTTGACCATCGTATTGGTGGCTCCCTCTATAATTGCATCTCCTCTTGCCTCACATGCCACTGTGTTATGCAACTGTCTAGATGTTTGTAGCATCGGTAGAGGTGTGCTGTGGTTACACAAAACATGTCACTCCAATGCCTATTATTATTATTATTATTATTATTATTATTATTATTATTATTATTATTATAATAAGATGAATATTTAAGGCGCTGTTGATAAGTTCATTTTAAAATCACTGTAACAGTGAAGCGCTCCAGTTTACTTCACAATCTGACATCATCCATGGTCCCCCGGTTCCTCTCCCACCTTCCCAGCTATCTGCCATTGTTCATCGTTGTTTTCCATGTAAATGTTCCTCATGTGCAAAAGAAGGTATTTTGCAAGACTGAAAAATACTTCATCTTGGTTTGTCAAAAGTGTGTGTTGGCCATGAGCAACACAGCTTCCAGTTGCCCTTCCTTTTAAGTCCTGGGAGAACATTGGGGCGCTCTTACGCCACGTAAAACTGGAGAATCCCAGAGAAACTCGGGATGAAAAAAAAATAAGTTTATTCTCGACGATGTACTGTGGCATTTCTGGTGCATCCTACCTGTGTTGTGTTGTTTTGTCTGTATGTATGTTCCGGTGTATTTGCTCATCATCGCCTCGCAGTGCTCGTATTTTTCTTTTGCCATGTTCGGTTCAGCTCGTTTATGCAGTTTGTTTTTTTGAAAATCCTTTTAAAATGCCGTCACACATACATTTGATCGCATGCCTGTGATTGTACGTGTCTGAACTAACCTTCACGTTTCGCTCGTCGCTGTGAACTAAAGCCAGCCTGAGAGTGTGAAATGATTCGCTTACTTTATCAGGACATAATGCATGTTGTCAAGGGAGCAGTCAGGAGGAAGTGAAATGTGTGTTTACTGCTGGAGAGCCACTACCAATTTACTTTATCCTCCATTTTTCCATTAATTAAATTCATTTAGGTATTGATCAGCACAAAATACATCCATCACGTTAAAGGGCACACACACAGACACACACACACACACACACACACACACACACACACACACACGCATTGCTACACCTTGACTGTCTTCCTCTCCTTATGCCTGCCACTAACCACTTAGTAATCAATGTTGTTTGATTGCAGAGGGAACATCCCCACTCTAAACAGGTATTGTAAACATTCTTTTCATTGCATAGACTAATAGTGTATACTGTAGATTAGCTAGCTGCTAGGTCAAAGCAGCAATTCATGTTATAATTAATTCATCTGGTGATGAAGTCAACAAATTGTTTGGTTATTCAACTGTTTGGTGCTGGAAATATTTAGCAACTGGGATTTAGTCTGATCGAGAAACACAATGTTTCTAAATCTTACTGACAGCAGCATGGCCCTTGGCATTCAGCCTCTGTGTTACACATTTTTTCAGTGTGTGTGTGTGTGTGTGTGTGTGTGTGTGTGTGTGTGTTTGTGTCTTTGTGAAAGAGTGTTATATTGCGGTAACGGTTGCGTGTATGCTCTTCAGTATTGCGGATATTCAGAATTACCTGGGATGTCAGGTGGTGTTAAGATAAACTACATGTTGGGGAAATGTTGTACACCAGTGCGAATCCCCTGAACTGAAACCGTTGACTGTGACTGTCCTGCCAGGAGAATGTCTGCTCCGATCCTGGACATTGCAAGAGCAGCGGACACTAGATTACAGGCAACTAAACTCCAGGACCTTAAAGATAGTAAATCTAAGGATGATAATGCTGAAAAGAAAGAGGCCTCCGATTCGGAATCTGTGGACAGGTTTGACACACAAAACCTCTTAAATGCTTTCAGTGGGTGTAACTTCTGGGACAGCTTCTTTCAATTAAAGGACTAACACCCAACCAACTGAAACGTGGATACTTAGAAGGGTCTTTCTGGTGGTTTTATGTTTCCTTGTTCCTAGGAAAGGAACACTTTGTTTTAATTGGACCAACACGTGATCTTTGTTCACATGCAATGGTGTTTTATTTTTTATTCCTACTTGCTTTTTATAATTTCAACCTCATTCAGTTTTTATACTAACAAACTCCCCTTCAATTTACACATCATTATATCCCAGATTCTCAAATTGCCGAGAAACTGGGGTGCCGTGAGGTTCTTAAAGGTAGATGGGGAACATCTTCAGAGTCATTCTAGTGTTGTGGCAGATTCCCATTGTAACTGCTCTGTCGATACCCTAGGATGTCATTCTCGTCCAACCTGAACCACTACGGCATGGTGCACGTAGCCAGCGTCAGCGACGTTCTGCTTGACGCGTCCTTTACGCCGCCTTGTCAGCGCATGGGAGCCATGGTCGCTTTCCGCTCATTCCAGGAGTTCACCAGGTCAGTCCATTTTATAGTTTCTTAACTTTGATGCATTCCACCGGTAGGTGTAGACGACGTTTCCTGTGATTAATTGCATGCGTGATTTTTTTATTTTTTTTTAATTGTTTTTCTCCTCTACAGGAACATAAATGACGTGTTGAGCTGCTTCTCTGACTCCCCTCCGCCAAGTCCAACCTTCCCAGAGGGAGGCAATCCTGTCCTGTATGGGGAAGAGGACAACAAGGTGACGAAAACGGAGAGTCACAGGCCTGTCATTGACTGTGTACTTTTGAGTGTAACGTGTAATTGCTTTGTGATCCAGAGTGTCCAGGACGAGCCTATCCATATCCTGAATGTGGCCATAAAGACGGACAGCGACATCGATGACGACGGCCTGGCAGCTGTATTCAGAGAGTTTACTCACTCAAAGGTGGGAGCAGTAAACAACAAGACTTCATGGTTTCAGCAGTGAGAGTACATTTTTTTTAATGTCTCATTATCATCCTGATGTTTTTGCCTTTTTTGTCTGCATTTCAGAAATCTATGCTGTTTGAACACGGCATCCGTAGGCTGACTTTCCTTGTGGCCCAGAAGGTGAGGGCCCTGTTTAATATTTACTAAGTCAACTACCGGTGTCCACAATGTGCTGCCCTGCATGTCACCAATTCAGCAGTTCTGAACAGCATGTCTCCAGATTTTTTTTAAAATGAACTGTTTCGCATCTTTCTTTTTGTAATTACTAATACTTTATTACTTTGTTTGTATGGAACGACATCATGTGGTAATAATTTGCCTTTTGAAATCAAGCTTATTTTCCTGTTTCTCTCTGTATCTCTTTCTGCATGCCTTGCTTTTTGCTGCATTTATGATGACAGGATTTCAGGAAGCAAGTCAACTGTGAGGTGGACCAAAGGTTTCATGTAAGTAGAGGAGGACAAATGAAATGAGGAAGAGTGACTCTTTTCGTCAATGCATTTGGTTGAAACTGTTCAAACATGCCCTGCCAATGTTCACATTGAATATCTAGCCAGTCAGTTTTAAACCCCAGAACCACAAACTCATTGCGTAGATGTTGTTACCAGGAATGTCAGTCGTAAGTGCCATGCAGTAACATGAGCACACATTTTTAGCATAAATAGCAAAGCAGGAATTAAACCCCCAATCACAGCAGGTTTGTGATACGCTCTATTGTGCTGTAGTGCACAGGGCCACATTTATCTTTCCAGGATTGACCCTTTATCAACAGAACACCCTCTAGCCTTTGAATGATAATGACAGGGATTTAGAACAGGATTAGATTTGAGGAATGCTCTTCGCCTCTGCGGTCATTTTTTTTTTTTTTTTTTTACAATAGGCCTTGATTTTTCTTTTGATGGGACAACCGTCTCTGATGAGAGTTAATCATGCTAACTCGCGTCACCATCATTATGTGGCCCTTGTTACACGTAGGCGGTTTTCAGTAGTCAGCACCATTCTGCATACTCATACTAAAATGTTTTTTTTCCCTCTGTTCACGATATCTCAGAAGGTGAATATGATGTGTAATCAGTGTCAAATCATGGCTGTGAAGGTTTCCAGTGTGTGTCCCTGCAGTCCCCTTGTTATTGTATAGGCTTTGAGCCGATGAGCCCCAATCGGTCTGGCATTGTTTTGGCAAGTGGAGGACTACATCTGATAAATGGGGAATATTTAATTTACTGCCGTTGTGAGTGGTGAGATGGCTGCATGTACAACACGGTCCTGATCACTGCATAATACTCCACACTTACTGGTGTAGTAGAGCCCAGCTTAGCTTACTGTCCCCTGCTGTGATTAGGTTTATAGTTTGTACATGTCTAACTGATTTAGTATCCTTAACCCTGATGTGCCTACAACCATGTTTTTCTGTCATAGAGAGATTATTGATTTATTTGTGTTCTTTCTATCTCTGTCTCACTTTCTTCCACACAGAGAGAATTCCCGAAGTTTTTCACATTCCGTGCCAGAGACAAGGTGGGTGTTTAGATTATACAGTTTGTCAAATCATCTAAATATCTTCTGAATGGCCAAATCAGTGTTTGCTCAGGTAGAAATTGCAAAGACAGAGGATATGTACACGCATCAGGTTATTGTGTCATTGCAAATTAACCCATAAATGTTAAAAAGTAAAACCGATTGATTGACTTTCCTTTGGCTGGGAGAACATTGGGGTTATAGAAAACAACTTTTCACCCCCCCTGGCAATGCTGAATTTTACTCTATCACAGTCAGTGATGGCTCTTTCTCTCCGTTACCCCTGATAGTTTCACTACAATGACACCACCGAAACTCATTAAAGTAATGAACTCTTTAATTATGTCCCCCATTTAAGAGAAATGACACCCATTAGTAGCTTTCTGAGATCGAGATTGCCCATAATTTCATTTACTTAATACAGTGTTCGGCTCACAGGCATCTTTATACTCTTGCATCAACTCGGTGCTCCTGAAATTGCCAATTTTCTGTTAATGAAATAGATGATGGCAGGAAAGCCTAACTTGTAAAGTAGAAAGTTCTTCAGGAAAGTCTTTGAGCGTGTTCATTTAGAATGTTGTAGTGGTTTCTGTTTGTCATTGTGTCCGTTTCTCAAAAGTTTGAGGAGGACAGGATCTATCGCCATTTGGAGCCGGCACTAGCGTTCCAGTTGGAGCTCAACCGCATGCGCAATTTTGCCCTGTCTGCCATCCCGTGCGCCAACCACAAGATGCACTTGTACCTGGGTGCAGCCCGCGTGGAGGTGGGCACAGAGGTTACGGACTACCGTTTCTTTGTGCGAGCCATCATCCGCCACTCCGATCTGGTCACAAAGGTGAGACTACGCAGGCGCAACCTTTGCATTGTCTTTCTTTAAAGCGGTTTGCACAGGGTTTGGATTCTCCTTCACAATTCTTTGTCCTTTTTGTTTCATTTTACTCAGTCACACCTGCACCTGTTGACAGTTTCTTTCTTCTGTTCCTTCACCAGGAGGCCTCTTTTGAATACCTTCACAACGAGGCAGAGCGCCTGCTGCTGGAAGCCATGGATGAGCTGGAGGTGGCTTTCAACAACACGACTGTACGAACTGACTGCAACCATATCTTTCTCAACTTTGTCCCCACAGTCATCATGGACCCATCTAAGGTTTGTGAAACTATCACAAATGCACACGCGCACACACACATACACACACACAGTCATACCACAGCTCACAGTGTTATTAATGCGTTTGCTCTCTTTCCGAACTTCAGATTGAGGAGTCTGTGCGCTCCATGGTGATGCGTTATGGCAGCCGTCTGTGGAAGCTGCGTGTCCTGCAGGCTGAATTGAAAATTAACATCCGCCTGACTCCAACAGGAAAGCAAATCCCCATCCGCCTCTTCCTCACCAATGAGTCAGGCTACTACCTGGACATCAGCCTGTACAAGGAGGTCACTGATGCCCGAACGGGACAGGTGGGGCCCAAAGACCGACAGGTGGGGCACTCATACATCTTCCATCTCATCTGCTTATTGTCCAGCCGTTGGCTTAGGGTTTCAGCTCCCAGAATGCAGTTTACCAGCCTCTCTTGTAAAGTCAAAGATGGGGGTTGGCTTTTTTTAATACAGTAGACTACACAAATTCTGGCTTTAAGATTTTTGAGTTGGAGTAAAGATCTAGTATAGTGTTGTGCCCTGAGCCCGGTGGACAATTTTTTCAGTAATATCCTTTTCACTCTCAGCTGATCAGGTAAGTAAGACTTCATCCAGCCATTCATACATCTGTCCATCAACCATCCATACTAGTAAATGTGAGAGTTGTTGAGTTTGAGTTTCTATTTGAAGATTGAAAAAAAAAGATTGAACTTGAGTTTAGAATAAGTCCAGTTGCAAGATAAAGCTGGTGTTATTGTGGAGGGGAATGATTTTGGTAAAACAAAAAGTTTTTCAAGGTTTTTGTTGGCCTAGCTCAGCAAAACCTGTGAGTAGAAGTGCCTGCATCAAACAAACCTGCATGAATAGGTCACAATTGAATGGTCTGTTTGATGGCCCTGATCATGTATGATACAGAATGATGTGTATAGAATTGTTGCATCATTGTATCGCTTTATGCTTTAGCAGTGGGTACGACAGATGCTCATCATCATCATTCTCATCATTGTGATATTTAGGCACGGTCAAGAGGTCGGCATATCTTTAAAGTGACTATCTCTGTGCCTCTTTGTTCAGATCATGTTCCAAGCATATGGAGACAAGCAAGGTCCGCTGCATGGCATGCTCATCAACACCCCCTACGTGACCAAGGACCTGCTGCAGTCTAAGCGCTTCCAGGCACAGTCTCTGGGCACCACCTATGTCTATGACTTTCCAGAAATGTTCAGACAGGTACCAGACAAACATACCTAGAAATACTGATTGGCCAAATGAGGTTGACGGAATAACTTTATTTTGACTATTTTGTTTCTTGTCCCAGGCTCTGAAAAAGCTGTGGCACTCGTACCAGGCCTTTGCACACTTACCCAAATGCCCCCTTCCCTCTGAGCTGCTCACCTTCACAGAGCTGGTCCTCGACGCCCAAGATCAGCTGGTGCAGATGAACAGACTGCCCGGGGGCAACGAGGTCAGTCTTCTTAGTTTGATGCATGAATACAGACATTAAACAAATTAAAATATTGCTTTGACATGATCTTTTTTATTTCTCTATCCACCACCTCTTTCAAAATGTGCAATTTCCATTTCATTCTGTAGGTGTCTCTGTGTTCCTGAGTGCTTTCTAAATACGTTATTGTTGTATTGCAATGCTTAATGCATCATTGAAAGTACATTAAGACATATCACCTATGTCTAGTTATTATATTTATGCCAAGGCTAAAATGCTGTAGTCTGATTCGAATACAATTAATTTAATTGAAAAAAATATAGTATATTTATAGTGCACTATATATAGATATCTGCTCTTACAGTGCCTCTGTTCTGTCGGCACAGATTGGCATGGTGGCGTGGCGGATGACCCTGCGCACGCCAGAATATCCAGCGGGTCGTGAGATCATCGTCATAAGTAACGACATCACACACAAGATAGGCTCATTTGGGCCCCAGGAGGACATTTTGTTCCTGCGGGCCTCAGAGATGGCACGGGAGAGCGGCATCCCGCGGATCTACATCGCAGCCAACAGTGGCGCTCGCATCGGGCTGGCAGAGGAAATCAGACACATGTTCCACGTGGCCTGGCAGGATACAGCTGACCCTTATAAGGTCAGCCAACAAACATAACGAGATCAAATTTTACAAGCAGTCCCCAGTTGTATTTTCCTCATAATATTACTTCAGAGAATCACCTGCTGGCTGTGTCGGTTATTTATTTGTATATACCGCATGTATTTCTTTACTGTGGTATTTGATCCCAGTTATAAATTTCCGTTGTCTTTTCTTTCAAAAGATTTATGTTTTTGAATCATCGTCCATCATAACGAAGCATTCATTTCTATTTGCCTTCGCAGGGATTCAAGTATCTCTACCTCACACCTCAGGATTACAAGAAAGTTTCAGCCCTGAACTCTGTGCATTGTGAACATGTGGAGGATGAGGGAGAATCCAGGTACATCTTTTTTTACAACACAGTAGTACTTAACTTTTTACGTGAGCAAATTAGTATTCAAGATGCTGTAGTGTCAAAGTGTTCACGTCTTTAAGGTTTAAAGCCCAGGCGACTACAACAGAGGTGATAACGGAAAGGAAAGCTACTGGAGGGTCACCTCTGGCTGTAAATTAATATATGTGTTGCCATGCAGGTACAAGATCACTGACATCATTGGAAAAGATGAAGGGCTGGGTGTGGAGAATCTGAAAGGGTCAGGAATGATTGCTGGAGAATCTTCTCTGGCTTATGACGAGATCATCACCATGAACCTGGTGAGAATGAAGGGGGCTCACTTGTGTACAACAAACACATGCATACATGTAGCCACCTCCTCAGCTTTGAGCTGTACAATTTGGGTGATCTTTCGAACGAGGACTTGCTCTAGAGTTGATTAGCTCGCAAGCCGTAACGTGATTGTCTTAACCTATAGGTCACATGCAGAGCCATAGGGATTGGGGCCTATCTGGTGAGGCTTGGACAGAGAACCATTCAAGTGGACAACTCTCACATTATCCTTACTGGAGCGGCAGCACTCAACAAGGTAACAGTATCTACTATCTAAATGCATATCTCAGGACAACACAAAAGATGGGGGTTTTTTGTGTTTAAAATTGAAAACATGATGCTGTTGTGTGACTGTGTTCACTGCAACACTGAAAAAGTGTCAAATGAGTTATGTCTAAATTCACACAATTGATGCATCTACACTTTAATGAGGAATTCACTATAAATACTATAATTCTCAGTTGTCTATTCAGTTTTGTTAGCTAATATGGGAAGAAGAGCAAGCAGATCTGGAAGCGAGCTGTGTACGTGTGTTCATTTTTTTTTTTTAAATAATATTTTAATAGAAACTGCGGATTCTATACTATTTAATGACGGGGTTAATGTTTGTTTATCCATCAAAGAAAAGAAATCAGAAAAATGTGCTTTGGCGCCGTTCCAACTCGGCGATCAGGCCTCCTCCTGCCTCGTTCTGTTCTACCAGGATTCCCGCTCCGATCCCAGCCACAGGCCTGCCTGCCACTCATAGTGGAATAATTGAAAGTGAACCATGAAGTTGTATTTGCATAGAAATAGAGTGACATGCCGGAGGCTGCGGTGCAGGACACCCATATCATTTGTTTTTAATCAAAAGGAAAAGTTTTGCTGAGGCAGATTGTTTTCTGCATGCAGTTGATTAGTGTGTGTGTGTGTGTGTGTGTGTGTGTGTGTGTGTGTGTGTGTGTGTGTGTGTGTGTGTGTGTGTGTGTGTGTGTGTGTGTGTGTGTGTGCGCCCTCACGCTCCACTACCTCCTCTTGTCTTGCTTTCCATTCTGTGTCCTTGTCAGGGAATTAAGATGACTCCATTTCAAATTAGATGACAGATTGCAACACGACAAATCATGCAAATGGCCCCATGATGGCATACCTATTTGCTGGGAGCTCAATTGTTTTTAGATGGCCCGACTGTTTACCTCTATTTGTGGGGGTAGAGCCATAGTGATGTTTACTGACAAGTGTCAGCAATGTGCTGGTGATGTATTGCAAAATATCTGTTGTGTTTATTTTAAAATAGCACTGAGCAAGAAAAAAGAGTAGTGGTTTTCTCCCTGTTTATCATACGGTTTCCCGACTATTAGCTGAAACTTAATGGAGAGCAGGAGGCTGCCATCCAGAGATCATCATTCCATTAACTGCTGGAAAGCTCTCATATTTTCATGGGGAGTGGATAGTAACTACGAGCATAAATACCCCAGTGAGCTGTTACATCCCGTTGGCCCCTCATTTTCTTCCTCCCAGTCATCCCTCTCTGTTCCTCCTCCTGTATCCCGTTCTCTTCTCTCTGCTGTGGAATCCTAATGAAGCCGGCGATGGCCGGAGGCATAGGGGTTTTGTGTATGTCAAGGTGACTGCAATGTTTCCTGGGGCCGCACCATTTCCTGACAGCTTTAGGAGAGTGCCCTAGATTTGTAGCCAGATACATAACCATTAATGGTAATAAAGAAAGTAAATGATGGCTGAAAAGGTGAGAGCGGAGGGTAGGGATTGAGCTCCTCTCTGATTTTTATGGAACCATGTCAGGGCCCCGCCACCTGTTCTAGCCCGCTTATGAAAATAGGGTGGGCTGGGAGTGAGATTTTATGGCTTCAGGTTGGCATAGGGGCAGTTTTGAAGGTAAATAGTTTGGTGGCTTCCATCTCAGAACCAACCCTGATACAACAACAGCCTCTATCACAACTGGTAGATGGCAATATGTAGAGAGAGGAGGTCTGCTAAAGGGTGAATCCACACTAAATTAAATTAGGCAGAAAAGGGGTGCTCCTGTTTTCAAGCAGGTTTCAAGAGCGGTGCCTCTGTACATGACCTTTTGTGTTTTTTTGTACATGCCTAAAAAGCCAAAAATTAAATATCTGACAGTCTGGTATTCAGCAGAAATGTGTTATTTTTATAATTTTATCTTTTTTCCCATGATGTAAAATCCACACATTCGTCTTTTTTTCCACATCTCAGGTGCTGGGCAGAGAAGTGTACACATCGAACAACCAACTTGGCGGCATTCAAATCATGCACAACAACGGTGTGACCCACTGTGCTGTTTGTGATGACTTTGAGGGAGTCTTCGCGCTTCTGGAGTGGCTATCCTACATGCCCATGGTAATCTTTTCTTTTGAATCGGATGCTGCATCCCATATCGGTGTTATAAATTAACGTATCCAAATGTTTAGAGCTGTGTAGTTTTTGTCGTCGTGAATTAAAGACAACTTCCTTTCTGCAGTGTAAATCTAGTCCAGTGCCAATCCTCAATGCCAAGGATCCCATAGATCGGCTGGTGGACTTTGTGCCTACAAAGACTCCGTATGACCCTCGCTGGATGCTAGCAGGACGTCCCAGCCAGAGTGAGTGTCCAGAGAAATCTTTTTTAATGGGAACAGTTCTGGTAGATACTCTTCAGGTGGTTGTTTTGTGATGTAAATGGAGGTAAGTTAAAATGTTATGGAAGTATTTGGTTTTTATCATCTTTAATTATTACCACAATGATATACCTTATCCTTATTCCTCTCACATTCAACTACTATGTGAGTGAATTCTGCAATAGTATTTGCTAGTCAAGCTTGTCTATTGTTAGGATTTCCCGCTTTTCTCAGTTTTTAAATAAATATCTTATCATTTCTGATTGTTGATTGGACAAAAGAATCAATTCGGAGACATCAAATCGGCATTTTATAGACTAAATGTTTAACGTTAATTATTAATTAATCATCTAATTAATCTATAATGAAAACAATTGCTAGTTGCAGCCCTACATTAATACTGTACATTCAGCCCTACAGCCATTCACTGCCCCAGAAATGGCTACATCAAATACTGAGTTGCGCTGAAAGTTGTATTGACTTACAGTACATAGCATCCTGGTTGTAACTGCGATGATGATTGATATACGTTCACTTTTGCTCATTTCCTCTACTAATAATTTTTTATTCAAAATGCTTCATCAGCAGCTGTAAAGAGCCACACTCCCATTTAGTGTGTGTTATTTGTAAAGTATATTATTCATATACAATATTCATCATTTAATCCTAACATCCCCTGGGTTAAAGGTTGAAGTAATCTATTATTAGAGAGGCTATTAAGAAACTCACAGAGAAACGGTGAAGCCTAGCACCATGCTTCTAAAGGCAACATCGGTGATCCAGCATGTTTTACATTGCGGGTCAGGACTGAGCAGGTTCCACATCAGTGTTATTACAGCTTGGGACAGAAGAGAGATTGGGGGACCGTGTGGGAAGCCAGTCAACGTCTCTGGTAGTGATGAGAGGTGAGGCTTAATTGAATGGTAACCTCACAGGCTGGGCATGTTTCTCAGGGTGTGCATGCAGAAAAAGAGCTGAATAAGCCTCCTCCTGCAGTCATCCATCATGGTTTGCTGCCAGGACTCGACTCTGAGGAAAGAAATACACAACCTCGGACTGCAGGAGGAATAAAGCCTGAGTTTTTGAAAACGCTATGGAAAAAGATTGATTCAGCTGCATTTCCAATTTGCAATCATCAAGTCCATGTTCTTTCCTCTTACACCCCTTTTTTCACCTTTCTGCACTCACTCCTCTCTCTGTATTCAGCTCCAAAGGGTTCCTGGCAGAGTGGCTTTTTTGACCAGGGCTCCTTCATGGAGATCATGCAGCCATGGGCTCAGAGTGTGGTGGTAGGCAGAGCCAGGTAAGTCTCCCAACAGAGCACTAAACCACGATGACACACTGCCAGTAATGAATTTGTTTGCACTACAGATGTAGTCGAGGTGTTTTGTAGACGTCAGCGCTCTATGGCCTCTCTCCACAGACTGGGCGGGATACCGACTGGGGTGGTCGCCGTGGAAACCAGGTCAGTGGAGCTGTCGATCCCAGCCGATCCAGCCAATTTGGACTCTGAGGCAAAGGTAAGAGGGGCGCACATACTGAAACAAGTATTTCGACATTCACAGACACACAGCTGCTGATGCTGATTTTCTGATTTGTGTATTTAGATCATCCAGCAGGCGGGACAGGTGTGGTTCCCAGATTCTGCTTTCAAAACAGCCCAAGCCATAAAGGACTTTAACAGAGAGGGTCTGCCTCTTATCGTGTTTTCCAACTGGAGGGGCTTTTCTGGGGGAATGAAAGGTACTTTGGCTTGCGTTGTAACCAGTCAATCTGGAATTAAACCCATTCAGTGTCTCACATAAAATTCTCCTTTTGTTAGATATGTACGACCAGGTGCTGAAGTTTGGGGCCTACATTGTGGACGGGCTGAGGGAGTACAAGCAGCCGGTACTGGTTTATATTCCACCCCATGCTGAGCTGAGGGGAGGATCCTGGGTGGTTATAGATCCCACCATCAACCCGCGTCACATGGAGATGTACGCTGACAAGGACAGCCGGTGAGTTGGACTGGAAATAAGGGCAGAGTGAGTATCATCTTTATCAAACCACTTTAGTTCACTTGAATCATTCTTGTCTCCAGCGGTGGTGTTTTGGAGCCTGAAGGAACAGTGGAGATCAAATTCAGGAGGAAGGACCTGGTAAAGACCATGAGAAGAGTGGATCCCATCTACACCAGCTTGGCTGAAAGACTGGGTGAGTCCTCCACTTCAATTCTAATTATAGCCCTTTTACTGGTGTCTTTGCCCCCTTCGGCCTTGTCCTCATTTCAGAAAAGTAGCAATATATCAGGTGGGAGCATGTGTGCATTCACTGTCGTTCTTTATTTGGCGTTGATTGTATCATCTTCACTGCACTCCCTTGGGAGACGTGTCAATCACAGCCTGCTCAGATCAATCACCAACTCTCCTGTCTCTCCTGCACAGCCTATTGATTTTGCTCTGGGCTCAGTG
The DNA here is from genome assembly GCF_023349555.1 of Cebidichthys violaceus. Classification (NCBI taxonomy): domain Eukaryota; kingdom Metazoa; phylum Chordata; class Actinopteri; order Perciformes; family Stichaeidae; genus Cebidichthys; species Cebidichthys violaceus. The sequence continues at coordinate 12,416,091 of NW_027176373.1, forward strand.
CAACTGTGGTCCAATACTGTGTGTTGGGCTTGGCGCTGTAGGCGAACTGGTGGAATGGAGGGTTTGCCGCGGATGGTTTGAGAGATTACTGATTGGAATTGACAGAAATCAGTCTTTGGTGACAGCAGCCAGGGGTTTAGGGGAAGCTCTAAAACAAAATGCTGCTAGCAGGAGCATGCACCGCTGCATGCTCATGTACAACCCGATTTGATGGTAATGGGACTATAAAGGAAGGCCAGCTATAGGACTATGTGAGGATAGAATTCTTGGCTTTCACACCTAAACTCAGTCCCTCATACACTGTATTCCCTGTACCTATTAGCATCAACTGTGTTTCCATGTCCATAAACTCGGCTCGTAATAAAAAAAACCTGCAGGCATATTGCAGTCAGTTCTTGGCAAATGACCCGACAGCGGTATTTTACGGTATTGTTTTCCAACAGGAACGCCAGAGCTGAGTCCCCCTGATCGTAAAGAGCTGGAGACCAAGCTGAAGGAGCGTGAGGAGTTTCTCCTGCCAATCTACCACCAGGTGGCTGTGCAGTTTGCAGACCTCCACGACACCCCAGGTCGCATGCAAGAGAAGGGCGTCATAACGGTGAGCACTTCTTGCGCCCATGTATTTGCTACAGTGCAAATGTGCCTTATGTGGAAAAAGCCCACAGGGGAGTATCAGTCTAGCTGCTGCTGCTGCTGCACCTGCCCGGTGAATAATGTTTGGTCTCACTAGGCTGTGAGACTCATAATTATCTTGTGATGACCCTGGTCAATCACCTTAGAAACCACAGAGCAGCCTCAGGCGGGCCCCCATCTCATCCTGGGCCTTCCCAATCCCATCTTTCACATACAAACATACACACACTCACTTTGACTGCCATCCATCTGTGAAAGACCCCTCTGGCCGTGTGAGCAGTGCATTTTGTGCACACAGTATGGACTGGAAAGTCTTACCAACTGCAGTGGTCTGCGTGTTCAACTCAAGTACTTCTGCAGAGAAATCAGTGATTGTAGGTTCTAAAATCCTCACATCGTCAGTCCACACATTTCTGTAACGTACATTAACCTAATTAACAGTGTTACACTTGTAAATCCACGACAAAATTAAAAGATTCCCACATCATGAACTTGAATTTTAGTCATTTTAGGAATCCACTCATAAACGGCCTGAGATTATGTAATAAAAAATACTTAAACCAAGCCAAATGTACAGCACAGACCTTTTTTGCCAGGTATTTGGATTTCCTTAATGACTTCTATGTCATTGTGACATCCAAGGGATTGGTTGAGACAGGCAGATAATTATTCATACTCCCCCTATAAATTCACAAAGAATGAAATACACTGGCATTGTATGTTGACATTTAATAAATTGCAAAACGTAGGCGTCTAATTACAGTAGCTGCATTTCCGTTATTATTTATTTTGGCTTATCTCAGGATATCCTTGATTGGCAAACGTCCCGTCAGTTCTTCTACTGGCGCCTGCGGCGTCTGCTGCTGGAGGACACGGTGATGAGGAAGATCCAAGCGGCCAACAACGAGCTGACAGACGGCCAGATCCAGGCAATGTTGCGCCGCTGGTTTGTGGAGGCCGAGGGGGCCGTCAAGGTAAAAACCCACCACCGACTTACAGGCTTTGTTCTTTAGTCTCTCATTATTCAGTGACTTTGAGCGGAAGATGTAGAAAAAAACGTAGTTAATATCTCATAGACTTACATAGTACATGAGCTAGATTTTGAATTGAACTAAAAGTTGACAGCATACATACATGATGATCATATTGATGGTGATGATGATTTATTCAGCTTGCACAGATGCTAAACGGATATACAGTATGTCTAACATATGACTCTATGACAGTCAAAGTTAGCCAGCACAGCTTCATTTAAGTGGTCAGTTTGTGGTTCTTTAGAGTTTTATAAAAGGACAAAAATACCCTGTAAATACTCCAAACATCATGTCATGTAATGCAAATCATGCATTTTAATAACCAAGTCAAAGTAAAAGCTGAGCGATGTGATGAGAACGTGGGCAAACAAACCTGTATAGAACGCTATAGTATATTGTTTCAACATTTCCTAGATACACTGCCTCACAACCACACAGACATCTGGAAATTGCTTTTTTTTCTTCTCTCCAATGCCTTAAATCTGTTTCACACCAAAGCAGAAGGCTGTGATAAAGCATAAGCAACATATGTGTTTAGACTTGTAATTCTTACAAATTTATTTCTAGATTTCATACAGTTTAGGTATCTGCTGATATCCAAAGTTATTATAGTCAGTCCTCTGGGAAATGAATGATTGAGAGAGTCTTTAACTCCAGTTCAGAATTTAATACTGGCTGCAATTTGTCCATTCAGGTAAGTGTGTAGATGCTCAAGTAAACACCCTCTTAGCCTCTGGGAATGATTACAGAGGCTGATTCTTTGTATCCTGAAGCTCCCATTCCTTCCCTTCAAGCTACACCAGATAAAGAGGTAGTCGGCATTCCTGTTAAATCATCGTGTTGAAATACAGATGGTCTGATAATTGTAGTCAACGGAAATAAACATCCCTCAGAGATACCCAAACGCCATTCCTACCGGCCCGGTCTCGGTGCTCAGAGGACCAGCCGCAGGGGCGACAGGAGCCGGCCCAGCGTTTCAGATCTCCCTCAGAAGTGGCCTTCTTGTTAGCTAATATATTATCCCAATCAGGACTGGCTGTCTTAAGCCACAATTAATCACAGCCCTGGCACGTGCAGATAGGAGAGCAACACGCTGTTTCTTAATTAAAAGCAAACAGATTAAAAATGATTAATAAGGGCATTAAATGTTCTTGCGGACCTCAAGCAGGACTGTTCATAAAAAAGGCAAGAGCCCATTAAACCCCTCAGCCCCCAAATCTTTGCTAAGCCCTCCAGCCTGGCTTTGTTTGGGATCAGAGATGCCAGTACTCATGAATACTAATTTTTCCTATCGGGTCCAGTCAACACGACATCGAGGCCCCCACTTTGCGCCTGTCCATCTCTTTTGTTGTTGTTAATATTTACTTGCTGATTCATGATATTTTATATGTTTTATCCATTCATACGGTATTTAAGTTTTAATTGTTTCCTTTTAATTCCCAATTGTGTGACGTCTAGACCTAATTTACTCACTTGGAATCTTGCTAGTAATTATTAATCTTTTCTCCTGTAACACCCGCCTCCTGCATTATACAGGCCTATCTGTGGGATGACAATGAAGAGGTGGTGGCATGGCTGGAGAGGCAGCTAGCTGAAGAAGAGGGCGCAAGGTCCGTCATCGACGAGAACATCAAGTACATCCGCCGGGATCACATCCTCAAGCAGATACGCAGGTGACAATTCTAAACAGTGCAGGTGCAATGCAGGGAAGGGTTATACGATCGGTGGGGGGTGGGGGGTGGACACGTGGCTGGACACGTGAAATCCAGCCTTTCTTGCATGATTGTGATGTCTTCCTTTTGTTTTCAGCCTCGTTCAAGCCAATCCAGAGGTTGCCATGGATTCTATCGTGCACATGACCCAGCACATATCACCCACACAGAGAGCCGAGGTGGTGCGCATCCTGTCCACAATGGAGACGTCGGCCTCCTCCTAGTGGGAGCCCGGCCTGTCCTCCCTTGCCTGGCTGAAGATCAGCTCAGGCCGCAGCCGCAGCCAAATGGGAGCCCGGCTCAGCCAGACCTGCTCCTGACCGAGACCGGGGCTGGAAACCGAGGCTGGAGGAGCCAACATGATGGGCCTTGGCAGCTGCCAGGTTACTGATGAATCGTTGGCTATGATTCTCACTAAGCAAGAGTTCAGATGACAGACATCAATTTTGACATTTTGTAAATTGTCTTATGTGCGCTAGATGAATCTGTCTAATTTGCATTCAAGTGCAATTGAAAAAAAAATGGTGCAGGAAATATCTTTTGACTAATATGTTTGGGGTTTACACAGTTGGCCCAAGTGGATGTAGATGCTTCCATGATACAACAATACATTTAGAATGTTTTGTCATATTAAAATGCACCATGGTTTGTGACATATGCTTGTTAAAATTCACAAGTGTTTTGATGACCAAGTCGACAATGACAACACATTGCTAGGGGCATTAGCTCGAAAGGGGGTTTTACTCCTAAGTAGGGAGCACTTAGTTACTGAACAAAGACGGGGAACACTACAACAGAGCTGGACAGGAGAGCCCAGCAGGGAGCGGGGACAAGGTCCCTTTTAGACTCCAACTGTTTCACAGTTACCCTGCAGCGAGCGGCGGGCAGCTCGCCTCACAACAAAACCACAGCTGTCCCTTCTGTTAGCGCAGTACACGCATGCTGCTCTAGATGCACTTTACTGCTTACTGTTCCCGCACACACATTTGCACCCAGAATCAAATCTGCAGTTTTAACTGGTGCGTCTTGCATACATCCCCACACACAGGTACACGCACAAAGTGTTACAAAAAGTAATGAATACAGAGATGATAATCACTCAAATGAGCATTAATAACTGTACGACTAGTGGATAATAACAATGTTTAGAAATAATAGTCTGTTCTCCCTTGGGTTACTTTTTCTTTTCTTTTTTTTTGGACAACTAGTTTAAGTGGTTGCTCCTAAAACAATCTTCTTCTTCTTTTTTAACTACAGAAATATTTTTGAATTTGTGCTAATTGGATTGCTAAATCATTAAATGTTTGTGAAAAAACAAAGGCTACTGTTCACTGGATTTACATGTTATGTAAAATGTGGTGTCTAATTTTCACTGTAATCCACACTAACTGTTCTATTTAAAGGTAACTTATGTATATGAAATGTTACTTGTTTTTAATATTAATCTTTAGAAAACCATTTTTGAATCTCATATTACCTCTTTACTTGAGTTTGTTACCAATAGACGGGCAAATGGTGCCAACTGTATGAGAATGGAGTACATACTAGTTGGAAAATGGCACCATGATGTTGATTTCAATCCTATAGGTCAGTGTGTCATACGCTCTGCAGAAAATGCAATGTCAGCAATGTGAAATGGCTCTGTGTTCAGTGCTGTGCCTTTTTATGTGACTGTATTGACATGTAGCCCAGTTGCTTTATAAGTAACTGGTTGTTTCCTATTCAAGGATGGAGAACAATTGACAGTGATGAGCTGTAACTGTGTCTGCAAATTTAATAAAGCTTACCCAACTTTGTGTGTGTGTGTGTGTGTGTGTGTGTGTGTGTGTGTGTGTGTGTGTGTGTGTGTGTGTGTGTGTGTGTGTGTGTGTGTGTGTGTGTGTGTGTGTGTGTGCGTGCAAAAACGTAACTTTCTTTCTTTCACTCTCTTTTTAAGTAAGGCAGTTTTAACTAAACAAGTTTTTAAGAATTTGAAGTAATTTAATTTGTCAATTATTTTTGTATATTGATGATCCTCAGGACAGATAATCACATCACTGGAAGCCTCATTAATTTCAGCAGTCAGAACAAAGTCTATTACTCTGGAGAGACATTTTCTGATTACTCAAAAATGATAGTCTTCCCATTCCTCAATCCACAGATGATTAAAGTGGCATTTTCTTCCTGCCGTTTAAACTTCAACAGTATTAAAAAGGATGAAGCAGATCAAACAAACATTGAGGGATCTATTTCATCCTTCCTTTTTTTTTTATTTTGTCTCGTTCTTTCATTTCATTCCCTCGGCTCTGTCAATTCTTTTACCATCCTACCAACAAATATGTAAGACAAATTGAGTTGCATGCACCCAATACCCACCACAATTATAAGTGGCCCAGTAAGAAAATGAGTCATTTGGTGGTATAATTGGAAATGTGCCTTGCTTGGTCTCTGTGGTCTCCCAGAGGGTTTTGCTCATTTGTGGTGCCATGCTAGGCTGGCTAATTCTCCTTCTAATCACAGACAAACTGCAGAATCAGGCTCCTCCTCAACCACTGGGGTGGAGGGAACAGGTTTGGTGAAACTGGCATGAAACGGCTTAATGTTGTCCTTTTTTCTATTTACAATGTGGATATGAGTGTTGATTTAGAATAATATACATTTAGTTACATCAGCAGTCTTGAAAGGCTTTGTTTGCCTTCTATTGGTTTAATAAAATACCTACTTTTACAATAATAGAACTAAGCTGATATATGCAGAATTTATATCTATATTTGTACTTTCCGATTGCCAAGCCCCAGTGATGGCTGGTTTCAGGCAGAACTGTGACCAAAATGGAGCCGGGAACAGCAAGAAATATTAATGGTGGGGGGGGGGGGGAAGAAGAAAATCAGTGTCTGCGATGAGATTGAAATGGAGGCATTAAGATAGCGCAGAGGGAAGACTCAATCATGCATCTGAGGCAACCATAATTCCACATTCACCCGTCTCAATGACTTGACAGCACTTGAGAGACAATGCCCGTGACCCAGTTGCAGGATTCCAATTAGCAGGGTGTATGCAACAGTTGAGATGAAAAGAGAACAGGGTCTTTACAGAGCCCCAGGGCTGTCTGATTACTGCCTAAAAACAAGAGTCTTTTGCTCGTGACAAAGAGTAGACCGACACAGAGGGAGTGCCAGGCCCCAGCTGTTCTCATTCTCTCCAGACTGAGGATTCTGGAGAGCTCATCTCATCTCCGCCTGCCTTTTTTTAAATTTCTACCATATTAGAAAGTATACAGCAGGCCAGTCACAGTAAGACACTTTTCATATGTGACTTATGAGTTAAGTAACTGTTGGGAGATTTTTCAATCCTGGATAGAAACAGATGACCTCTGGATCATAAGCCTGCATCTGTCACATCAAGGCAACCTATTGTGTTTCACGAGTATATTCTATATTTCTTGTAACCAAAGTATCTTTTTATTATTTAAAATATTTAAAATGTTTTTAGTGGACTACTATAAAGTTTATTACCATTCTCAAATTGAGAATTTTGAAATACATTGCCAAAGTGCATTTTCAATAAGTAATATAACTTGCGCTAAGGTAAAGTTTACTTTAAGCACAACCTTTTATCAGTGAATATTTGATCATTATTAAGTAAAAATAAAGTAATTTTGCAACAACTTTAGCTGTATTTAACTATACCTATGAAACAAGTTCTAATTTAAAACACAGTTTTTATTGTACTTATGTATATTTTGATGCCTGTAAATCTGTGAAGTAAGTTTAGATGCTACTTATTATCAGTACAATCCCCTGCACCTTACCTTCCACTACATGACTCATTCCGCACAGCATCTCCAGTTTTCTTTTTTTACCAGAATGTTTTGTTTGTTTGTTTGTCTCTGCCCTATGTAAAGCATCTTTGGGTACTTAGAAAAGCGCTATATAAAATTAAAGTATTATTATTATTATAAATCAAAAGTTCTTATGTCACGTGGTTAGAATTGTTAAATACATATGATTGATTTTCAACCAAAGTGTACATGTAAATCCACATATCCAAAGCCCACTATCAACTTCCTTCACATAGTGAAGCAGATACATTATAAAAAAGTCCATTTCCATTCAATTTAGTACCCAGAACATGCTGCAATATAGTTTGATCAAACAGACTCCCAGTCTAGTTGGGTTCAAGCTGATTCTCTAATGGGAAGTAAAACACTGTTGTCATACTGATGGCTTTGTTTGCATACAGTTTTATGATGGTGGTGCTTCAGATTCCCCTATGCATTTCAAGGCTTTCATGATTTATAATGTTTGAAAGACTTCAATGATGAAGGGCAAACCGAATTTCTGAAAAGCAATTTCCATCTATAGATCAAGAATTAAAATGAATGACGTATTGTATCTTGAATGCAGAGAGGCCAGCGCGCTGTTCTAGTCGTGAATCTCTCCAGGGGCAGAGAGGCAGCCTGTCAGCCAGCTGCATGAGAGGCTTAATCTTCAATCTGCGTTTGGAACGTGCCACAGGGGTCAAAGATTACAACACCCTGTGATCATCGCCCCATAATGCATACATTCTCATTCTGTCAGGGCTTGGTAAACATTGGCCTGACTAACTGAGCACCAGGACACATAGAGGAGGGCTAACTCACAAACAGACAAGCGGACAGAAGAGGGAGAAGGCATCAGATCAAAACAGAAGACTTGAAGTTAAAAGCTCAGCACCGACTAAATGTTTTAATCTTGACTTCATTTAAAAATACAGTTTTTATTTTAATAATAAACACATCCACCAGCAAAACTCTCCTTAATAGCCTGATTTTCATCGTCAGGAAAAAATCAATATTGTGCTGTAGTCGAGTACACAATAACTATTGCTATTTGTCCTAATACTGCTGCTCATGCACTAGACTGTTACTATTTTTACTGCAACATTAGAGAAACATAGCTCCACCAATATGAACAATAATATGCAAAAAGCTCCTTAGCTGTGCATTGCAGACCAGGTGAAGCTGCTCCCTGTACCATACAGCCCCGCCCCCCCCCCCCCCCCCCCCCCCCCCGACATTAACATTCATGGAGCCACTGGAGTGTGGCGAGCCGCGTAAATCGAGCCAGCGACGAGATGCGGGGATGGGGGGGTGGGGGGATGGGGGATGGAGGGATGTTTGAGGAAGGCGAGGGGTGGGGTGTGGTGTGGTGTGGTGGTGGTGAAGGTTGCCCAGTGTGGGATTGTGGGAAAGGTCAGCAAGCAAGGTGCTATGTCTTTGGCCATATATCACAGTTATTAGTGTGGGTCATTGACTGGTATGGAAATTAGAGGAGCAGTGACAGGCCCGCGTGTCATGATGCTGTAAGAATGGGCAAGGCGGGGCAACAAGAAGGCACTGCATCTCAGTGAAAGTGTCATGGCTCCAGGGAATGGCAAAAAAATTGTCATTCCCATCAGTCTCAGCTTTATAGACCTAACTAACAAAATGCTAGCATGCTAGCTAACAAAGATGGTGAGCATGGCATTTACAGTACCATAGACTGTATATGAGAAGTGGACGTTATCGCAGTTTTGAAGCCTCGAGTTCAGCATTTTGGCCACAGCCATCTTGGATCCTGACACTAACTACTCGAGGTCAATGCCTAACCTTAACCAACTGTCTCTGCCTGAACCAGCTACGCAGGGCTGGTCCTGCCAAGACAAGCGGTGGGAGTCATAATCTCGCTAGCATACTCATAAGAAGTTATGGTATGCGCAGAGATGCTGACTAAAATAGCTGAGCTGAATGCAAACATCAGTCCAACAGCAGTGCTGTTTGAGAGGTGCGCCACATTAAAATGCATGCATTACAGGCATATCAGCGGAGCGTGGCAAGCCAACTCCCTATGGAAATGTTGGTCGGCTGCTTCTCATAGGGCCCGTGAAAGGGTTTATTTGTGACCAGTGTCCTCTGGCTCAGAAGGACAAAGGCAGCCAACCAGGGAAATCATTGTGCTTGACAACATCACATACAGTAGTTCCATCTGACAGCGTTGGTTTGAAACATTTAAATCAGACTGATGAAGATGTTTTTAAGTTATCGAGAAGCTGTCACTCCAGAAGGGTGGTGGAGAAAAGTAAAGATTGGGAAGGGTGACAGCAGTATTGCTGAGCATGGTCATACTGCTGCAAAAGCTGCTTCTTCTCTGTAATGTATTGACTGACTGGCTTTTGATCGCTTTGGCTGCAAAAAAGGCCTACGTTTCAGGTGAATGTGCTTTTAATGTGGCTCTTCACTTAGTGCTGTAAAAAGCTTAAAACAAACTTTTGACACTGGAGAAGACACCTGCAACACTTGATCAAACACTGAATCGATATGTGGTGCATTTCTCCTGGTGGCTCAGAGAAATGGGGGTACAAAGCAGAGGAGGTGTGGACCTGGCAGAAACACTATAGCTCATGAACCCCCCCTCCACAACTGCCGCCACCCTGGTCGTCAACCCCATTACACAGACGCATGCACACAGACGTTTTGCAGCGCAGAGCCTTTTCACACTTGAACATCACGCGCTTGATTGCAAATGAGAGAAGCGGCAATCTTCAATGTGTCTTTGTCATGTCTTTGTCTCAGTGTCCCCACGAACCACAATTACAGCACACAAAGAGATGTGAAGGAATGCAGCGGAGAATGTGTAGCATTGTGTCAAACCAACTGCAGACCAAATACCTCCTTGTGCCTCCATATTGCAGGATATTTCAGACCACTATTTTGCGTGTTGTTATTTGGCTTTTGACGTCTTTTGTCGAAAGCAAGATCATGACTAGTCAATTCCGCAGACTGGTAGTGATGATCATCTTCTAATTATGTCAGCAAGTTATCTCGACCAAAATTGGCAGCTGTTTGCCAGTTTCCAAATCATGAATTTGAAATTATCCAAAAAATGTATGTTGATAATTAATAATAATATCTAACTTTGCAAGGGCAGATCATAGAATAATTGAGAACATGTCACATTTGAATGCATTTTACTGTCATCATCCTCTCTAAAAAATGAACAGCAAGTGAAATGCTGATTAAAATCTTAACAAGCATATCTGCCTTGGCTTGTGCGAGTGAATGACTTGTCAGTAGCTATAACATGCTGAAATCTTCTCAGCACTTGGCCTTGCAGATTAAGCACTGCAGGAAAAGAAAGTAGGTGGGGAACACTCATGATTCTGTCCTCTTCAACTTTAATCAAAAGTACACTGACGCGCTGCAGCCCCCTCCCTCTCTTTCATAATAATGGGCCGCTAAAAATTCAGGAGGCAGGCTCCACATCAATCACTCGCCAGATTTGAGTCCAATGCAATAAATATGTAAATGAGAAGAAGCCAATGTCTCGTAGCTTGGAGATCAGCACAGGGAGAAAAAAAGGGAAAAACTGTATTAATTGCCCATGGCCAGAGGAATCCTATTACTGTGGGCATTGATTATAAAATTGTATGTGTGAATGATTTTCATGCAGAAAGTGGACTACCAAGCCTACAGCAAAATGTGAAGAAAGAGTCAAATTAGCAAACGAGGCCACATTTTGCAAGTGACTCAAAGGAAACAGCAACGACAAAAAGGCCAAATCTTAGTTCAAATAAGATTTAGATTAGAAAATGAAAAGGATTTCTATGTCAAATTACAATAAAGTATTATCCAATCAAAATCTCTGTCCAGTTGCGATGTTTAACGGCATTTACTTGCATTCAAGATTTACTTTCTCCCTTTCTCAGGGCAACCCAGGAGAATGGGGCACAGGATGTGATTCTTCTTTTACTCAATTCCATTGAAGTCGAGTCCATTAGTGCAGTGCCCTAATGGACTCTCCCCTGTAAGATAGTTGACATTTTCCCACACTACATCATGATGAGGAGTGACAAAATGGTTATAAAAAGTCTTTATATGAAGAGCTTTTATGCATTATGCTCACTTTTCCAAAACCAATTGAGTGAAACGACACCTAACACCTGACTACAGACTGCAAACACTTAGTAGCCAACAAACCGAGCTCACTCTAACATCAGTGTCATGTTTTGTGAAAAAAAAACATTAAGGGGACTAACTGCAAGTAGCTTTCAGCCAAGTCAAGTGCAGTGTATGTGAGCAGTCAAAGTGTCCAAGTGGTGGTGATTAGCACTCAGCTGTTTACCCAGAAGTGAAAAGACTAAATTCACTACTTGTTTGACAGGAATTCTCAGATTTCGGTGTGTAATATTTACAAAATACAAAATATGTACATACTTTTGGACACAGTTACATTTTTTCTGCAGTAACACAAACATATGTACTATATGTCACAACTCAGAGGACAGATTTATATTGTGCGTGGTTTGTCCTACAGTCGCCATAATCACTAGACTTTAATTGATTCACTGGCCTCATGTTTGACATGCAAATCTCTCACTTAATCATGGCATTTTGCTCAGATAAACAGGGATTACCTTGATTAACAACATAGCATTACCTCCAAACATTTGAAAGTAGTAGGCCTTAATTAACAGAACATGACCCCATTTAAAACCTTCAATAAATGTTTGTATTTTTATGAATATTTATATATTTATTTAAAATTCTTCTTTTAGTATAGCTATACTAGTGGTCTTTGGTATCCATCAACGTTATCTGAAAAGAGATTTGATATAATTGGATGATATATAAATATATGTTCATTAATTTACTCTTTGCTATGCACCTTTAACTTAATGAGGTGGACAACACAGTGACAACCAAGAATGCTATGTTAGAAGAAATACGGTCGCATTAAACTGAGATATGAGAAATAGACATCTCAACTTGTTTATTTGTATTATTGAGAACCACTCGAAATGCTAAATAGAGCATATAGGAAGTATGTTAAAGTCCACATTTTACTGCATCGCTGCAATCACTCTTCTTAGAAATGACTCCAACTCATAATTCCAACCTCTGTGAGAACTTGAGATGGCTGCCAAAAACCACTCTGGGACAAGAAACTCTCACTCTTTTGTCACTTTCCCTTGATACTGTATCATGTATATGATCTACTCATTTCCTCTGATTCCCACAGTTACAGTGGAATCAGCATCAAAACTCATGTACATTACTGAGCCTCAAATCAAAACAACTACAGCTCCCAATGCTTTCAAAGTTCAATCAGTTTCAATCAGCTTTTGAGAAAGGACGATGTAACGCAGAAATGCACTGTGAAATGAAGCCATGTGGAACAGATACTAATCCCGGAGCGGGATGGGACTGTCTGGAGTAACAACCACCAACTGATGAAGGAAATGGTGCCTCAAGCTTTTCCTCCATTAGCAGCTGGTCCCAGAAAGTCTGTATCTAACTGGACTCCATTTGTGGAATTTGTCTTTGAACAGCAAAATGATCTTATTTCCAGGGGAGGTTAGGGTCTAACTACGTAAAGGGTGAGTGATGAATATAGATGATATCTATATTTTTTTCTTACTGTCAACAAATCCCATGGAAAGACCAAAACAACAATGAATCTTCGAGCAAATATTCACTGTGTAAAGCCGGATATATCTTTAGTCCTTTGTGCCCGAGAGCTCCATTGTTAAAACACATCAATGAGCAACGCTGGGTGCCATATTCCTTCATTAACATAAACACATGTGGCACTGTAGTTATCTCCGCCAGGAGGATCATGCGATCGGTCGCGTGCATACGTGAGTGAGTGAGTGACTGTGCACCTCTGTCTGTCCATGCTACTCTCGCTTTGTGCTGCAGCAAACTGCAGGATACTTTGCGTGACCAGTGGCTGCATGCTCCGGGACCTCTCATGGTTGCGGTTACTCACTTTCTCAAAACACCTTTCATTGCCTGTTTAGGGGCCGCCAGTGATAACACAGAATGCATCTCCGATCGTCCATCCGCTACTCCGCACCCACAGTGGAAGGATAACAGTTTGTGGTGTGTTTGTTAAGCAGCTAACAGAACGGACGTTATGTTTGGCTAACAGCTAACAGACCTACCATACACACACTGCTGTAACTCTCGGCCGCTGCGGCTCGCTTTTAATGGTTTGAACAGTGTGTTTGGCCATGATTCTTGTTTGTGAGTTTGAATAGTATGTAGGTTGCAATGCCTTACATCCCCATCTGTGTCTAGATGGGGGGTTAGCCAATTGTGGGTTGTATTCATTCAACCACACAAAAGAGCAGTGGTCGTTGCAGACACACCTGGCGGAGATCAGCCCTCTATGGCATTTTTACTGTTGAAATACCCTATTTACTCTGATTTGAGTAATGTTTCATGAAAACTAAAGTGCCAAAGTTGAATTGAGCTATTTTTAAAAACAACAATGAGCAGGTTAAGGAAGATGGAAAGTATGAGATGGAATAACTTTTTGGCTTTGGTCTTTTCAGTGGATTTGTTGACAATAACAAAAATATAATTTATTGCCAGCTTTATCCTTTAATTTCACCCTTCGTGTGTCTCTTTTCTTTTGTTCATTAAGGGTGTGTTATAGAGAACTTTGGGGTATGTTGGCTTCATTGAAAGGTATCAGCTTGCTTCTCCAACATCAGGCTTGCCCTTCTTCGATCAAGTTTTGATCTTGTGGCCAACTGATGAGATATGAAGCCCAAAGTGAATCTTAAAAACATTCCAGTAGAAACAAATGTGAGAAATAACAGATCCACATCTATTTTGTCCAACAGTTCCCAGTTTGTGACTTGTCTCTCCTGCCCCTCCCCCAAACAGCTTCACTGATCTGCTCCTTCAGCCTCCTGCTTCGCTGCCCAGTGTGGTTCAATATTCAGCGTTCGTCCCGTCCTTCTTTGTGCTGCTCTCACCTTTCCCTGACTCTAGTCCAGTCGGTCATCATCCTCTTCTTCACTATCAACAGAAATGACTTTTCATTTCATGCAAGTTTATGGACGATTGCCAGATATATCAAGAAGGCTCTTTTCATAATGTAAACACACATGCAGTATATTGTGCTTAATAACTTTACTTTTTATAAATTTGTCTCTGAAAGGTCTCTTATAATAGAATGACTATGTTGTTGTTTGTTCTTAGTGTTTATGAACACCACTGTAAACTCATCGGATATATCGAGAAGAAAACAGGCAAAAAAAGGCATTGAAACATCTGTGGTGTTGTGTGTTGTCACAGTACTGAGCAGACATCAGCCACTCTATAAACCTGACAGCTCACTAACATTTGCATAGTGATCCGAAAAGAATGCTGACCAATTGCTCCTGGATTTGAAAGTTCATTGATTGCTGGCTATATGTTTCGTCTGGATTAGCCAACACTGTCAGTAACACCACAATGAGCAGCTCTAGCTTTGTTGACTGTGCTGCAGCAGACCGGTCTTTTTTTTAAGAGAACCTCTCCATCAAATTAATTTTAAAAATCCTAAATCTCCTTGTCAAGATGTTTTGGGTAAAGAGCTACCACTTAACAATCTGTAACAATAGAAAATACTAAATGTTACAGCAATTAAACACAGGTAAACGGGACACATTGTTAAAGGTGCTCTCCATAGAAAGAAAGAAAAATGTATGTGAATACATTGAATTAGGAATAATTAATAGTTAGCAAGTATACGTATGTATGTATATTTATTTAGATAACTAAGTACTGCCACTGGTTTCATCAGAACACAAGGAGGATGATAATGAAAGTTCCAATACTGTTTGGAAATTAAGTTGCTTCCTTAATTGATCCCCTATTTCATCTCAACAAAGCCCTGTTCATTACACATTTAAAAAGTCAAGAATCCCCCATACTTGAAAGAACTAGTACTATATTCCCCCCCAAAATAATTAACAAATAAAAATGATCAATATGTGTTTTATTATACAGTGAATGGTCGTAAACATCGGTCTCATAAACTTAATCAGAACAATCAAGTATGTCTCATAAAAACAACATTGCTGCTGCTGGCAGTGTGTGAGACCATCAATGTGAGTAATATGACATTTTGATCCATTAAGACAAAAAACATTTTGATTCTCGGCTGTTCGGCTAACTGAGCTGCAAGTGACTGTTTTCACCAGAAAAACATGCTCAGATAATTAAGAGAGGAAGTGAACACTTAAAAAAATGTTGCGTCTCACAACTAAAGGTGCAGGATTTTGCCGTGCCATCATTTGGCAACGGTTTATTAGTATTCTCTGTTTTTTAAAACTTTTTTTTAATGAGCACATAGTACAAACTAGCACAGTGAGTGAAATAGAACGGCTACAAAAGTTTGGTTGGTTTGCATTAAACGGTCTGTCCATCAGTTTTATACAATGCTGATATTCAAACATCTGAATACTGGAGCTTTAAGTAAACAGTTGACTGTTCTCTACACTTGTCCATCATTCTGTATATACTGTTGGACTAATGTTAAAGTCAAATCCTTTTCTGTTACATATAACATTTTCAGATTAATAAAGATATCCCTTTGAAGGCAAATATGTGTTGGCAATGAAATAATTGAAAAGGGAAATGACTAAGAAATAAATAGGAAAAAAAACAATGTTTCCACAGTCCTGAGAGAGGTATTTGGTCAAATGTATTGAACATCACAATCATAGTCTGTTATTAAATGATAAAATCTTGTATTACACATGAACTCGTGGATGGAGGGGGCTATTTGTCAGTATGCTTTAAACGCTGAAAGGTGATTTTAAAAAATGCACCTTCACATTAACTTTTCATGGACACTTGCATCAAATATGTGAAAGACCAGAAAAAAAACAGATTCTGCAGCATCTAAATATGTTTGTTTATTGCTTGATCAATGAAGCCCAGCACTGCGAATGTATTAATGTATTTAATGTATTAAAACAATCTATTGATTGGCTAGTCAATAAACAATTATACTGACATACAAATATAGAGATTTATAAATAGTTAAATAGAGCTTAACAAAAATACAAGGAGATAAATAAATAAATAAATAAATTAGTGTATTTAAATAAAAAATAAAAAAAATATTTGAAGTTGAATTGCCTTCAAAATCCAAGTGTGCCTTGTAGTTGGGTCTCGGCCGGTTTACCAGACAGTGCCTTCGCTCATTTCTGAGGAGGGTTGTGACAGCTGGTTGGTGTATCCGTTGTCACTGAGGGACACAGTCGTGTAGGGTGTGCTGGGGCCACACATCTCACTGGAGATGCTGTGCATTGAGCCCGGCATATTGGGCTCTGGACTGGGTGAGTCCGCAGGATGGTGAGAGACTGTGTCAGAGAAACAGTGCACCTCTCCGGGACAGTGGTGCCCTGGATGGTGGTGGTCCATTGCTCCTAACGGGGTGCCAGCAGGGACAGAGGAGGGCACAAAGCCCAAGTCTGCAGGAGTCTGAGCATGGGATGATGGTGGGCCTTGGTAGTACTCATAATTCCCTCCTGAGCCATAGTATTCACCAGGATAGTCTGCATGCATATAAATATTTAGACAGAATGTATCAGAATTTTAAGAAAAAAATATACACACTATAAATTGATTTTTTTGTTTTTCAAAAATTACTACTGACTACATGAATCTAAAGAAGAATATGTGATTGATATTAGTAAGCAAGTTCATCAAAATACTTTTTTTAATTTCCAAGGAAATTATCAACCCATCCCCAAAACATACAGCTCACCTCCATAATAAGAGAAGTGTCCAAGCTCCTCTGCCTCCAGTCTCTCTCCCAACGCCCTCATCCTCCTCTGGCCGCGGAAAAACACGTGTCTCCGGCCGCCCAGAGAGCTCAGCTGCTTCATGCGTCTCTCTTTGGACCTCCGGTTTTGGAACCAAACCTTTCGGATAAAAAAAAATGACAAAGTGAGCAGCGTGAGTGACACAAGCAGGAAAGCAAAAAGGACAAACCACAAGAAAAGACGTCCCCTTGTACCCGTTTCTGCTTTGCAGGGCCCTGTGAGCGTCACATCAACGTTTTCGGGTTTCTCGTTGCTTATAAATGTGTATATTTCGATAATTTAAAGATCGAAATGAGTCAGTTCCTTAGTATTTACTTGCACTTTTTGCCATAAAAAAATGGAAATAGGATTCAGGTCGAAATATCACATTATTAGGTTGTCTAGAAGTTGGAATAAGGATTTCTTTTTTAAATGCGTCAAAAATAAATGTGAACTGATGGCCATTTAGCCGACTGAAACACAATTTACCTTTAAGCATTTCGATGTCGAAAACGAAGCATCAATCCAACAGGAAATTGTATCAGGGGAGCCTTTTTAAAAATGTCCACAAGGACAAGAAGCTAAGTGAGTCCTGCTTTTAAGGGTTTTAGGAGTGCAATGGGAGTAAAGATTATGGATAAAATTGGTTTGGAAACCCTGTTTGAAAAAAAAATATATATATATATATATATATATATATATATATATATATATATATATATATATATATATATATATATATATATATATAAAAAATCTGCAGAGGATTTAGAACCAATCCCCTAAGAGTGTGCCCAAAAGTCACAAATCACAACCGTTTTTTGTGTCCATAAAAGCTTTTCAGTGCGTTTTGGTATAGCCTAGGCTAAACTGGTTTTATTCTCTGTTGTGTTAGTCCTCGAGGCATCATGTAATGTTAAAACACTGACTGTGGATGGAAGTGATGCGTCCTATGGATGAAGATGGATCAGCAAATGTCACTCGTTGTCAACTTTTTGTTTTATTTTTTCTTCCTTTTCTCCTTTTACCTGAATGACTCTCATGGTGAGACCGGTCTCCCGTGACAGCTGCTCCCTGATGTGTCGGGTGGGTTTCGGCGTGGCCGCAAAAGCCGCTTTCAGGATCTCCAGCTGCTTGGCTTTTATGGTGGTCCGAGGCCCGCGTCGTTTCCCGACGGCACTCTGCTCGTCATTCTCGTTGTTGTTGTCTTTATCGGATAAATGTCCCGTTTCCGAGTCCTTCCCGTCGTCCTGCGGGTCCTGGGAGTCTGGAGAGAGACTCGGGTCGCTGCACGTCGTGACTGCCATGAGAATTTGATACGCTGTGTGTTAGCACATGGGTCTGATAACCTAAATCATTCCCGCAAAACCCTCCAGGAAAACAGTGGCATTTCTAAAGTGAGTTATTAACATAGCACCAATTCCAAATGTGTTCATCATAATGTATTATATTACCATCGATATTCGGAATAGCCCACTATGATGGTATCACTATAAATATATATTCTTAAAGGATTACACCAAGAAATCTGCTGCTGCTAATACTAGTAATACTACTATTAATAATAATAATAATAATAATAATAATAATAATAATAATATTACAAATTATTTATTAAAAATACTTTCAAAACATTAAACTACTTTCTGAATGGCTTGATTGATCACCTGAAAGGAGGATTGTGTCTTTTCCATTGTTATTCTGATAGTCCTCCTTACAAACAAACTTGAATTCGTCCAGGATGTACAGTTCCTCTCCGGTGGAAAGCTGTTTGTTACACATCACACACGTGAAACAGTTCAGGTGAAACACTTTGCTCTTGGCCCTGCGGACAAGATCGCTGGGTAAAATCCCTTGGGCGCAACCGTCACACTTGGTCCCAAACGTCCTGTTGAAGAGGGAGAGCAACAGTCAGGGGCAAGTTTCAGCAGCATATATGTTGTAGAGTAATGACTGAGATAACTTTTTTTATTATTATTTATGTTGAAGAAAATGAAAGATGGGTTCACAACAGAGTTCATTTCTATCAGAGGACAATAGTCCACAAACAAAATGCAGCCTTGTGATGTATTTCAATTCAATTAATTTCAGAAATAATATCAAATATCTAAAGCCTAATCTTAAGTAACGTGAAGAATAAATATTACACTAATATGATATAATAACCCTATTATGAGTGCAAATTCATTGTAGGGCGTGTATAACTAACAGGCCTACTGTGACAAAACTATATCATGTTTTTTCATTAATAAACTATTTGTTCATGTAAAACAAAATTCTAATAAACAAAAAACTGACATCTGCAACATTTACACAAAGTACCAGCTCCATCGGTGTTTATGGAACCCCTGGTAGAACACAGTCCAGTGGTTTTAATACAACAGGCCCCATCAGCGTTTGATCAACATCCATTTTTTCTTTATTTTGAGCGGTTTTTTTACCTTGCGTTTCTTTTTTATTGGCTAAAAAAATACATTTGACAGCAATTTTATTTCTCCATTTTTTTGTTATTGTAAATACTAAAACACAAACACTTTGGATGCTTACCTAAAGAAGTCGTTCTTACAATACAGTCTCCCTTCTCGTGAAAAACACTTCTCTGACAAAGTGCATTTGCATTCGCAGCACTGGACACATTTGATGTGCCATGGTCTGTCCAAAACTTTCAGCAAAAACCTATCAAGAATAGGCTTTTCACAGCTGGAACACTGAAGCATTGTCCGGAGTTATTCCCAGCCCCGCGTGAGGGAAATATACTACTCTGTTGATTCTCTTTCTCCAACGTCCCAGTTACCTCGGTGTTGACTTGCTTGGGTATGATCCCGGATATCCAAATGTATCCAAATTAATCGGAAAAATCACACCACCATCCGTGAGATTATATGCAGCTCTTCTGTTCCACGAGGCAACAATCCACATGTGGCCGACAGCTCCGAACGACAGGTTGACTGTTGAAAAAACAGCATTCCTGGTACAAAATTATAGGTTCATCGCGGGCCCATCGAGATCATCTGAAGTGTGTGAATTCACGGGTTAGTGCAGAAAAAATCAACCTACCCACACTGCGATGTATCCCGAGTGGTGTCTAAAGTAGAAAAAAATAACGATGACATGCTATCAGTGCGCTCAGCCTTGTCATTTGTGTCCCATTTTCCCTCTGATGAGCTCTCAGTCCGGGAGAAACGCTGTAATGAGCGCACCTCTTAAAGCTCAGCCTATTGCCTATTAAGAGACGTGTGACGTCAGCTTCACGAGAAACCTATGAGCAGCCTTTTCAATTCACTCCACCACATGTACTTCAGTATTATGTAAAGGAAGTACAAAACTATGGTTGTGAAAATAAAATAAAATAAAATAAAATAAAATACAGTTTGAATCACTTTGAATTAATAAAATAAATTATGAAACAATATATTTTTCTATGTCTGAGAAGAGACACAGAGAAACAGGTATAACCAGAACTTTAAATAAAGACATGACAATAATGCTTAATCATTGAAAATTAAACGGGTCCAGAGGAAGTTTTTTCTATGGTGACACTGGCTGCCCATGGAGCTGTAACGGGAAAGAATTAATAAGAATCCCCCCAAAAAATGATATCTCCGCCCTCCATCAACGCTCTCATTACAATAATAACCAGTTTCTCTCTCAAGGATAGCCTGCTGAGGGTCGATGATATCATACGAATAATGATTGCCTGGATTGTGTGGGAGAATAAGACTGCATCAACGGCAGATGACAAATGATCAGCAGGCCCTAACCCTTCAGTATGGGGACAGATGAACATGCCCAAGCTTTTCACATGGATGAATGTTGCGCCCCAACATTATACTTAAAGGACATGGATCACTAATGGTCAGAATATCTGCGCCATAGGCTGTCTGCTAGATGTTATCGCGCCGTGTTGGTGCACTGGTGAAGGAGATAGCGCGTCTCCCCGTACAAGCTCCCAGCTTTGGTAGTCCCTGATATCTTGTGATATCTCAGCTCCCGACAGATAACGTTAAACGCGAGTGAGTGAGTCAGCTTTATCCCACCCAGAGTTTTGTTTTTTGTTTTTGAAGGACAACATCACAAGCTGAATGAAACATGTGCGAATGAACGGATATAAATATAGCTAGTAGAGTGCCAATGGTTGCATGTGTGCACGTGCATGCCTCCAGTTTCTGTCTATTTAAAAAAAAAAATCAAATTTCTTTCATATACCTATACTGCATACACTCAAGAATACCATTTTATAGCCTAAATTCATACAGGCTTACAGATCTTTTTATTGGATAAAAATGTATGTGTAAAGTAAACGCATAATAAACTGTATCCTAAATGCACCACAAGTAGTTTATGCCAGCAGTGGGCATGCTTTTAAAGCATGTACAACACCTCAATGCACTCTTGAATCCTAATAATACACAAATGACATGATAGCATGAAGACAATAATCTCTGAAAAATATAATGTGTGACTTTGTCTCTTTTGGTGAATTACTAAATGTTAAATTGAACACTTTCTACTGTCAAACACATTTGCCAAATATGCTTTAACTCATTAAGGAATTAAACTGTGTTGAATGCATGACTTCATGCACACTATGTTGGTGCACACATCCCTGCCAGGAAGATCTCCAAAGGAGAATGCCTCATGTTGCAATGTGTTGTTTTTCAGATGTGAGCATAGAATATCCTCTTGGTTCCTCACATATTCTGTATGATGCTAATAGCATTAACCTACAGATTACTAATTCTAAAGGCTTAAGACTTCTCCTACATCTGTTCTGTTCCAAAAACCTGATCTCACTAGCCTAAATGTAACAGTGGGTGACAATGGAAAGACCAGAGGGGAAAGTAATTATCTCTGTGGTATCCTAAGTGCGAGTCGTGTGGATAAGTGTCTCCTTCTGGGTTTGTGTTTCTCCATTAAAGGTGTTGATTAGAAGCCTAGCCCAGCGAGCTGGCCCCCTGCATCACTCCAACACACAAGAGGTCTCTGTGCAGCACTGGATTCTGGCAGGGTGCACGCTGTTTGTTTTGGAATGAAAAAAGCATGTCATTAGTGTTTGTTAATTGCAGCTAATTGGCCCTAACAAGATGAACAGGCCACCCACTGGGACCGTTCATACAAATAATTTGTAGAAAACAAAATTAATTACTAGATGCTAATTAAAGTCAATTAAAGCTGATTAGGTAGTGGTGGAATGGGGAAGTTATAGACGGGAGGGAAATACCTGGCAACACAATATGGCATGGCAAATAAATCCGACAGAGAGCTCCCCACTGTGAAACAGGATGGCCTTTACCCTTTCACTCCCTGTATGTTCTCAATGCAGCTTAGCAGAAGTCTCAATTGTTCCATCAGAATCTCACCTAAGGAAAGTGATAACATGATAACTACCTAATAGGATGAGGATTACACTTGGCAAAAGTTTGATCAAGAAGACTCAGACTCGTCGTCAGCCTCATTCACTCGCTCTTTCTAGAATCTTATCAGTTTGAAATTATATAGGCAATTGGCTCACAGTTTTACAACCTTTAATGGTCTTCTGTACCATTTGATACGGCATAGTTTGAGCTAAATTTGTTATATTTAGCTCAGCCCGATGGAGCATTTTTAGCGCTGGTGGAAGTATGTTACTGTAAGATAAAAAAAAAATAAAAAAATCAGGGGAGCACTCAGCTTGCTATTTTAAAGATGTTATTTAGTTTCAGAGGACTCACTGAACAGAATAAAATGTATTCTGATCGAGTACATTTTTTTAGAATAATTATTCATCCTAAAAAGAGTTTCTTGTAAAATGTTTTATCATTGTGTACTGAAAATGTCTTTTAAATAAAAATGTGCCTTAAATGTAAAAAGGCATCTTAGCTGTTTAGTACATGCTCATGAATGGAAATGAGTGGCCAGAAGATGAAAAAATTTGAAAGGAGAAACTCAGAAATGCAAAAATAATTACATTTCTATTGTTTTTGTGTAATACTGATCTTTCCGGTCTTTCTAATATTAAGTTTACCCTTATTAATATATTACAAACATTTAAGTGTAACGTAATACAATTCAACAACACACAAACCGCCTCATAAATGAAAGTTGATCCAACACCTCTCTGAAACAGTTATAATGTTATAACCTGTATGAAGGCAGGATGTATTGAATGAAGGGTTATGGTATCAGTCCACATTAGTTTTTAGCTCATAAACTGGTGACTGAAAATGTGTGGTACCAGTGTCTCTAACTGTCATTAAGCACAGTTTAATATCCATTTCTGGCCAAGGAACATACCATCTGCACCCTCCCTGCTCTGTGGTGGAATG
This sequence comes from Cebidichthys violaceus, assembly GCF_023349555.1. NCBI lineage: Eukaryota > Metazoa > Chordata > Actinopteri > Perciformes > Stichaeidae > Cebidichthys > Cebidichthys violaceus. Next base: position 12,439,362 of record NW_027176373.1, read on the forward strand.
AACTTCCCACTGACGTCAGGACAGCGGAGTCGCTGCCCATCTTTCGGCGCAGGCTGAAAACCCACCTCTTCAGGAAGTGCTACCCTGAGCCTTCCACTTAGCACTTATTGTATTCCTTCTAGCTTGTTGCACTTATTGTATTCGTATTACTTATAACACTAACTGTTTTTCTTGTTTCTGCCCTGTACTTTGGCTCTGAGTTATGGTCTGCTTCATGCTCTTAGATGCTTGTTTGGAAAAGGAAATGTACTTATGACTTCTGGTGACTAGTAGTTCTTTTGATTACCAATGTTGATGCACTTATTGTAAGTCGCTTTGGATAAAAGCGTCTGCTAAATGACTGTAATGTAATGTAAATGTAATGTAATGAGTCAGCTGACCTCCTGCCTTCACTGTTTTTTAGAGCTGAGAAGTGGAACAGCATGGCGTGGCATTTGCAGTGCTCAGCATACAACACAGAGCTATACTGTCTTTGAGCATTCTCTGCTTGACTGAATTAGCATAATACAGGTAGCACGGAGAAATGCAGGGGGAATTCAGAGGTACGGTCATGCAGTATGGGCTGAAGAAATACAAAGTACAATTACTGGTTTCTATCCATTTGACAATAGCAACACATGGTGAATACAATGGTCGCATTTAGAGGTAACAAAATGCCAGAAAGGCAGCTCCTCTACGCAAAAACACACATTACTAAAGCAGGAAGAGCCATCAATGCTGGGCTGACAGCCATAGAGTGAGGGGCAATCTATATTGCACCTCTACACTGACTTGTCAAATCATATTCAGGGTTTTTGTCTCATTCACACATGCATCTCCATCTCCATCAATCTAACACCTATACATGTATGTTACTGATGGTTTCCGCTGGCCTCATTACAGCAGTACCAATAGTGGCACAGAGGGAGTGGGAGTAATTTTCTTTACAGACTCCAAGAGAGAAAGGCAGTCCACATTAAGTCAATGTTAAAAACTCTCTTCAGAATCAAACAGCTGTTGTGGAAAATTCACCAAGAAATTAATCCTGATGATCATGGTTATTTTGTGTTAGAATACAGTACACCTTTAAGAATAATTCTCCTTTTGTCAAAGGTGTGCTGAGGCGGCGAGAGAGATCATTTCATGCACACCAGAGCTGGTAAAATGCTAGCAGCGCCGAGTGCAGCGAGCGGTGGGGTTCAAGCAGTGTCGCGTTGTTTTGCACGAGTGAGTAAGAGGAGACCGACAGAGGTGGGAGGGTTGGGGACCTACCCCATATGAAGGGGACGGAGAGTGATCTGCCTGAGGGGCTGTTCAGTGAGAGGGCCCAAGGGACAGAGGCCCGCGGCCCCCGACGATGATGGTGATTGATGCAGGCACAATTCAGACACCCCAGACGCTGCAGCAAATTAAAAGGCTATTTTGTAAAGTTGTAAAGGGGCAGAATGGCAAAAGGGGAGCGATGAGTCCCTTGCTCTGTCACACCATCAGCCGCTGTTTGGTTGCCGTGGTGTCATCAGCCCCTTGGGGAGGAGAGCTATTACAAGCCTTTCACGCTCACTCATACTGCACCGCTGAAGCTGCTTGTGCACATATGGGAGAGTGTGTGTGTGTGTGTGTGTGTGTGTGTGTGTGTGTGTGGAGGGACGGTAAATATGGATCCATGCACACGAGAGAGACTGTAAGGCTATCCGGGAGTCAGTGGATGAAAGTCAACAAGAAAATATTGAGGAAGCATCCATGGGGAACTTAGTATGAATATTTTTAAGAAGTTCTCAACTAACAAGAGTGACAGCAGCAGTGCTTCCTCCCTCTGGCGCATTAGCTCCTTATCTGTACATGATTTACAAATCATTCATCCTCAATTTGAATTTCATTGACCTGGCTGACCTGAGGATGCACCCATCGCTGGGTGTGTGGGGAGAGGAGATAGCGTCGGGCTATAGGCAGAGCCGCCTTCGGGGAGGACGGCTCACATGCCAGAGGTCAAACCAGTGTCAAGTGGGGAGTGAGGCCAGCTGAGCTGCCTTGGCCCACGCATTGTGCTCATCACCGCAGCTGCTGTCAGTTATCAAGAGGGCTTGTGAAAGAGGAGGCACAGAGGGCCGGGGGTGGGGAGCGCAGGCCGCGTTGACAGAAAGGAGCGTGCTTGTGTGTGGGATGGGGGGGGGGGGATTGTTTGTTGGAGCTTGGGGGCATATGGTCCTACCACCGGAGGAAAAGGGCCCTTTTCCACGCAACACATGCCAAGTCTCTCACAAGCAGGTCACCTGCCTCGCATCTCCAGGCTGCTCAGAAGAAACAGGTTTAAATGTTGTCAGCTTTTATTTTAGTTATTCAAAATAAAAAAGCTCTAAATATATAAGATAGTCTAGTTTCTATAGGAAACTATAGATTGAAATAATACTCACTAATCAAAACCCAAATATTTGAATATGTAAAATAACAAAATAAGGTTAAAAAAAGAAATAAGTTAGGAGTAAAAAACAAACAAAACTAAATTGTAAATTTCCATAGGGAAAACCGATATGGAAACAAGTTCCATGTTGCTAGTCGGGGGAATGTATTTGAGGCTGGAGTGTAGAGGCTCGATTCTCAGACCCAGCAACCCCGGGTGAGGTATAATCAGCCTTACTGCTGTAGGGTCACGACTCTTGCTGGAATGGCTTGACTGGCCTGTAGCAGCTTGTCACTTGCTCCCACTCTGCCCAGCCCCTTCCACTGAATACTGACAACAAGGAGGGGGAGCCCACTGTATGAATCGATCTGCGCTCACACAGATATGTCCCGCTAAGAGGTCACCAAGGCTGGGTAATATGTACACTGCCGAGTCAATAGGAAAATATTAGCCAAACAGCTTAACAGAGAGGGAGAGAAAGGGGGGGTGGACACAGGACACAGACACTGCATGCATGAAAGGATGCATGTGTCAGACATCCCCAGTCTGCCTCCCCTGGTGCATCTGTCAGTCTCTGATCTCCGAGTTGTATGCAAGCAGGGGAGTCGTAGCTGCGGCATTAGAATAAGACTGCAGGAGTGCCGCAGACAGACTGTGTCCTGATGCTGCCGCCCACCCTTGTCTTTTCAGCTGGGCCTTCTCATGCTCACCCTTTCATTCCAGCAGCTCTTTGGGACCGGCCTCGTCCCAATGCACTAAACAGATGGGCGTCTCACAAAGGGCCATGCTTCTTGGCAAGCTGGTGTCCTACATGGCTGATTACACCTAAACACCAAACCTAGGATTGATACAGTGACTCGCGGTCGCGTTGTGCAATGGGCAGACAGAAAAAATTAAAATAATAAATAATGTAGGTTGCAACCTGTCTGTATTGTTTGCAAATATTCATTGATACCACTACTGCTACCTTAGATGAGGGGGTTAGGAGCTGTTGGAAGACATCATGCATACACGTCAACAGTAGAAACCAACATAAACATTGACATATTTGATTTGCTGAAAGAGAATTTTAAGTGAACAGAGCAATCTCTTTTTTTTCTAAATACTCAAGCCATGCAGAGTGACAGACAGAGAACTGACAAAAAAGGGGATAAATCCAACTAAACTTAAGCAACACTGTCGAGAGATCAAAGCGTTGTAGTCAGTGAAATCACCATTCTCATAATTCTTCTTTTACAGCATCCTTAATCATTCACTTCTTGCTAAATATTAAACAGCTTATTTTGAAAGCACCTGTTGGTCTATAATTAAGTTATATATCATGTACAAACCTTGGGTACATACACAGGTCCCTCTTCTCTTAAGCAGTGTTTATTTCTCAAATCCAGTCTTTCCCTTCTCACTGATAGGAGTGATGTCACTGTATATGTGTGTGTGTGTGTGTGTGTGTGTGTGTGTGTGTGCGTGTGTGTGTGTGTGTGTGTGTGTGTGTGTGTGTGTGTGTGTGTGTGTGTGTGTGTGTGTGTGTGTGTGTGTGCGTGTGTGTGTGTTGATGTGCAGGTGCATCCCTATGTCCATTCTCATCTGCGTATGTGCACAAGTGATAGAGAGCAACAGAAAGAAGGGAGCGAGTACATGACTGTATAGCCAGACTATCCACATTTTTAATCAACATAAAAAAAAGAATAACAAACCAACAAACTGGGCTCCTTATCAGCAGCTGTGTCCTTTCCTTCCTCTCAGACTGCCCTCCCATCCCTGTCTGGCCTCCCAGATATGCTAATCGCTATGTAAGAATATCCTGTTGGATAATTACCATACATTACCCTGTGCTCATCTCCGGATTAATTCTTCATGTGAATAATCGCATTTGGACTCCTTTTCCAGCCCAATGTTAAAGGTGAAACATGGGTAAATACAATTTATACCGGTCGTACATTATAGTACGGAATGTGTTACCTCCAGGATATTGTCTGCAGACAGAGATGGCTGAATGAAGAAGATTATCTCTTCAAACATAAACTGTCCAGACTGCTGGATTTTAGAGGGTTGTAAAACCCTCACCAGAGGCTGTTTTCAGGGGTGGGTATCCTGGTATCATCCTTTGTTATTTGTTGGTTTTATATTTGTGTTTTGTATTGATATCTTACAGTGTAACTGTCAACACAAAATACATAATTACAGCATGAATTAAGCTTTTTTTATTGTCTAATTCAACAGTACACATTTACAAATTGATATACTCTAATTGTAATTAATTTTCACACAAGCTTTACTATGTAAAAGTATCAAACAACCAAAAGCATGCAGCCTAATAATCATCAGCTCTTTCATCTTTCTTTATATCATTCTATATTTTCAAGAACCTACAGTTTGCATGAAACAACAGATTCCATTTAATATACAGGCTGAGCTATCATAGGACAAGACCTAAATTCGGTGTTATTCAACCTTCCATTTTATCACAGCCATTGACAAATCGTTAAAGATTTAGAATAAAATTGTTGGGGCCATTACAGAACACTTTCCAAATCACTTACAGACATTTAGACACATTTTGAAAATGTGACATCTGAAAATGTGTCAATGGATCAATGCATTCTCTTCACATGATACTACACATGGAACCATCCCCTTTATTGAAAGACCCTCCCCTATTTTTATATCTCATTTGAATATATTGAGTGAGCCATCTGTAAGCCATTTATCTACATCAAAAAGCCGTTAGAATTGCCGTCTCCTCCCCCTGGCCCTGCCTCCAGCCCGGTCGGCACATACAAATCAACACATGCATGCATATGTTGCTGCAAGCAAGCGCACACGTGCACAAATGATTTGTCCGACATGCCTCAAAAGCCTTGATGTATCTTATCACCATATTCTTACACCCAGGATTCATTTTTACCACTCTCTTTTCATCATCTTTCAGCCCTGCAACAGGGTCAGTAGATGTCTGTCTGACATTCACCAATAGCCTTCGTCATGGACGCAGGAAGCTGTTTTAATATGATCCTCCTGACAACTGCCTACGTCTCTGTCTGCAGACCTTTCCACAAAGACCTGCTGTGGCGGTTGCACACATGACCCTTGCGAACACAACATGAAAAGCACTATTGCAAGAGTAATGACCAAATTTAACACTTTGCCTCAGCACACCTGGGTTCCAGACAAGGACCGTATATTTCCTCTGACAGTCCCAACATCTCTGCAGAGCGCAGCCAACCAGAACTTAACTGGCAGGGTCAATATCCCTGGAGAGAGAGGAGTACTTCGGAGAAAATAGTGCATTTGCGGGCTCTCATTTGTGGCTGCATAAAGGCCCAGAGGGCAGAGAGGAGGACAGAGCTCTCTGTTAATTCCTACAACTCTGGAATGAGACGGGAGACAGCAGTATGAAAGTGTGTTTTGTACAAGGGGACTTGTTATTAGAAATTGGTCAGGTAAGGTGGATTACCTCACGCTGACATTTTAAATGCTGTCTGGAAATAAGTTCTATAAAGTCTCATCTTTAAATGTTGTGCATTAATTGTATAGTTCCCTATTGACACGCAAACATGCCATAGCTGGAGAGATTGATATTAAAACCTTTCTATTTCAGGCAAAAAGAGCTGGATAATTGTCCGCTGGTGTCAGTGAGCAGCAGTGGCTTTAATAGCCTGCAGGGCCCGAGGCAGAGGCAGAAGTCTTCATTCAGCCCCTACAATGCTAATGTGCTAATCTGTTTCCTTCCAGCACGCCCGAGGGCTTTACACAGCATTATGGCCACAAAATAGTATTTTCCCTAAATTAGTTAATTGGTCACACGATAGGGAGAGGTAGGAATGGTAAAATACTTTTTGTTCTAACTACATTCACCATAATATTAAAGACCTGGCGTACTTTTATGCTTTACACCTTGTAACTGTGATGTGAAACATTAACTTCTATGACTGCTGTTATTTGAGAACATCAGGTATACCAAGCCAAAAAACACACACATTAATTGAGATCACAAAATGGAACTTTTTTTCTTCGCATTAAAAGCCAAATATATTTGTCAATCTGAACTGATACGCATCATAGTATATTATTCATATCTCATTTGGTCTCCCTCTGAGCTGCCACAGTGACGGAGTCAGCGGGGCAGTGGGTGGTGTGAGTTGGGGGAGTGCACTGAGAGAAGTGCTAATGGTTTGATACAGTAGAGTGTCTGCCAAGCCCAATACCTCTTGACTAAGACATATGCTCATAACAAAACTGCTCTTTAGTCAAACCTCCGGCATTGTCCTGGCTCACCTCCACACACCCCGCAGACCTCACCCTCCCAATACAACACCTATAGGAGATAGCAGAGGGCAGGACTGGGACTGGCATAACGCAATATAAATATATAGAAGTTTCCTAGCCAAAACAACATACACATTTTACACAATAGCATATGTGCTATTAACAAAGACAGGGAAACAAATAGTACATTTTAAAACATTTTTATTTAACAATTCATTTTGGCTTATTCTCCAAAACAAGTTTGTCTCAGTCTATTTAATGCTTTTAATATCTCCTCACTTGTTTTGAAAGCTATATTAAATTTCGAGATCCATTTTCAGACTAAAATATTATAGATTTTTCACTTGTTTCTGTGTGGATTAAACAAACAGGATGACATGTTTGTTGGTGAGCTTTAGAGACGCAGGTTGGCAGACCTTGTTACCTTTGGACAGAGCCAAAGACGCTCATTTTTGTTTTTTAAATTGTTTACTTATCTTAAGTAGTAAGAGAATTTTCTCAACCTAAGGAACATTAAATATTTCAGTTTATCTCCAAATCTCCAAATTTAATGATACAAGGTTTTCTTTGGCCAGCAATAAAAGAATAAATACATGATCTCATATCACAGCGATTTCCAATCCATATTGGTCATATGCTGCATCTGACACTACTTCACACTACCACCACCACTGTTACATTAATGACAACTCTTTGTCCAAACAGGCTCATCAATGCAGATGTTTCATTTGTCATGTCAATAAAGCTATTTGCAAGCAATTGATCAGTTGGAACCTCCCGGCTCCCGCGAGGGGCGAGTGAGAATTAAAGAGGGAGAGATCAGTAGAAGGAGTGATTGACTGATTCGTCACATCTGACCCCAGATAATATCACGGGGCCTGCGGTGAGCTCTTGCCTGTGGCCTCGCTGCAGCACACCGATTGGTTCATCTCTCCATAGTGAGAGATAAAAGAAGCCATGACACTGTACTCTCCCATCAGGAGTTGTCAGAGATCAGCGTCAAACCACTGGGGAGAAGGAAGGGCCTCAGTGGAGAAACCACTCTCTGAATATTGCAGGACCGATAGCAGGGTTGATCCACTCTCTGGCATTTTCCCCAACAACAGTCAGACTTTTTCTGTTCCTGCTCAAGCACTTCACTGCATTCCTGCTTATACCTACAATGCTTTTGGGTGTCCACCTTGGGAGTGAAGGAAGACGTATACGTCAGTTGAACAAAGCCTTCCTGTTTTTTGAAAAGAAGAGGGAAAATCAATGGCTATTTCCAGTTTGTGGAGACACAATCAATTCCGTGTGGGTCTTATCCTCTCAATGGAGATGAGGGAACAATAACAGAATATGGTCATTTCAGGGTTACAGCAAACTTGGGGAGATGGCCTTTGGTTGAGGTGTTTGTGTTGGATTCTGAGTGTTGTGTTGTGTATTGATTTCTTCCATCCTATGTGTCGGCAAGAACCTCGGCTCCTTAACACAGAGAGGAGGCAAATCAACCCTTCGTGGCTCCTCAATTCTGTCTTTAGGTAGCTGTGAGGAGACCTTAGCCTGCTGTATTCTCCTTTTCTCCAAACCAGTGCCCTGTGTAAAAATAAATGTATATATTACACAAATTTTGAAGAGCTCATAAATCTGCAAGGATCCTGAAGTCAATGCTCTTCATCATTTTGAGAACATAGTGACGATGGAGTCACTGAATTGACAAATATTTCATTATCAGTTTAATCATTATATTTTGGAAATATAGCAATTTTCAACTTCTCTCTAATGCATCAATTAGAAAACAAGTATTATCATTAATAGTGCTGTAGCACATTTATGGGTATTTTATGATGACTTAATGTATCCTACAGTATTCTCCTATTAATATACTAAGAGTATAATAATATCAAGAGTATATTTAAAAAAAGTATGTTAAAGTTTCAGAAAAATAACATTCACCTGGTTGGAGTTTGTATGATGTCAGATTATCATTTTGATTTTATATTAATCCCCAAAAATATTTTTAAATCTATTCCCACCCAGGGGGATTAGGCTTCTTTATTCCACAGCATCTGTTGTGTACCTCCTGTGATTTGATACACCTCAAAAACTCTTACCCATCATTCCATTTCTTTTGTTTTGAACCCAGGATTATCCATGATTGGCATGGTATGATCCTCTGATGTGTTACATCATGTGAACACAGCTTCAAAATGATTGTCTTTGTACAGATTAGTCTTATTCTTTATGTAAATTGAATCTTTGTTGAGGTGCATTCACCAACACAATCGGTTTATTTCTGCAGATGTTGGCCATGGTCATATTTCCCTGGGTGATGCAAACACATTGACAGGCAATGTATCATATCACACGGGGCAATGCATCAGACAGGTTGCAACCTCGTGACCTTTGCCTCCACATCAGAGACCGTCGGCCACTCTGAGGCACGTGACTACTGGTCCAGAATCAGAAAGGACTAATGCGTGCACCACAGTTGAAAAGTCATTTGAAGGGAAAATCCATTTTTTACCTGCTGCAGAAACATTATCTCTTCAATAGTGGTGAAGGCAAGTCATGATAGACCCTTTCATGCACTCGGAATTAAGATCATAAGAATGACAATGCAGCACACTTTAGTCATTACCATCCATTAATGTGCATTTCCGTTGGTCGGTATCTTAGTATTACAACCACCTACAACTGAGAACTGACATACCCACTCACTGCCATAATAAAACTCATGACTTACATGTTTATTTTGCATGTAAGTATAGCTGACAATGAGTCTCAATGTTAAGTGCAGCAAAAAGGCACTTAAACACTTTCTACACAGTTTTTTTACATCATACAGTGATCCTTCTCATTTTAATATTGGCCCAACACTTTCAAAAACATAGTTTGCTTTCTCAAGTGGTGGTAAGCACCGACTTTAAGTGGAGAATAAATCAACCTGTAGAGGATGTAGAGCATTAATGAGCTGAGGGACGAGGTATAGAAAGATGGAAAATGAGAACAGGGACCATCTGTCAGTGCTTGAGATGAATAGAAATGGACGTCTCTGCTCCATCCTCAGCGCTCCGGCATTCTCCACCACCTTGGATGACATTTCTCTGATCAGTCGTGTTTTGCACATTCGTGGCAAATTACTCCATCAGACATTGCTAGCACCTGTCTGTCAGACAAGTGTGGAAAGTCTGATGTCTGACAGACAGCAGAGTGACAAGGACGGGCATAAGTGAGAAACCCAACTAGAAGCAGTGGTACGAAAGAAAAGAGGAGAGGAGAAAAGAGTGAAGGATGAGAAAAGCCAGGGACTCGTGAATTCCCTAGGGGTGAAGCAGTATCAGTCAATCTGGGGCTAATTCATGTCAGAGTGTGTACGCCAGCTCCTTGAGAGGCCAGCAGAAGGTTGATAAAATTCAAGTGGAAATGAAGTTGGCTGCACAAGTGGACAGATCACACCAGCGATGAGCTGATGTTCTGTCTTTCAGTGATATTTGTCTGCTCACGGACCAAATTCTTGCCATCTCTTCTAAATTCCTTTATGTGTGGTAGAACCCTACTTCCATTCTGTGCAAGGTTTTGACAAGTAAAAATGATGTGTGGACTAAAAACAGACGATCTATCTGGTTCTGCTTCATCAATATTTTTTTTGTACCGGGAGTTCAACAATATTCACTGCTAAATCAGTGGATTTTCTTTTACTCACAATCTGTCAGGAATCCTCCTTGATCCTTCAGTATTCATTCTGTCTTGCTTTCCATTTCACTAACATGTCATTCCAGACCCAATGACTTCTTTTCCACCAGTTCCACCACAATCAAACAAACACCTGAGAAATTCACCAGAAGATTGTCCACTGCCTTTGACAACGTGGTCCAAACCTCTTTTTATAGACAATATAACCAAAAAGACAAATAAACATGTTAAAATGTACAAACTTGTCATATTAATTGAGTGCAGCATGCAGCATAATGGGAGATGTATTCACATCAACCATCAGCGATCAATATATGGTTTGCTGAAACCATAACCTAAATACAGAGGGGGAATATAGGCAGAGAGAATAAAGAGTTGAGTGCATGGGGGTGTCAGATAGAGGCAGGTGAGAGAGTAGAGCAGATGGTGAGGCCGGGGCTCTGTGTCGAGTGCATAATGTGCCCTTGGGCCGGGGGAAGCAATGTCTAAATTAATATGATGTGTCCACCTTTGATATTTAAGAGGATTATACCGTATGTTCAAACACAGGCTTGTGAATAGCCAAGGATGAAAAGTGACACAGAGCAGAATAGAATTAACGGCTCCTTAAGGACTTCTTCATTCATTGTTAACTTCTCGCCTAATCCTTATTAGGATGTACAGGTCTGAGTGAGCTGGTCGTGGCTATGGGGACATGTGCCCCCATTGTGTGTCTGATGGTTAATCATGCTGTCATGGCAGGGGGAGGGGAAACCAAATGGGAAGAGATGGAGGGATCAAGAAAGTGCATAAATGCCCCCTGCTTTTTAGGGGTGTTACCCAGTCTGGCTGAGCTCTGATCCTCCTCTCTGGCTTTAAGTATGAAGGAGCTGGCTCCCAGCATGTGCACACAAGGTATTTCACATTCATGTTCACAGAAACCACACACACACACACACACACACACGCACACACACACAAACCTTCAAATTACATGCAGGTCTATTTTGGAAAAAACAGCGAGGGCCATTGGAACATTAGCAGAATAGGCATCATAACACACTGATTTCATCCATCAGAACCATCAAATATGCGATTTCAGGCCTCGTCTGAACAGATCAGGAAAGTTTTTTTAATATGATTGTGGTTCTGTGTGTAGGTGCGTGTGTGTGCGTGTGCATGTCTAAAGTCTCAAGAAAAGCTTCCGGTTCCCCTGCTGATCTCTCTGACCGGTTTCTCTTGCCTCTCAGCAGGGATCAACACCATGGAAACACAGTGTGGCGGTCCACTTCATCCAGGCTACAAGTGACTTATATCATATCATAATATGTTTTATGACACAGTTGGGATTGTTTCTCTGTGGTTCACAAAAGAGCAGCTCCACGCCAAACCATCAGCACAGCTCACATGAATCAGTGTTTTGTGGATGCTTGGAGTGTTTTGACAGAATTACTGAATGCCTTTGTGCACCTCAGCACCAGCCTGGGGCCTCTGTCGGACCATCAGCATCTCTGATGAAAGTAAGCTTTATTTCACTCACACAGACCATTAATCTTGAAGCAAAACATAGATGAAAAAGACGATTATTTTCAGATTTTCCTGCTCCAGTCAATTAACCCTGAGTGGGAAGTGGGAAACTCACTGCTTGATGACACTGTGTTGCCTTTTGTAATAATCTATTTTACTAGTTGAAAGGGGGAATAAATTATTTTTTCACCAAGGATGTCAACTGTCTTGAAGGACATGCATGCATTTTAAAGTAGGGAATAGATTGAGCCTCAAAAGGTGTGTTTCTGCATGTGATTCAGTTGGGTATATCTACACAATGTGCCTTTTCGAAATTCTTAGTGTTGGAGCCACTGGAAGTTTCTGCTACCTCTTCTGTGACTGCATCTGTGATTTCAATTGATTTAACACAAGGCTGACAGTAATGCATTGATTACCTTACCAAGATCCAGTAGCAATGATCCAGTTCACATCTGTGCAATGCATTCCAAAAATAGCTATAGCAAAAAGTAGTGGGTTTACATCAAGGATATATACTGAAAGCCCGAAGTTTGTCTTAAATCTTCTTTCAGAAAACTATTTACCCTTGCAAGTCAGAGCACAGCTTTAATGTTGACTTAAGAGAATTGAGAATTTTTCTTTCCCCTGATTTTCATTTAAGTGCAAGTGCGTGACATCACCTTTTTATCCCAACTGAGTGACACTCAAGTCAAACCTGTGAGAAGAAAAACAAATACAAAATGTGAAAGGAACTGTTCAAACTTTAGTGGTAAATGTTGTGTTTATGGAGGAACCATCACTCATAGCAAGATGCTTTTTGAGGAAATATTTTCAGAGCCTTTAAAAAGATTGGAGTTCAATTTCCAGCAACCAGACTCATCCCTCAACTTTGCAGGTGCTGAAAAGGTGGATCTAGTTACAGGCCTCTGTCCATGGTGCTGAAACCCTCACTGTCTCATCATTGAATGGGTCATTCCATGGGCTGCAACCATTGTGTGGCTGGTATCATTTTCACCTTGTGAGTCTGCGTTTGTGTGTGCTGGAGACACCTGTAGTAGCAGAACTACGAAGCACTCATTTTTGAGTACTTTGCCAGGTGTTCATATGTCAGTATGGACAGATTTTTACGGTGTGATAGCATCACAAACATGTAAAATACAGCCACGAAACTTTACATGAGAGTAGTTGACTGTGGTCCGAGTAAGAGCGCCCGATGTAGGAGGGGAGGTAGTAGGGAAGGGGCCACCCACTTTACCCTCCTGGCCCAATTTTGAGTCAGTACTGGTGTAATCCTATCGCTAGATGGTCTCTGGTTGGTCATACTTTCAGGTGAATGACAGGTGAACTTTCTATGACGATCTTGGTGTTAGAGTATCACGCATGAAGAGTACGTAAAATAGCATCATGTGCACGCAACATTTTTCACAGCAGAAATAAATAAAATACTCCCATGTGTGAAGGAATTAGCAAGAATACATATTCACAACCATGCATAAGTAATTAAACATACTGATATAGTGTCAATGTGATACAGCGTTCAAAGACTAGAGTCCCGTCTTTCTACAACACTCTTTGTACAGCGCTGTGCAGCGTGTGTTCTCCTCTCAGATAAGGAAGCTGGGTAGCAGGAATGTTACGTGCTATTTGTATTCATCAGGGTGTGCACCTTCCCCTCACCCATCGCCCCCATTCTCCCAAACACCAACGTGCTTCCATCTAATGCCACAGTGCACTGCTCTGACCCCAGCATGCTCACAGAGACACTGTGGCAATGCTATCATGTAAATGAAGTCCGGCTTATTTTTAAGTGCCTTTGGGAGATCACTGGTTTATCAGAAACATGCCTGCCAGAGCAGCTCAGTATTGTCCATTCACACCAGTGCACAGAGAGCGTATTGCTGCCCAAAGGTCAACATCATGTGTTGCAGGAGCTGCATACATAAAAAAAGTAATTCAGGCAGTTGCTTCCCATTGTCATCATGCTTAAAAAGGTCTATTTTTTAATTCTTAATAACAACAAAAATACATTATTTGCATATCAAATCCTGCATATTCTGTTTTAAGGAATGTAGTAACTCCCTTTTGTATTTTCCTCATACTCACATTTCCTCAACCACAAAACTAAAAATGCCACTAGTGTTGGAAGATCATATACAGTTCATATAGGGGTAGTGTGGGCTGATGTGGCCCGGGAAAGGGAAGTTTGGGGTCCCCAGCTGGAGCTGTTGCCCCCGCGACCCGATCCCGGATAAGCGGACGAAGATGAATGAATAGGGGTAGTATTAGAAAGGAAAATCAAATAGATTTGGAAAAACAAATCAACACCAGATTATTTATGAAATTGAATCCAGCTCAATATCTGCACCATCCTAATGTACCAAACAGTGCATGACATTGACAGCAACGTACCCTCTCTGTTATTCTTACGCCTGCAGATCTCGCCATCAAAACATAATTAAATTATGAACTGATACACATCGGGCTCGTCACGCTTGTTTGTTTATCCATTATTAGAGGCAGAGAGCCTCCGTACTGTGAATAAGAAACAGGGCTGACTTGAGTGCTGTATGAGCCACGCAAGGGCAGACAAATTAATCTAAACCATGGTTTTATAAACTGCTGTGGATGAAAATGCACAAATAATTGCACAGAGCATATTGTGTATGGGTGTATCTTCACCCGGCCAGTAGAGATACGCAGTTAACATAAGTGATTTCTAAAGGAATTTTACAGAAATTTCAACCCTCTTCTATTCAAATGAAACGGCAGCTGCTTTGCTTAACTTCATTTAATGGCGAATTAAGTGCTGAAGAATATTTCCTCAAGTTAAAATACATGGAAATAACAGACTGACCCTTTAGACTTTAACCCTGAAGTCGCTTTAAAAATGACCTTTTCAAGACTGTTGACATCACTCTTGCAACAATCCATTTCCCTGTTGCTGGCTTTTGTTCACCTGCTTGTCTGCTGCTTTTGTCAGGAGCTAAACACTCGCCCTACTTTCAGTTTACACTCACATAATTGTAGAAACGGTAAGTTTTGAGTTTGAAATGTAATGCTCGTCGAGCGACAATTCAGCCCCATCCTTTCTTCGACAACTAAGTCAGGTTATAATGATGGATGTTGTCGTTCCCATTTAATATACTGTATGTCAAAAAAAACGAGGTATGATTATAGTTGTTAGAGCAAATTATGACACTTGTGGATAAACGTTCAGTAAACTGCCATAAGAGGTTAGGAGGCTTTCTGCACACTGTAACAGCCCAGAGAGCAGGTGGAAAGGCAACAGGCTTTAGCCACCACAATCTGCCATAATAACCCCCCCCGAGCCCCTCTCCCACCTACCATTCTCCTGTGTGATTGAAGTACTCTGACAGTTTCAGCACTTACATGGTCCACTTATCTTCTTATCTATTTCAGGCACTTTATTTGTGTTTAAGCTGTGCTGTACTGTACAATAAATGTTTGGTTTTTAATAACCTGACCATTTCAATTCTGACATTACCAAAAGTCGTATTTCACTGTTGCACATTGTTAGTATTCAAGCTGAAATGTACCAGGCTGTTAAAAGCTGCATTTTGTATATTTTGTTAGTAAGGCACACATGCTACCTTAAATGACCACTTGATAGAAATAAGAATTGAAATGTTGTTTAATTTTTTTGGAATGTTAATATAAAACAATTGAAGGAAAAGTCAGACATATGTTTGCTATAGGAGGTTTACTTTCAAGTAAGGGTTAAGCCAGCTTGTCTCTGTCCAAACGATGTAAAACCTCCCCTGTAAAGCTCACTAATCAATGTCTTTTGTTTGATTCGTACTAAATCCAGAGTGTAACAATATCTTTACTCATAGCTGTCCAGTTAGCTGATTGCTAGCTGTAGCTTTTTATAACACACAGATATGAGAGTGGTATATCCTCTCATCTAACTCTAGACAGTGGATTATTACATTTGCCAAAATGTTGATTTTTTTTCCTTTAAATTGATATGTTCTGGGTGGATCTCATGCTGTTGAATTTCTCCTTAATTGACAGTAAGAGCTCTTCAGTTTAAGAGTCTTCCATTTTTGTGGTCACTCCTCTCAGATATGGAACAATTAGGACAATTAGTCCAAAGTAAAGAGGCACTCTATCCTCAGTGAGAAAAAGAGTGTCATGTGACCCTCTAGCTGATAAGTGTCTCCACTTCACGCTACAACCGTAATGAGAGTGGAGAGCACGGCTTCCCGAGGTTATGAACTGTCACCGGACTTCTGATGCACTGGAATTCATTACTGGATGTCCGTTGATGTGATAATGATGTACTCAAATCTGACACAGAAACACTTCTTAATCATCACACAAAATGAGTGGACATGTAAATATTGAAGAACATCTACAAAGCATTGCTCATTGCTGCTTTCGCTGGTGGAATTTTAGTAATGATACTAAGAACTCTGATCATCTTTTGCCACATTAAAACAAAGTATCGATATTTGTGATATTGCATGTTGATGATATAATCACACTGTACATCATGACTTTATTTGTGTTTATAAGCAGGACATGTGTAGTTTGTTATTTATGCATTTGTGCTACTTTAATCATTCTGTAAAGTATATATGTCTGTGCGTTAGAAGAAGCCAGGCTGTAGCTTGCAAGTTTTAGTATCCCAACACCATTAATCTCCAGCCTTGACCTCAACTCTTCTGCTTCTTGTGTCTCAGACACAGACCTGGTGAATCACAAAAAGCACTTGTCTGGTTGGTAACATCTCTTTACCCATTTTGCAACAGACACAGTGTGTTTTTGTGTGTGAGTGTATGCTTGTGTTTCACCACACAAAACCTTGCTCAGAAAACTTGATAGTTAAATGAGTTTTTATTGGAGATGAAAGTCATATATGCCCACTCTCTCTTTGTCCTTATTCTTCACACACCGAATCTCATAACACAGTCAAGTACAAGACTTCCCTTATGTTATGTCCACACCACGAGCAACAAAAGGAGCAAAATGGCCAAGCATGGACGGCTTCATCGTGGCAGAGTTGCCACTGAAGTGTTGCTCAAACTATCATTGACTTAGTTACATTACATTACATTACAGTCATTTAGCAGACGCTTTTATCCAAAGCTACGTACAATTCAGTATTTATCTACACACCGTAGACGCAGCTACGGGAGCAATTTTGGGGTTAAGTGTCTTGCTCAAGGACACATTGACATGAGACTAGCAGAGCAGGAGCCGGGGATCGAACAGGCGGCCCTGCTCTCCACTTAGCCACGGTCAACCCGTTAGTTATGTCATTATATAGCACTGAGAACTAGCTAACAGCATTTTCTTTAGATGGAATAGAACAGGGGAATCCACAGTTCCACAGTGTTTGCTCTGGAAGCTAGGTGTGTGTTTTGCTTTAAGAGCATGAGGAGCAGATTATTAATGCTGCATCCAGGTTTTACATAAACCCCAATCTATTCCCTTTTCTGCGATTTCTGGCACAAAGTACACCCCTCTCTGAACCGACGACATCTTGAAGAAGGAAACGGGTACGGTGGTCTGTGGAAGGGCTCATGCTCACAATTAGAAAAGGGGAGAGATGAATACATTGATTTGAGGGGTGTGTGGTTTGCATAACAGGGATTCCATGATTTAAACTTTGAGCGCCTCAGTTAAGTGTTGGCCATCAGTTTGAAGTTTCTTGTCACCGGCTTCCATTGAAAATGACTTGTGTGAGCCGTAGTATAAACACATTAATGGTAATAAGAGGATTTAACCTCACCTTTAACTAATCAGTAAATATTCTATAGTATAAGTTAACCTCAAGCACATACAAGTTCAGTTAGTGAGATGAAAACACTGATTTAATTTCTCATTGAACCTTCCCACCAGAGATGGGCACAATACATCAAAATATATTTTGATACAAAATACAAAATACCGGTGCCAGAAAATGTAATAAAATACAATACATGTATTTTGTATTTAAAATATAGGAAATACTTTTTTCTGGATTTTCCATTTTCTCACAATTTGGTATAGCAGAGCATTCAGGTTTGGGCTATATAATGTACACAAAGCTCTGGTGAACCCCACACAAAGGAAGAACAGTCACAGAATGTCAGTGTAACTAAGCAAAGCTATTAAAAGACAACAACTTGATTGATTTATATATATATATATATATATATATATATATATATATATATATATATATATATATATATATATATATATATATGTGTATATTTGTATTAATGGGACTTAACAGCCCATAAACTTTGGCTTTGTATCAACAAGAAGATATTCATCACATATGAATAGCATCACACATTAGGCCTATGTATAGTATAAAAGCAAAATATAGAAGCTCCCAATCTCCCTCTTCCTATAGCTAGCTACTCCACTGATAAGCTAACTTGCTAAACACTGGCTATACACTAGCCTAGACAGCATGCTAGCGTCATTAGCATGTTAGCATCGATCGCTAGCTTGATATTATACCCATCACCATGTATATACAATAGGCTATGTAGCCAGACCCAGACATAAATTATACATCAAGCTAGTTGACATCTGTCACACTCAGATAAAATATTGACCTTGACAGACAATCCGTTGAACTTGAAGATCTGAAGACTGAACTCGTGAACTGTTTTTTGATTCGTGGAGGAAGTATTTTGAGTATTTTAAATACAAAATTACTCCACTCTAAAGTATTTTGTTACAAATTACGCCCTACCAAATACAAATTACAAAATGCTCAAAAGTAATTAAAATATATATTTAAAATACAAGTAATAGAAATACTGCCCATCTCTGCTTCCCACTACACTACTCTGACTTCCATTCGTTATCATTTCAATATGAGACTAAAAGCAGCTGACATGTAAGCAGCATGCTTCTGAGCACTTTAGTAGGTGAGCAAGAGTGTGTAACAGCTCATACTGATTACAACAAAGGTACGGTAACCTTATTAGTAATAATGCACTATAAACAGTACCTCACACATTATGTCTAATACATCATAAAAATTGCAGCAAGAGAGTCTTCATGATGCTATATGGTGGCTTAAAGTCCTTTACAGGGTTGTTTTACTCTAAGAGGACAATTCACCATTCAGCCTGGAATCAAAATGCACAATCTCAGTGATTTCCTTGCTCTGTAAAACAATAAACTTTGAGGCAAGGCAAGGCAAGTTTATTTGTATAGCACATTTCAACAACAAGGCAATTCAAAGTGCTTCACATAAAACCATTAAAAGCATCAAATCATAATGCAAAAGAAAAGGAGATTTAAAAACAATTAAGAACATTCATTGAAACATTAAAAATAGTCATTAAAACACTAAAAAGCTAAAAACAGAGTAATAGTTGCAGTGCAGTTTAAGAAATAAAATACAGTAGTAAAATGCAGAAATTGATTAATATCCTTGAATCTGGTTCAATTAAAGGCAGCAGCAATCTTCAGTCTTGATTTAAAGGAGCTGAGGGTCTCAGCAGACCTGCAGCTTTCTGGGACTTTGTTCCAGATATGTGGAGCAGAAAAACTGAACGCTCCTTCTCCATCTTTAGTTCTGACTCTGGGAACAGAAAGTAGACCAGTCCCAGACGACCTAAGGGGTCAAGATGGTTCATAAGGTAGCAGCAGATCATAGATGGCATTTTGGCCCAAACATTCAGTGCTTCATAAACCAACAGCAGGATTTTAAAGTCAATTCTTTGTTGGACAGGAAGCCAGTGCAAAGACCTCAGAACTGGAGTGATGTGATCTACTTTCTTGGTCTTAGTGAGGACTCAAGCTGCAGCGTTCTGAATCAGCTGCAGCTTTCTGAATGACTTTTTACAGAGACCTGTAAACACACCGTTACAGTAGTCCAGTCTACTGAAGATAAATGCATGGATATGTTTTTCCAGATGCTGTTGAGACATAAGTCGTCTAATCCTTGATATATTCTTCAGGTGATAGTAGGCTGATTTTGTGATTGTCTTGGTATGGCTGTTCAGGTTGAGGTCTGAATCCATAACTACACCTAGATTTCTGGCTTGGTTTGTGGTTTTTAACATCAGTGATTGAAGCTGAGCGCTGACTTTCAATCGTTCACCCTTGGTACCAAAAACAATTGAGGAGCAAATATTCTCAGGCTTGTGTGCTTGTTTTAAAAAAACATATCATGCTAGTATATCCCTTCCCTGACGCTGCACTCATCATCTTGATGCACTCCCTGCAACACCAATTCGGTCCCACAACAGGGATCTGGTTGCCCAAATAATCCACTCTCCCGTTATGACAATATTTATAGCAAGATATCTAATAACTCTAGCTAATGATCAAGCAAAAGAGAGCCTAATTAGGTCATCTTGGACAGAGCTGTGACAGCTGGAGGAGTGTGGAGATCTGGGCTGTGAAACCAAAGGCCAATAAAGGCACTTTGAGTGAAGGATCTTTGGAGATGCTCATGTTTTATCATTAGGGAAATACAGTCCATTATCAAAAGCCGAGAACACTGCAATTAACCCTGCGATCATTTATTTAGGCACTATCTGTATCGGCCTCATAAAGCACTTAACCCCCACATATGTAGTTAAGTCTGGGCATCATTAAGTACAGGCTTGTCAGGAATCTAATCTGGCTCATCTTCTAGGCCTCCACTTCTCCACAGGCTTTATATGGTTTATCATTACAAGTTGAATTAATAGCCTTTGATTCCAATAGTTATGTGATAGCAGTGTGATCATGAACCAACAATCCATCCAAGTCTCTATGAAACCATCTATCCGTTGTCTATACCAGTTTATCCAGTGCAGTGTTGTGGGGGGCCCATCTCATTAGGCGAGATGCATTCTACCAGTAATTGTAGAAATAGAAAATCAAGATTTAAGATTTTGTGGAAAACAATATGTGTAATACAACAAAAATTGTTTAACATCACATTTTGAAGCATGAAATGTCCAGCGTTCGGCAGAAATGAGAATCGTCTCGACAAAATAGAGTCAGACGAGTTCAGCCATCCTTATTTAAACAGAAATATCACTACACTTCTTTGACAGTACATTGTAGATTTGTGAGATATTAATGCATTTCTAATGAAACATTTTTGTTGAATAAATAATCACATTCTTTCAATGGAAATACCCCTCAGCTTTTCTTCAAATATCCTCAGCCACAATTTAAACATAAAATGACTAATTATAGTATAATTTGAAAATACATTTGCTGGTAGGTGATCAATCAAGACACTTGTAAAATATAGTCCCGTAGTGCCTCCTGGTTAACATATTAAAGAACATATAAAATTTTAATGTTTAATTATAAAAACGATCTCAAATTAAATATGTATGACTTTTAATGATTCAGGTGGTGATTTTGATTCTTATTTGTGGTCTGCATGCTGCTTCTAAAGCTGCCTTTGAAAAACAATAGTTTTAGTTGACAATTACAGCTTTTTAATATCTGTAAAACTATACCTCCGTTTGGCAAATAGGTCCTTTAATCAAAATGATCTTTTCCAACTGTCCAACTGTACAGCATTTTTTTTCCTTTGTTGCTGTTAGACGATCCTCACCTCAACTCGGCCACAGTCCAGGTGCACAGCAGCATGTGCTATAATGATTTAAATGTAGAGCACTTGATAAATGAACTTGAACTTCAAACCAACAACGGGGTTATTAATATTTAAATACCTGCTCAGCTCTGTCAGAGTTAAAGTGATCTGTCCTCTTTGTTCATCATCACCTGCTGTTAGGCACTGCTTATCAACATTGAGCTTTATGAGAATGTTTTGTTGAAATCCAAGATGTGTTATTGGATAAGAAAAATCAAGAAACCTAACTTCGCCATTTTTATTTTTTTTAATATATAGCCACTTTCATGCACTGGAATATGGGTCCCTGGAGTTTAACACAAATATTTATTTGGTTTTGGAAGCTGAGAAAGAAAAAAAAAAGATTTAAAGAGCTTGCACAAGATAATTGCTTTTTTTAATCTTTCTTTTTGATGGTTATGAGTCTCTCAGTGGCTCCAGCTGAAAATACAAAGAAACTCGCAGTGTGTTGATTACCCCTCTTTGTATCCCATGCATTTAAATTAAGTTGTGTAAAAACAAACTTTACCTGGCATCCCGCAAATTCCAAATCAGTAATGTTTGATAATGATTATGCATCACTGTGCTGAGCCAAAATGTGGGAAGGAGGAGCGAAGGGAGAGCGAAATCAATATGAGCAGCACATTCTTCCCCTCCATGGAGGAAAGGGGATCTATTATGGAGAAATCATGATTTATGTCAATGGTATGGGAGGGATGTCAGGTTGAGCAAGGGATGGAGGTAAGAGCCAATAATGATAAATGCCCCCCATTCCCGTGCCCACACAGGCCCCCCCTTCCAGTACACTCCACTGTGACCAGAGGTGAGGCTCTTCAGCATTCGCCTTCTCTCGATCCCTCCACTGTGTTGGTTCTCTTCAGCATTTGCACCAAAACATCCTCATCCAGTCTTGTGTTTCCACACCGTCTTGCTAACCATGCTTTTTCTTCCTCTCTTATCAGACACAGTCCCCTCTTCTTCTCTGTTGTGCCCATCTGCTGTTGTCTATTCAATGTGATCCGACTATGGAGACCAGGGCTGCTGCTCATGATGGATTCCAATGATCCAGCGCTTTAGGGAACAAGGAGCGAGGCAGTCACCTTTAAGCTGTGGCTGAGCAATCCGTCTTTGTCAGGCATCCCTTCATACATGCGACATGGGCCAGACAGTGAACAAGAGGAAGAGGAGGGGACGAAGAAGAGCAATGGCCAAGATAGTGTGCAGGAGAAGATCAAATATAGTGGATTGGAAATGAAAAAGAAAATGCAATCAATTCATCTGGTTCCACCTTGTTCAAATAACACAATCTACATCATCACCCTATTCATCCAAAACACAGTAGTAATGCACTTCATGCACTGTTTGGATTGAAAAAACATTTTTTATATTTGTATTGTATTATCAGTGCTCTGATTATCAGTCTGCAATCAAAATATTTAGTGAAAGTTGCAATTGCGAACATTACAGTGAGTAAGTAGATAGCAACATTTTGGATTGTATAAATCAGTGGGCTTGACATTTCTGGAGTTGGTAATGATTTCATTTTAGTTTAATTAGTATTGAGTTCTGCATCAATAAAATCTGATACAAATGACAGCTTTATTCACGACGCACTGAATTGGTCGTCAATGAGAATTAGCATTAAACTAAACACGGTGTTATCATTTAATAACACATATCATTAATAGGGGCGTTACTCTGGAGTGATTTACTTTTATGAGTAGCTGTTGAAAACGGTGCTCGGTAATTCCCAAGGCCACCCTGAGCTGTGTTTGCATCTTCTTTCAGGTTTTGTAGTCCAAAGCAGGTCAGGTAAGCCGTTAACTGTAGGACTGTAGGTGTGAGTGAGTGATTGTCCATCTGCGTTAGCCCTGTGATCGACCAGTCAGTCTCCCCACCTCTACACTCCCAGCTTGTCCTTACCATTGGCGCTCAATAGGAATAAGCCGGTAAAGTCAATGATTGGACGAATGAATGAAAGCACAGTTGTATCTTAAAGCCAACACTGCTTGTGCTTCACCAGAATAACTGCTTTGCACACATTCAGCAGGTGTCTGTTGTGGATGTGTGATAGGGTCCTTTTCAATGCATGGTAACAGGAGGGCAAAAGGCACCTAGTGTGTAATTGACGGAGACAGATAGCAGTCAGATGTGATTAGTTCCGGCAAGGCAAGCAGTCCATCGGTTGCCTGGCTGATCGAAAAAAACAGACAAGTGCAAAGGCAAGAGTGGAAGAAGCTAGCAGGGCGAACCGTCTACATATCACATCCAGAATAGTCCATCTCGCCCAAGATTACTGAGATGTAAGGTCTTAATTTCGTCTACTATGAAATCGATTAGGTCACCTAAAAAGCACACAAAGTCTTCAGAAACAAGACCCGCTGGACAGTAGGAGCTCATTTTGACCTAACATCAAATGTGCTTTAATTTACATGAGTTTGCATCTGCCACATATTCTATATAAGTAAATATTAGGTGTATGCTTTATATTGACTTTGACAGTTTGACCGCCTATAATACCAACCCAAATATGCAAATAACCCCCTTTTCTATATTTAGATAACCACATTTCTTTTTTCACAAATATTAATTTACATGTAAAAACCCCCCAGTTCATTGACAAATAGTTGAAATAATATCTACTTAACATGCTGAGGTGCATGAGTAAATAAGACCGCCCCGCCCACCAGCTCCCTCTCCATATTTACTATGTGGTACACAGATACCTCCCTGCGCTTATAAGCTTCTGGCAAACAGGATTGTCTGCTGCAGATTTACATATAGGGTGGGAAAACTACGATATCTAAATGCACCCGTGTTAAAAGTCCATAGGTGAATTAGCTATTACCTTTCATATAATAGAAAAAATAATAAGTGAATTGTTTTCTTATAATCTGCAAACAAAATGCTCTGACTCATACTTTAATCCTGTATATTTTCAAAAACAGCAATTCAACATTGTAGCTGAAAGACTTGAAGTAACTGCTACCCCCTTTGATGAGTGCAACATGTCATATCAACCTATCGATAAGGTATTAGCTAGTAAGCGAGTTGCATGTTACTTAGTTTTTATATTCATTTAGGCACAATACATCTAGCTACAGTTTCAGGATAAAGCTAAACAAATAGTCGTATTAGATCATAGTAAGCAATTGGAGTTTAATATACCGTAAAGATTAGTGTTGTAAGTTCTATGTAGGCTGGCGTAAGGCTGAACAATGGCGGAGTTACTGGTGCACAAACAGCTGACAGAATGTCTCTGCTGAGCAGGAACATGATCTAAATACTAATCAAACATCATTTACAGCTGGCTTTATTTGAGGCTCCTGAGAGACTGTCCCATCCCGCTTCTTCGCCATGGTAACCAGGGATTCATTTCAGAGGTGTCATGCTGCATTATCATCTCACCGGCTCATCCACTCCCCTCCGCCCTCTGGCTCGCTCGCTTTTGTCCCCCCCTCTGTTCAGACCCTTCAATCTCAAACCTGCCCAGCATCCTGGAAGGAAAACATCTCCTATCTTGCTCTAGCTCAGATAATACACCGGTGTGATCTCTCTGCCTTACACACACACACACACACACATACACACACACACCCGCAGGTGCACATGCATACAGAGTAGACAATTTTATTTGTGCGTACAAAACCCCAATTGCTTGAGCAGCTAGACATGTCCAACCATCATGGTGCATATTCAAACATACCAACATGGAACGTTGCCAGCACATTTAAGTATGTCTGTAAGGTGCTTATGCAGGTTGTGCTGAACTTCTGAACAGTCGTTTCACTCGCACACAAACACATTTGTAGATGGCAGCGAACTGCCATGCCAAGCCGAACGGTCGGCTCAGTGTCTCGCCAAAGGGCATCTCGACACGTTGACTGGAGGAGCCGGGGATCTAACCAACCTGCTCTATCTCCTGAGTCACAGTCCGATTGTCAAGCTCTCTTATACCTGGTTAGCCCACGCTATGTTTTTTCGTCACAGCTTCTCAACCCACCTAGCATACACCTAATCATCATTCATCCCTTTGCCCAGCCTTCTATGCATCTATTCATCCTCTCATTCCCTCCCACACTGAATTTTGTGCAAACATCTCTAATCTCTCCGCTATGCTTCAAGTAGGGGCCACAAAAAGGCTGACGCCTGAGAGGCATAGAGTCCCACTATTGAGACATTTTCCTTTCCAGAGGTTCCACATGACTAGACCAGTCCAACAACTTCCTGCTTTATCCACTCTCACAATCATTTATCCTCCCTCTGCATCCATTCATCTTTAACACCTATGATACCTTTTTACCGTTTACCCTTTAATCATGAAGTGGCATATCTTCGCCAGTCAACAAATCACTTCCACTTTACACGAGAATATACAAGAAGCGTGTTCCCTTTGCTGCACACCAGTGGTCAAAATATTTCTGGCTGCAAGGCAATAAAGAAGAGGTAAAAATGAATTATTACAGGAGCCATCCAAAGCCAAATCTGCACTGAAATGGAAGATATCTGACATCAATGCAAGCGTAAAGATGCTTATAGATGTTTCACATGCTCAAAAACTTGTGCAGAAAAATTCAAGCCTCATAAACATCCTTTTCAGTGAATGGCATTTTTTTTAAGAATGACTGAAAACATCTTAAAGCATACACATTATACAAAGGTTGTTGAAGACTGATAGTCTTCTTGCCCTATGGCAAGCAATAAAAATGTAATCCCTCCATTTAGTCAAAATCGCGTGAATCAAGATAATCCTCTGAAACAGCATTCTTTCAGGCATATTTTTTACTTCAGTTTAGAACGTCTAGTCCTACTTTTAATTTAAAGAGTAATTCACGTAAATACAAGAGATGAAAATGTATTTCTCTCTCTGTCTGAGATCAGCCATGCCAGTAGCGGGTCCAGAGATCGGAGGTAAAGATAATTCAAGCACTTCTTTGTTTACATGAGTCTCAATGATCCGAGGGCATTAGGGAAGCCCTGACCCCCTACAAATGCTGGAGAGTGAGATTTGGCATCTTGCCATGTCAAGCACCACCAGAGGCGTGTAGAGGGTTTACCCTTTGTTTTGAGCAAAATGGCTTTCTGAGGCTGCAGTTTGTACTGACGAAGACAGTGAGCCCTGTCTGTGCGATATGACATGGCTGCCTGCCTCATGAGCCATCAGCTCCTCGGGGACTGTAACAACTACAGTACAGTAGCATACTGGAGAATTTTCTTACCTGCGCAATGAAGGGATAAAGAACAAAAAATACATGATATCAAATTGACTTTTGAGAGAAATCACTTCCATTTTTGTCTTTCATCCTTGGACACAATATTAAACTTAATATTGATATTGAAACTTAGATTGGATTCTTGTTATGCAACAATAAGACATTGGTGATTACAGTACCTCCTAAATCTGTCTTTGTTTATATCTATTACATATGAAGCCAGTGGGAAAAAAAAGCTTATTGCATGAAGGTTGTTCCATAAAGTATCATGAAAGAGCATTTATGGTCTGTATGTATAACAACAAGACAATAGTGTTGAATATAAAGCACACGTTTATTTCAAACAAAAGCCTGCTATAAAAAAATAGTGTGGTGGCTCATATGCTATAGGTCCATGTGATCAAAGGTCAGGCTTGTGAGGGTCACAACCTGAGAGGAGCAACCAACCTGAGAGGAGCAACCAACCTTCACTTCTCCTGCACTGTCTGATGCAACCTTATATGAGGGGCAGCTTTAACCTGTCCAGGTTCAATTACTGAGTTGATATGCCTGCTGCTATACTGTTTTAATGGCACATTAATCAGATTAATAATCATGCTTTAAGGAGGGAGAGCTTTCCTGTCAATCTTGGCTAAAAACACAGAAGGGGGAAAAAAAATGAAAGAAGCCTTAGGGTGAACCATCAAAGCCCTGATAAATCGGATTAAACTTCAAATATAAGACCGAAACAGACAGAGAGGGAAATATTTACATTGTTGGTGTTTTTTTGAAAGTAGAAAGGGATAAAAGAATGCCACTATGTTTTTTTTGTTATAGGGTGAGAACGGGATAAGGGAAAAATTAGTAAAGCAATCATTTGAGAACTGCTAATATTTAATGACAAACCACTTCATTCTCCTTCTATAAATATGTTCACTCACATGTTTTAATAAGCCTACATTGTTGCTGTACTTTCCTAACTGCTACAACTCAATTGTACAGTAGAGATATTTCAATGGGTCATTACATTAAACTATCTCTCCTAATATGCATCCCACAGCCCCATGGTAAGCGTACTGTAGGCCCTGGGGCTGCCGACACAGAGCAGGAGGTCTAATGGTCTGCAGTATTAGTGGGTTAATTGCCATGTCCGGGTCTCCACTGGATTGGGAGAAGGGCGTTTTAGTTTAATTTTGAACCATCCTGTCCTGTAAAACCCCGACACCAAGCAATCCGGCTCTGGTGCATTGTGGGAGTATTAAGCGTTGGAGATGGTTTTTATGATGCACTTGAGGAAACTCACCCTCCCTTGGACAATGATGTCGGTAGCAGACTGCCACCTGCTGGCCCCATGATAAAACATAACGTTCTCTGATAACAATGGAGCAATGGGGTTTTAGCCAAACTCGGGCTGAATAACAACATATTGAAAGTTATTTTACATCTTTATCAGTTGTTTATTTTTGCAAACCGGAATTGTACTTGTCTCCTAACAATCTGCCTGTTTATCCTAAAACCATGAATCTACGCAGTCATGGTGTTTTCTTTTTCTTAGGTCTACACCAGAAGCTGTTTGTTGTTCACTCTATTTATACGTGCTATCAGGTGAGTTTCATATTTATCAGCTGGTCCTAGTAGAATCCAACTGAAATGATAAGATATTGATATTTTGATTGCCTGCAGTAATTTAATGGACATTGTCTGAACTTAATCACATGCAGCCTGGCAGTTCATTAGAATAGGTTCTCAATTTGAATCTCAAACAAATACAAACAAAAAAGGGGTCTGAACCCCAGCAGTTATGAGACTACCTTGAAGCAATCAATGTGTGATTTTTCTATTGGTATGGATCTCTTCATTTCTGTGATGGCAGACATTGAGTCAGCGTGTCGGCGGTTAACATGTGAACAAAGAGAACGAGCTGACACACAAGCAGATCCTCAGATGTGGCTCTTTTCCTCAACCTTGACTGACTGCACAGGACATTTGCATTTTAATGGCTTAAACTGCTCGTTGCCCCCTGCATCAGAGTGAAAGCTCAGCTGAAATCATGGGTGACTGCCCACTAACGACACACTGAGACAAGCCAGCTCCCACATAAACAAAAGGCACAAAAACAAAAACCTCGTGGCTGCCCTTCATACATAATCAATGATTTTATCAGATATGTTCGACCATAATGCAAATTTAAAGGGCCAGAGTCTCTGGTAAATCTGGTAGGACAGAGTGAGCCTCTCCAGGTTTACATATTGAACTTTAAGCAGCTGGTTTCTCTTTGCATGTTTAAGTCAGCTTCTTGTTGCCTGCTAATGAACTTGGTGGAGTGTACATTCAATGGACCTACTCAAATGATACAAATTCTTTGTAATTCTCTCATTATTTGAAAGATATTTAAAATACAGTTTGAGACTGACTCTTCTCCCATGGGACCCTGTTGTCCCATAAATGGGTGTGAATGTTTAGTCCTGATGTGGCACTGTGCATGGTAGACCGTGCCATCAGTGTATGAATGGGTGTGAATTGGAGAATTACATGCAGCTTAAAAGCAATTTAAGTGGTCAGAAGACTAGAAAGGCGCTATACAAATAGAATATGGTCTAAGTACACCAGTCTAAACGTAGTTTAGCCATTTCTGTAGCTTCCTCTATTTAATTCAATTTTATTTTTAAGTGTGATTTGAAAAACAAAACTGATCAGTGATAATTGTATGCCCTGTTAATAGAATGACAACTATGAGCATAACGAAGGCTTGAGCATATCAACTTTACCTCACATACTTGTTATCCTGCTGCCACCTAGAGGTCCAGGGCTGTATGGCAACATTAATGTGGTGCCCCCTCTCATATTAACAGCAGATTAACTGAGAAATTAACTGAGAAATGCTTCATGGTGCTGGTGTGTATGCTGCTGCCTCTCGTGCTTGACCAGGCCAAAATTATGTCCTCAGTATTTGAGGTGTATAGATAATATTTCAGATCAGGTACGCCTATTTAACAGCAGATATTTTCACTTATCAAGCACAGATGTTACTCTTAACTATTCAGGTGTTCTGGTAAGCCATGATAGTGTGACAGGAGCCAGCAGGCACAACAAAACCCTGATACCAAAGCAGTTAAAACAGAGTTTCATTTGTCATTGTTTTTATGATTCAAACCTTTGATTTTCTTCCTGTGGCCTGACAGAATGTCTCCTGTGACTTAGGGCTACATCTACTAGAAATTAAGTGGAGGTGAATATTTGACTGATCATTGATCAAGCATTTACCTGTGAAAATAATTCATGCAAACATTATTTACATTTGGGAGCATCGTAGTGTCTGAGGCAAGGCTTGTTAAATCTTGTTTGTATAAATCCAGACAGGATGTAGCCTTTATTACAGACAACAGTAAAGCGGTTGCCTGTGATCACCTTGTGACTGTGCCCCACATTTCCTGGGTCCTGGCACGTCATAACTGGTGCGTCGTAAAAAACAAATGATGATTATTTGTTATCATTGGTAGTAGTAGTAGTACAAGTGTAACGACAAAAAATAATTCTCATGTGCCTTGGATATTCTCTCACAACATGCAGAGCTTATATGTTGTGAAAATAACACATTATTATCATTAGTGCTTTGAAAATGTAGATTGCAAGGTTGTTATTTCAGTAGCTTACTCATTTCTAAAATGTATTGATGTCAAACCACATCATGTGTGTCTTGGACCTCCTCTCACAACTGTTACTGCTGTTGGTTTGCCAAAAAGACTTTAAATGTGTCACACCATATTCAAAAACGCCTCTGATCTTTTACATTGCATCAACTTTCATCCAGTAGTTGTCAGATATTTTTAGTTACTTTTTCCTCACATGTGTTATTGGTTACAGCAGCAGAGAGGAGAACACTTTTTAAAAGTTTGACAGCAGCGATGTGATTGGCTTAAGGAAACTGTGTGCAGAATCTGGTTGGTTACTTTAAAGTGAACACCCCCAATCAGCGGATATAGTAATCACAAGGAGAGAGAGAGACAGAGATTATGAATGAAAAGGAGTGTAAAGATAGTCTTCTTGACTGAACTTGCGCTTAAGCTTCATATCACTTTGATACCAGTAGATGTTCACTGTCTTCTGTATTGTATTTCTATTGTTATTTGTAACTTTATTTTTTTTCCACACAGGTTTTTAGGAGCTTGCAGCTGGAAGTCAATAAGAGTCCACTGATTGCATCTACGTCCCTCCTTATCATGATCGTTGTGTTTAAGGACATGTCATGTGTGGTGGAAAAAAATCTTTTTAACCTCCCTGTGAGAAATAACCAGATGACGAACTTCTTAAAGTATTAAATCATATTTAAAGAACAGACAGTTTGAAATAATTCAGCTGAATGGATAGAGCTCTTTCCCCACGGATGGTTCGGAGGTCTAACAACAATGAATAGACAAAACAGAGTATATATACACATTATCTCGTCTCCCTTCACCCCCCCCTTGGCAGATGTCGTCGTCCTCCTCTGTCTGCCGATGCACCCACCAAGGCCATGTCCTCAGCCTTTTGGCGGGAAGAGGGTTAGGTGATGAGATCAGGATGACACTACTGCAAGTCAGAAATACTAAAATACCTTTAAGTGGTGACATAAGGATAACACTACAGAAAGAAAGAAATGCTAAAATACCTTTGCCATGAGATCATTTAAATTAGTCTGTTTGGCCTCATCTGCATTTCTGCAGGTTTTGAGCAATACAAGTTAACTAAGAGAACGGTATGATAAATTTCTCCAACAATTTCCCCTTTGGCCATTTCTATGGCCATTACAGTATTTACAATTGATCAAAACATCAACACATATTACCCAGAATGGTTTACATATGCACATCATTAATCAATAAGGTTAAAAACATCAGCTGTTTTTGTGAGTTCCAAGCAACTCAATGTTGTAGCCAGCTAGGGAACGTTAACATCAACATGTTAAAATAAATCTCCTGAGATGAGGTGAAAACACATCAGACCTCCATCTCTGTTAAACTGTATAATGAGACAACATGTCAGTGAGCTTTATAATAAACAATAATCAATTTGTAAGAAATTCTACCATTCAAGTATGTAATAAACATCAGAATCATCTGTCAATTCAATTGATTACTTCATCAAACAAAAGAAAACATTAGCTATTTTGTGAGATTATATTTCTAAAATAGAAAGCTATAACAAACATAAGTATTACACAAAAAAATGTCACTTTCGTAGTCCTAAGGGAGGAAACAGTCAGATGTTGCAGAATCTGCTGTTTTAGACTAAACAGTGGAATGCACATGTGTGATGTCTAAAATGTGTTGGATCTTTGTCTCACTCTTCTGATGTGATCCATCGGTACAGTAGACTGTGGTCACGTTTTAAACACGTCACAGTTGTTGTGCTGCTGGACTGTGACCTTAACATATTCATATCAGCTAAATACTTTTACAAATCGTTTCTTTAATCTAGTGGTTGCTGGTTTTGGTTCTTCTCACTATAATTGTTTACATTTGGTTGTACATCCTTTGGTTGCCATGGTTTCTCATGCATCAATTATTAGGAAACACAATTCTTATTGCACAGAAGAGCAGAAAAAACAGTGAACCCTCTTGTGTACCATGCTAAATGCATTTGTCTGCATTTCTGCAGGTTTTGAGCAATACAAGTTAACTAAGAGAATGGTATGATAAATTTCTCCAACATCATGCTTATTTTAAGATTCTTTCTTTTCAGTATTTTGTGTTTCACGTGCATGTGCATGTTGATATGCATTGTTCAAAATAACATTACTTTTCTCATGAGGTCCGTCTGAATATACCTTTATTCACCCTCTTTGGAACGCTCCATTTTAGCTCCTGTCTCTTTAAGCTCCCCTCAAAAAAAAAGCTCTGGATGTAAAATGTGATGCACTTTTGCAAAAGCGCTTCTGAAGGACGGAGGTGTTTGTCCTCAGGGTCCCTCAGATTCATAATCTATCCCTGATTATTTATTGTATTGCCAGTTATCTGTTTGAGCTATTGTTACAAATCATCTTGGTTTTGGATAATTTAATAAATTACTATCCTCTATCATTTAGCAAAAATCCCATTTACGATGGTTTTCTATGCATGTTTGGATTCATTGTGGCACAACCCTCTACTTTGGTTTTTAAATATCATGTTACACATCACAGCAGGAAACGACTGACCATGAGGGCAGATTGTTTGTTTACAATCATTTTAACCAAACCTTATCCATACAACACAGGATTTGATCACTTAGTGTTTCAGTATAAAAACCATGAACCACATGCCGTTTCATTTCAGTCACCAGATCCCAACCCAAGAGAGCACTCAAGGAGAGTCTGGGCTTCAGTTATCTAGGTCCCATTAGGACAGTTCCTCAAGTAGTGTTTAACAATAGGGAACCAGTTCATAAGTGATTGTTGATGGTGTCTTTTCAGGTGCAATTCCCAAATATCCAATAACTAATCTGTTGAGTGAACTGGCCATGGTTTATGTTTTTTGTTAGTGATCACTTATGAGGTGTGGGTGAGGATATCTCAATTACTCAACAGATGGTAAATGACAGTTATGAACCAATATGCTGTGTTAAAATATATTGTGTCATATTAGAAGGAAACAAACCAAACGTCATGAGATTATTATGAATAGCAGAGCCACTAGAAATGGAGTTTCCTGCTTTTCTTCTCAATTTCTGAGAGGTTTACTCTCTTCTTGTGTGTAGACTATTTGTAATATTCAGTATAATAGCTACACCAACATAAAATGTTACTGAATAACACTCATATGGAGCAAAATAAAGGTGTTATGTTTCCTCAAACTAGGATCGCTGAGAGGAGGGGAACTAACAAAAATGTCAGTGGAAAACCAGAAGTCAAAACCAAAAAGTTAAATTAAGAATGGGTTCTGACATCCATGGGCTGCTCACAAACACTGCTTAGCAGTATAAAGGGACTGAAAAGACACCAATGAATGCCCACCAAAACCAAAAGTAAGAGTCCAAAAGAAATGTGGAGCTAAAAGTTACCACAAAGTTGGGACAACTAATAAGACCAGGGAGGGACCAAATACTGGCTATTAATTTAATTACAAACAGGGTGAACTGAAGGCGTTTACTCTTTGGAAACAACACACAGAGTGAAAGAAAGAACACAGGAGTTGTGTGTGGCAGCCTTTTAACAGCTTGTCCAACCCAGCTGAGACCAATCTGTCTTAACAAGGAGCCTGCCAGGAGACCAGCTGCTGTCTACTCAAGAGGACTGACTGACAAGGCAATTTTGATTGACAAACAGAAACACATTCTGAACTTGTGGAAATTAAAAATGCTCACATTCAAGATGAAATAATGAGAGAATGGACTGTAGTGCTTAACTGCCATCAGATGGAAATTAAAGACATTGCTTTCCACAGTGTTATGCATTCTTTATTTCCAACCCCATAATCTCTCATTTGACTTAGAAATGGTAGTAGAAATGAAATTACAAGCTATGTGTGCATACTTATGATAGGTCACTGATGATGATGTCAAGGGGTTTCGGAAGGACTTTTACCCCCAATCTAGCAGCTGTGAAAGTTGTGGGAAGATGTCCAATACACATGAGAAATGGTTTGATTTCAATATGTTTAGAAAAGAGCACGCTCAGATGTTGTCCACTAGCAGCGCATTATGTGGTGGTGGCACTTATGTGTAAAATAACGTGCCACCGACATAGAATCAACTTAATGTTTAGGAAAAAAACAACACTTATTTAGGTTGAGACAACACATCATGAATGGGCTTCAGTATGTAAACTTAGTAAAATACATGAACATGTCACAAACGTAACTTAAATATAATTTTGGGGACACGATCATTGGTTGCATGTTTATCATTGGAACCAATGCAAAGAGTAAAAGTATCCCTTTCAGAGAAATGCAGTGTCATCAATAATTGTATTGAAATCAACTAAATTTTGTACAACATTTTCATTTACAATTGTAAGTATGAACTGCATCATTGAAGGGGACATACCATGATCAATTTACTTTTTCAGGGCATTTGCACATGCATTTATGTATATGGAGTCCCTACCAACCCACAAACTGTGAAATAAGACAACCTTTGCAAAAAAGCAGAGCTGATGTTTTCGGTGGAAGTTCCTAATTGTGTACAGTGGGTGGAAAAAGCTGTATTTCCCAGAGACTCATTACTTTTACCATATGGACAGTTTGAGCAAAGCAAAGCAAAGCAACTTCATGTGGAGAATCTCCAGAAAATGAGCAGAGTGGATCTGCTTCTGTGTTGAAGGCATAATGATGACATGAAAATGTTCTTATTTCTGTTCTTATTGTAGAACATTATTAGCATGGGTAGGGTGACCGTGGCTAAGTGAAGAGCAGGGCCGCCTCTCAATCAGAGGGTTGGTGGTTCGATCCCCGGCTCCTGCTCCACTAGCCTCATGTCAATGTGTCCTTGAGCAAGACACTTAACCCCAAAATTGCTCCTGTAGCTGCGTCTACGGTGTGTAGATAGATACTGAATTGTAAGTCGCTTTGGATAAAAGCATCTGCTAAATAACTGTAATGTAGTATGGTGTGTCTACCGAACAAATCCACATTAAATTATTATTATTTTATGTTAACATGTTTAGAACTTTTCTTCTTTTAGTATACAAGTGTTCATGACAATACAATCTTAAACTGCTTTTAAATATTAGTCTTGGCCAAATAAAGTACCTGAATAGTATAGTGTCAGTAAGCCTATGTGCTGAAACATGTTGGTTAGATGTCTTTAGAAGATATATCAACCAACATACTGTTGTCTGGGGTGCAGGGGAATGTGACATATTGCCTAAATGTGCAAACGGACAAAATATCTATGTTTTAATTTTGTATCAGAAGGGATATTTGTGAAGCTTATAAGGACTTAAGTGTGAAACGTTTGCCTAAAGCAGAACAGCTGGAGGTTAGAGTGGGTGACATCAGCCGCTCCACTACCGCCCCCTTCTGGTCTGGACAGGATCCAACACTGATCCTTTTTAACATTATTGACATAAAGTTAATTTTACGTCAAAATGAAATAAGTACATGAGCAACAATGTGACTAAATCCTGTGTGGGTCACATTCTTCTAAAGATAAACATATTAATTTCCTCAGATATTAGTATACATCACCACAAATATGAATATAAAGCACCACACATTTATTTTACAGCATCCCAAATATGCTGTCCAGGGCAGATCAGAGTTGAATCACTGAATCCATGGAAATATTATAATACATGTTTGATTCCTATATTTCAAACATTTTGAACATTATCATCCCACAAATATGAGTTGCTGTGAAGTGTACCTTTAAAATGTTGAAGTGACATTCAGAGATTTATTTTTTAACTTTTGTTGTGATTGTTTTAGCCTAAACACATTGGTTAGTGTTAATTGTTATTGGGGTGGATATGTATAGATATGTTAAGTTATTATAATCTTCTAATAAATTAAGTATATTAAGGGGTGAAGGGGTCAGTTTGTGTTTTATTCAGGATTTAATTGTTTGGTTAATTTTTATCAATTTGCAATGCGCCACCAGTGAACAACACTTATTTTCCTTTTATAATGTATCACATCTGGTGTCAGTGTTAAGTGTGAATAAGTCTGAAATGTAATAGTGTAGTTATTTATGTTAGTAGGTTGTAATGAATGTTTTTTTAAACCTTTGTTCTAATTCTAACTGCTGTAAAAAACGATTGAATCTACAGGTGGATGGACCATAATAAAACCAACAATAGCAACTTAAAGTTAAAAGGAATTTCATTCACAATGTAATACAGTTCAACACAACATGTAACAATGTTAGAAAATGATCAAGTACATTCAGCATTTCACATCATAAAGATACAATAATGTAAACATTTCAACATTAAAATAGATGAGCATTATACATTTTACTATACATGTGTTTTAAAATAGTTTAAATGTTGATCATGTGCCTGTTGGTTAGTTTCAACGTGGTTGTTCTTGACATTTTAATACATTATAATAATAATTTTCACAAATTTTGATATTTGCAATTAATGCACATGTGATGTTGTTGATTGTTTTGCACCTTCCACTATCTCTTTCTCTGGCATTGTGGCACCACATTGTTATTGAAGCTTCAACTTGTGATTCCACGACTCGGTTTCTTGTTTCTTTTTTTTCAATTTTTTTTTACAGCATCTAAGTGAGAAACAAAACAACAATTAAAATGTAAAAAACAAAACTACTTAATACTGCATTAATATGACCCTGTTAGAACCTTTCACACATTCACCTCACCTGAATGCGGTCCATTAACAGACTCTGCTACGCTGAGTCTCTGCTCCTCCCTATAGTTTGGTCTGTACCCATCCAGCTGTGACATGCTCGAAGACATCTTTGTCTTTGTTCATCTGTAAGATAGGAATTATTTGGTTACTTGGACATACAGATTATGTAATAAGCAAAATAATTTGGTAGCATGTAAACATCATTTGTAGAAGACTGAGTTGTGTGTGACCACACCAGAATACTTTTCCATCTTTCCGTTGTTCTTTGTCTTTAATTCTTCCTGAAGTTGAACTTAAAGAAAACGATTGGGCTTCACTGCGCTCCATTTCAACCATAAAGACTTAATACACAGGTAGAGTAAATTAAATACACAGAAATCTTGTTATTTATTTACCTCTTTGTATTTATTGCCAGCCAACCCCTCGTCCTGAAGGCGGGGGGACCTCCTCCTGCTTCAGACCACGACAGCAGCTGCTAGTCCATCTTGAAGCTACACCTTCAGCAACTGCAGAGAGACAATGGGGAGGGAAACAACATGCTTACCTGTGAAGTTCCCGTGGCTGCTCACCTGGGCTGGATGTTCCTCAGGAGCCCGCCACATAAAGTCCCACTATCCCTAAGCTGCTCTACATCTGAGACCAGACACAAAACACTCAGTCAGGACACAGTTAATGGATTTAACAATCTGTCTGAAGTAGACAATGTTTGTGTGTTAATGGAAACAACAGCAGAAATAGTTTGGTGTATGTTTGACTTCAGGAGGACACAGTGTTGTCCTCTTACCCGTCGCTGGTAGAACAGGATGTAGGCCGTTTCCTGACGACGTCGGCAGACGGAGGCCCCTGTAGTCTCTGTGACCGCTGAGTCGTTATAGGTGAGCCAGCGGTCAGCGGGGTCGTCCGGCTGCACCTCTGGGTGCATCCCCTCACTCACGTAGTGTCCTAACAGCAGAAACATCGCTGTTAAATCAGGCGTCAGTTGTGTATCTACAATGTGTCTGAAAACCTGACAGAGGACGACCCAATGTGACATTCAGAGTGTGATCATCTTACCACTGTTCCCTCTGGAGCCTAGATGGCTGATGACTCTCACCAGACTGTAACAAGCCTCAGCCTGAGAAGGAACAACAATGGTTAGCAACACTTACACACTAAACAGCTGTGCACAGACCAAATGCTCTTTGTGTTTGATCTCAGGTGAGTTCATACTTACCTGGTTGGAGGTCACCAACAGCTCCCTGAAGAGCTCAACTGGATCCTTCAGCTTCTCCAGCTACAGAGATGGAGTGAAGCGAAAATGCTTCAGATGCAGCATCAGCACTCTGTAGACAGGAAGTGAACAGGAGAGGATGAAAACATTAGAGCTGTCCCCACAAGATTGTTGATTTGATGAATGGAAACTAATGGTTACAAATATCATATCTAGTCGACAGAAAATCTAAAACTGTACAATGTTCAGCAAAAATGTAAAGTAAACATGATCTGTGGTTAGGGAGTCAGCACTCTGTGGTCCTTTGAGCTCGGTGGATGACAGGTGGGCCAGCTGTGTTGGATGTGATGTCACTCACTTGGCCAGCGTGGCAAAGGTGGTCTGTTGGCTGGATGTGCTGCCACCACAGTCATGCCTGAAGTCCAGCTCCTCTATATATATATATATATATATATATATATATATATATATATATATATATATATATATATATATATATATATATATATATATATATACACACTGGATAACAAACATGGACAGAAGTGTGTGTCTCTTCATGGGGTGGTGTCATTGAAGGAGGACAGGTGGATCTTACCATCAGGCAATCCTGGACCATCTGCTGGACTGAACCTCCAGGCACCAGGTCCAGGGACAGGTGAGTGAAGTCCTCCTGTCGGGTAAACCCGTTTCCACAGCTGCACAATAAAGGGACAATACACGTAAAAACCACAGCCATACAGGTCATGACAAAGGAAAGAGTGTACCAGATGGATTTCACATCTCGCTGACATGACAAGCTACATTCCATCCAGAAAGAATCACAAACCACAATAATTAATAATAACTAAAGAAATTCACATGCATTGTATTGAGGTGGAGGCAGATGTTTCAGAGGCAGACATCTTAAAATATGACCTTGTTGGCCTGTATGAGTCATGTAAAATCAATGCTGGATGACGATACTAAAACTGTGGTCGTCTGCCACCTCCAGCTGAATGTGACGTGTGTTTCTCTTTGGTTTTACCTCTTGCAGGTCCTGGTCATCTGCATCCTGAAGACCAGGTGGTCCTCGACGGGGCATCTGTAGCTCTTTCCCCCACCTGCAGCAACTCCCTGCAGCAGGGGGGACAAACTCTTGATCTGATCCAGGACGGCTGTCAGGAATTCATGAGCGTCCTGAACACACAGAATAAAAAGAGGGTTTGATGCAGAGAGGAGAAACAACTAGTAGGAGGTTCAACAACAAGAACCATCAAACCAGCTGACTCACTTTCTGGTGGTGGTCCTGGAACTCAACGCCCTCTATTCTTCAACGAATAGAGGGCGTTGAGTTTGAGGCGTGGGTCGGTGGATTTGTGGCACCTCGCGATGTTTACGAATCTTCTGCAGAAGTCAAAGAGAAAATGGGGGTGGTGAGTTTCTACAGTCAGCGCTGTTATTTCAGTTTGTTCTCAAGGACAGGAGTGTGTTTTTAGTGTGTGTGAGAGTGTGTGGCTGCTGTACCTGATCAGTTCAGCCTCAGGGACTGAACCCCACACCTCCTCCTGGCTGTGGACGTCTCTGGTGAAGTCCGTCAGTGTGAGCAGGCTCTGGAGGCTGGAGTTCACGTAGCAGATCAGTGCTGGGTTTGGAAACCTGACAAACACAACACGTCACAATGACATCGACATCATTAAAGTCCCCAGTGACAAACTGTAGCTTATTTTCTCTCAGTTATATTGTAGTTTTGATTTGATAGATTTACGTTGTTTGTATCTAAAAAGTCTACCTTTTAAAAAAGCTTAATGAATTTTGACATGATGTCTCCGTAGGAACTTGAATATGTAAATAAATCGTCTTGAGCCCTAGCCCTATTTTTAGGCCTCTGCTCGAAAATTGCATACCCATACTCAAATGAGTATATTTCTGCAACTACAAGGTTTATTTAAACATTTACACATTTTGCACAATGTGAGCCATTTTAATTTTCTCATGTACCAAACTATATATTTCACTTGTATATATCACTAATGGTGTTCAATACATCCAAATACAGCAGTTATGACTTTATTTGAAGGCCAGAATCCTTTCTGAGCCCTTTCTGAGTCTCTGTGTTCATTCAAATTTTTGGTCATTGACACCTCCTTCGATGCGTTAGAGCCAATAGAATTGAGTTGTTCCAAGTGGGGTAAGATTGACAGCGCTAATGCTTTGTTCTAGCTGAATTTGATGCACATGTCCAGAATCCGTGGACTGTCTGCTTTCTTTTGAGGTAACGAGTGTGCGTATTGCATAAAATACCACAGCGATGGAGCCAGAAATGTGGCGAGTGGGTTGCATAGGTGACGCTATATGGATTTTGGTAATAACTTTAGTTAGCTTTTGAGTTGAGTTTGGAGCATGTAAAAATGGCTTACATAGTCTTGTAGCCCAGGCTCTGCTGTTTAATCTGAAGTATAACATCATTATATTCGTTATTTATAAGTGCATTCTTATTCACTCTGTGCGCTAAACTTTCTCCGCAGCCCCCAAAAATGGGGGCGCTAGGGCTCAAGAGGTAGCATAGTTAGGGCATTTTATGAAATTTGGCCAGGTCGCCGTCTTTTTTCAGCTTTTTAAAAAAATTTCAATGTCAAATTTGGAATATTTGATGCCTTCAAACCCAAATAATAGTCTTTTTAAATCACTACACTAATTGTGAACACACTGCACACACTTCCTGGGAAATTTAAGACATTCTGTTCATCAAATAGTCAATTTCTTAGGAAAAACCGTTGAGTGGAAGACTCTTCACCAAATCTGTGTTTTTGCGAAAGTCCTGATGAACATGGTGTGACCTGTTTAGCTTTATACTAAAAAAATACACTAATTTCTACACTGATAACGCTTTTAAAACTATGAATCAACACATTCACCGTAAATAAAACGATAAAATAAATGTAAAAGTGATCTTACCTGCTCGGTGATTATCTTACCGGGTGGGCAACACCCTACAGCAGGTGTTTCTCGTTAATCTGTGGTCAACTGAGGGTCGTCTTCAGGTTCTTCGGTTCTCCACAAGTAGTCGATGAATCAGTAGTTTCGTTTTCCAATAAAATCCCTTTTCCAATAGATTAAAACTCCAAGAGTTGTCTTCCACAGAAAGGCCTTGCAACAGGTCAACTCGTCTCCAAGTTCAGATGCAAAGTGAGAAATCTGAGGTCCGCTGATCTTTTATATCCTCGGTTGCATTGTTTCCAAGACATTTATTTCTCAAACCACAAAACAACTGGTACAAAAACGTGCATACTCAAACAACAATTACCACTGTGTAAAAATGCAGAACCTGAGAACAGCCCAAAAGGACTCTCAAAAAACAGTCAACGAGCTGGTGTCAGAAATTTCTGCCTTGAAGGAGCAGATGGCCGCCAAAGAACTCGGTTGTGAGCAGGAGAAACAAAAAATATTGAAGGCTCGACAGTCAGAGAGACAGCTTTAGGAAACACGCACAGGCGGACAAGAAAATCCGAGAGATGGAGATGGACGAAGTGATCAGCTCTCTTAGTCAAAGTCCAAAACAGGACAGCCCATTTGAAGAGGTGCAGTACACAAGAACTCTCAAAAACCAGAAAAAATCATTTGTGTGTGAAATATTTTTCTCCTCCGCAAATCGCCAACTTAAGGTGGTGGTGGAGGAGTATGAGTGGCTCAGTGATCCTGGGAGCCATGTTGGGGCAGTAGCCCCTGGTAGGGGCTCCCAAGGCAAACAGTTCTCAGGGGAGAGCCCAGACTAAGAGCGGTTAAAAAATGATGAATAGCAGCCCACGAGCTGATCATCGGCAGCATAGACTAGCTCTTTGCTGTATTTGCTAGCATTTGACTTAAATCTTGAGTCAAGATAGCCCGTTTTAATCAATGTTAACTTTGAATCCATGATTGAATGTTTAAACACTATTTCACTGAATAAACACTAAAAAGTCTTCAAGGGCACAGATGTATCACAGCTGTGAAATACTCTTCTCATTGTAACAGTAGTTCAAATATTTATAAGTGAATGCATCTTATCAATGGATTTGGATTTTTAGCAACATTCACTGAATCAGCCCCTACATCACCTGTCTCTAAGAGCTAAAGGTGGGGTGTGGCATTGGGGATCAATTTAAATTCCAAACCATCATATTCAATATGAAATTGAACAATACAAATGATATCCCTTTTATCTGGAGCATGTTGCCCTGAGTGGACATTTTACATTCAAACCAATATTTAACATTAAATATCAAACTGAAGTGACATTGACACATTCTAATTGACCACCAGGGGGTGCAACATACAAAGATCTGAAACTTTGTGTCCAAAGGTGGTTGAATCTTGAATCTTTCTGTTTTTGATGATGCAGTGAATGATTTAGTTGTATCATATGGAGAAAAAATAACATAAACAGCAGGAAGTCTAAGAGTTAAAATGCCTGAGACTGAAAATGATAAATTGTAGATGCACATTACCATACAGTAGAGAATTACCGTCTGATATATATATATTGGGGAAATGGATAGTTGGGGTGGGGTTTTTAATCTTCATATGCTTCATATCTCAAATATTTAAACTATTTCATATCTTATGTTTTGGTTTCTAGTAAACCACTTGATAATTTTGTTTTAAAAGGTGCTATATGAATAGTTATTTAATCAGCATCATCTCACCATACATTGATATGTTATGTCGTAGTATTTTGTTTTAGAGCTGTGTTAATGTGTCTCTATACAGTGGGTGATTAAAACCACCCAGAATGTCATTGGCACCCATCTACTGTAATAAAGTTATTGTTATTATTACTGCTCATCAGTGATGAAGAAGTGATGAGAAGAGGAGCCGGCAAAGAGCTCAAATGATAATAAAAGACAAAACCCACCGAGCCACAACCTGTTCACCCTGCTACCGTCTGGAGAGAGGTACAAAAGTATCAGCTGATGAACCACCAGACTTCAAAACAGCTTCTGTTCTCTGGCTGTGAGACTCCTTAATTCATCCTCCATATTGAATAGTTAATTTTTGTTGTTTGTTTTCTTTTCCATATATCAAATTGAGACTATAATCTAAATTTCATTGTGTAACCCTGTCGTACAATGACAAATAAAATCCTTATAACCTTATTGATTCATTGTTTCCACAGAGACAGTATTATTGAAACAGACGGACACAAAGTGAGTGTTTTGGTAACTTTTATTTTACAAAAAAAAAAAAAGGGGAAAAAGTTCACATCGACATGTAGTCTCAATATTACAGTATATTGAAATTCTTCTCCATGGAAGTAAAATACAACATTTTTTATTTCATTTTAATCTTATATTAAAAATATCAAATAGTACTCATCTAGCAGTGCTTACAGTATTTTAAGATATGTCGCAGGCTTGATAGCAGAAAGGTTGGCCAGTCTTAGCGGGAGCCTTGTAGAGATGACCTACCTTTGTGTTACCTGACCTGGTTTGATTGACAAGCTGAACATGCAATGAGGGCAACTACACAAATCAAGTCTATAGATTATAACGGTGCAGTAAGACACTTGGAACAGGCTTGCAATGAAACAACGAGAAAAAAAAAGCTAAATGTTCCATTTCGTGTGTTTTTCCTCCCAAACAACCCTCATGTCACAGAGTGCCCTTTCTCCTCTACAAAGTGAGCTGAAATTATCTGCCAGACTTCCTGTTGATCTTATTTTTCTTCTTCTCAGTACAGCTTACCAACCATGGACATGGTGAATGAGAAAATCAGCCTAAAAATAACATCACTACCTGAATAAACTTCAAAAAACAGACTCCTTAGAGCATTTCTCTAGTTGCACAGAACTGTACAGGCACACATATCATATATATTTAAAATAAATAGGGATAATTTGGCCGAGACTCACTGGGGAGGGCGGTTCTCTCTTGTTTGTCAGCACAGAGAGGCGCATCACCAGCCATTTATCAGGATGGCTTCCCAGCCACTTCTAAACATCACAAGTTCTCATAGTCCCTTAAACACTCACTCACTCACTCAAGTAGAACCACATCGTCGCTCACACACCCCCCCGTCCTCCTCCGCCACATGCACAAAGCCAGAAAGACAGAAAAAGTAAACAAAACAGCTGTTGAACAGAATTATTAAACATATAAATGCCATTTTTTCTAGAATGCCTCTGATCAGGAAAAAAAAAAGAAAAAAAAGAAGAAGCTGGAGGCTGAGTCGCCTGGTTTCTGAGATCAACATGCGCACACGGGTTTGATCCTGTGCCACCGCGCCGGGCCGTGGCCCCTCGATCTTTCCCCCACACGGTCCAAGAATGCCTTGTCGTCTTGACGATGGGAGGCGCCCGGCGGCTCTGCTCTCCTCACATTAGAAACAGGACGTGACATGTGACGAGTAGACGACCCGGGAAATCT
Source organism: Cebidichthys violaceus (assembly GCF_023349555.1). Taxonomy (NCBI): domain Eukaryota; kingdom Metazoa; phylum Chordata; class Actinopteri; order Perciformes; family Stichaeidae; genus Cebidichthys; species Cebidichthys violaceus. The sequence goes on from NW_027176373.1 coordinate 12,483,782, forward strand.
CCTTCACCACCTCCATCAAGCTCGGCTACATCTCTTTTCAGGATTGGGGGGTGGGGGGGATGTGAGGGTGAGGTGGGGGTGCAGAGAGGAGGGATGTGTGTGTGTGTGTGTGTGTGTGTGTGTGTGTGTGTGTGTGTGTGTGGGGGGGGGGGGGGGGAGCTGTACAGTCGAGATGAGCCGCCTGCCGGAAAGGAGAGGTGAGGCAGGAGGACCGAGCGGCGAGCACCGGGGTTTGAACGGAGTCTCTCACTCTCTCCTCTCCAGACGGCGCCCTGAGGGAGGTGGGTGGGGCTTAAACGTCAGTGGAAAAGTAGAGCGTGTTGCGCTTCAGTTCAGCAAAGGAGATGGGAGGATGCTGCAGGTAATACAGCAGCACCTGGACCTGGGAAGAGAGAAAACAAGTTTGTTGGATTAGAAATTGCTTTTATTTCAGTCCAAGTTAGCCCTTATTATCGAGGTATGTAATGCAGAGGTTCTCTAAGTCTGACTCTGTGGGCCCCTGTGGGATATCTACAGGATATCAGTCCGACTGGAATTTATGCCTGGCTTCCATTTACCTTTTATGAATGAGTACACAGTTGTGTCTCTGAGATCACTTAGATCTGCGTCCTCATTACTCTTTTTTTTTCTTCCTTAAAATGTACCGCATGATGGGAAGCAGACAGACATAAAGCTCATTACGGAACGGTTTGAAACTGAGAGACTTTGCTCTCTTATGGTGAATTTGAAACACTTATGATATATTTTGTGTTAAACTGCTGAGAAGTATTTAACTTTTAGTTAATATTTAAGTAGGTTCGGCTGATTTGACGTTGGTCTTCTGCCTAATTCAGCACTAACGTAGGAAGTTTTACTTTGCTCTATTATCTCTCTCAGACGGACATATAGTTGCTACCAGGTAACTGAATTTTAATAAAATATGTATTTTACTACTCCGAGAAGGTGTATTTTGTGAGTCGGTGGACTTGATTGTATCCTCTTAAACATGTCCAGGAATGTCTTTATTATTGCTAGATTGGTTCTTTTAATAACAAGAGGGAGAATCCATTATGAGATTATATTCAGGATATAGCAGCGGAAGCATCTTTCTTTGGTGTTTGACATTTTGTATACTTATGAAATAAACATTTAGAATTTAAAGAAGCCCCAATACAAACACTCGGCTTCACTGTAATGGACAGACGGGGCCTCATGCATGTGAACGCGGCCACATTTATGATGATTTATTCTGGATGTTGTTTATTCTGACAAGGGAAGACATTTGTGCACAGGAAACTGATATCTCAGTAGGGATGAAGGGATGGCCTGCAGCCTAAATACAGCTGGGAGAGTACAACGCAGCGACATGGATCACTTAGCGACGTGGGAGTAAAAAAAATCATCCAGAAAAACATCTGCATGCTACGCACCAGCACACCATCTACTGCGTACAATTAAATTGCGTCTGTGTGACGGTACCTGCGCCATCACGTCATGTGACCAGATGTCAGAGGCAGAGGTGATTTGCTGTCCCTTCGTGATCTCCGACTCTGAGGGCCTGAGCAGAGTGGGGCCAAACACGGTGGCCAGGTTATGGAGGGACATCTTGTTGATGGGCTCCTTCTCAGCCACCCTGCAAGAACACACACACACATACACACACACACACACACACACACACACACGTCAGTCAGGGAGGACGGTGTTAAGACACGGAAAAGACAGCCAGGGGTTCCATGTGGTCAAAGGCGCTCATTGCAAAGGTAGACAGAAGCTGCACAGTGGACAATAAGTGGAAGACTTTTTGGGTTGTGCTGGAAATCTTTCGGGTGTGAATGTGAAGATTTAAAAGACGGTGTTGAGCTGAAGATTGAGCTGAACGGCTTCTCTTTTATTCTTACACCCATCAATCGTCCAAAAGGGCCATTGTTAACCTCTAGTTGAATAATATAACACATATCTACACTGTTAAAGATATACTCTACGTTAAAAGATTAAAAGACATTAAAAGATTAGAAAACACAGATTCAAGTCTTTTTGGAATATGCTCTGTAGGACTTTAAGGAATGTTTCACTTTAAGCAAATGAGTTTCATATTTCAGGACCTCTCCATCTGACTGAAACAGGCCTCTCTGCCTGTGCGATGTTTGGGAAAATGAGGATTAGAAGACGGTCTGGTTGACTAACGGTGAGTTAGTCTGAAAATAAGGCATGAAACGGTCTGAAAGACTTCCCCTCTATGATTTGCATCTTGTATATAAAAGTACATAAAGAGTGTGGATAAATGTCCACAAATTAAGTAAACTTTCCTGATAATAGCAATAGATTACATTTTTAAAGATGTGTGGTCTAACTGTGATGAGTAGGAGTCTCTGTGTATGTCTGAGGGTTAATGTGTGTGTATGTGTGTGTGTGTGTGTGTGTGTGTGTGTGTGTGTGTGTGTGTGTGTACCGTTTGAGGTGCTCCAGCAAAGGGAGGAAGGTCATGAGGTTGGGGTCGGGCAGGGAGCGTAGGAGGTGCATCATGCAGTTCTCCTTGGCTGCCGGGTCTGAGAGCGCTGCAAGGGAAAGGAGGGGAAAAAAAGATGTCAGATCTAATTACAGCAAAACAGCTCTTTAACTTTTGCCCTTAATCTCTTCTAGCTCGGCTGAACTGAACTCCCCACGATGACAAACACACACTTCCGGGGGCCTAAAGCTCGCACCTATGCCCTCCATGAAGGCGGGGTAGAGGCGGTCGGTGAGCAGAGGCTCCGGCAGCTCCCTGAAGTACAGCTTCAGTGTTCCTGCGATGGCGTTGATGTCCATGTCGCTGAGCATCACCAGGATGTCTTTGGTATCTGCAGGTCGGACACAAACAAAGATTAGAAGGCGAACAATAACACAGCTGCCATCCTCTTGCAATAACCCCACATGGTGGGATTTTGCTTGTTAATAATGTAATCTGTTGCTACGCCACAGTGCTGGTTAAAAGGTATTGTTAGTTCTCCGGTCGTGATGGTGAGATGAGGGAGTGAGTGGGGTTCTTACTGGCGTCGAATGCTGTTTTGAGGGCCTGGATATCAGTGGCCACCCCTGAGATCCTGTAGATTCCCACTTCGTCGATCCCCCTCTTCTCTACTTCCTCAATGCACTGACGGACGATGTACGGCACCTTGGAGCGCTCGCGCCTGTGGACAAGAACAGAAGTTACACTCATGTGACCTTTTCTGATGGCGTTCAGGGAAGTTTACCAATCTACCGTTGAGGAGATGAAAACAACTCTGGGCCTTTTTGCTGTCCGCATTCAAGAGGAATTGTATTTGCCAGCGCAAATATACAACAGTGAATGTGTGTGAACATTTTGCACAGTTTTGGACTCAATTGCCAAGAAATACTTACTTTGTCACCACGTTGATTTTGACTCCAAACACCCCACTCTGTTTTTTGGACGGCGTTCTCTTCAAGCTGAGGTCCCGACTTGTAAACTTCATGGAGAATTCCACTTTGATCTGACGATGAACAAACAACACAGCTGAAGGAAACTGCATTGCTCCGAGGAGCCAGAAGTGAACTTGGGGACCCTCATGAGCCACTTCTCTGTCTTTGTTTGCATTGAGATTTAGAGGTTTGGACTTTAAATATATATTTAATATCCAACGTCTTCAAGCTAAACATTTGGATTCTATTGTAAACATTACAACCAAACAGATGTGTATCAAACTATGTGTTTTTTGTGCCAACTTAATTCTTCTTTTCAAAAAATCTGCTTGTACACACATTGCTGTACTTGAGCATCCTAAATCTCACTTTGACTTCCTGAAGGGATGTCGGAAGATACCGACCAATGAGTAAAAACTTGCATTGCCTTTACCAAACACAACACATCTCATTACAATATGTCCATACATGTCCTAGTGCGAGCTTGAGTGGAGTTGCTTGTGTCTTACCCCGTTCATCTCGATGACGTCCATGTGCCAGTTCTTGGACTGCACAGTCTGAGGATCCAGCTGAAAGACACAGCAGAGACAGAAAGACATTAAGATTTGGACCAAATAAGGACGCATGATCTCATTCACACAAGGATGAAAAAAAAAAGTCATCAGATGACAATTAACATATACAAAACAATAAGAAGTCACTACCTGCACATTCACTACTAAGGAAACTGTTTGCTTTATTCCAAGCAAGCATGACAGGGTTTCCTTACATTAATCATGGGGAATATTTATTCTACTTAAACAAAAAAAAGGAAGCTAGAAAAAAACAAACTAAATTGAGGGCCTTTTGCGCATTTGGCAAACGTGATAACCATGACCCTCATGAAACCGGCCACAGTTGCCCCACCCACCCAACAAACAATAAAGACTAACACAATCTTAAAGCATGCATGCAGGAACCCTGACTGAGGGAATGTCTACAACCAGAAGTGACCGTGTCAATGCTGGAACAAGAAAATGCAAAACTGCAACTGACAAAAGGCGAGGCAAGGCACCTTGAAACTGTGATTAGTATCCACTTTGACCAGAGTTCACCTTTTAGCTGCTCCATTTCTCTAACCAGATCAAAGTCAGGCTGTCTTTGTGGCCTGTCCCCAGATACTGCTGCTTTACAACAACACAGTCACGAAGTCTACTTTGGAAAAAAAAAAGATGCCACTTAAGTTTCCCCACATATACCCTCTGCTGTCTCCTGGGGGTCCAGCTCAGGCTCCGGATCGGCTCAGACGCTTGGCCTACTTCACCGCAACACGTTCTCAAAGTCTGGATCACACGTCCCATGATGCCCTCCGAGACATGATGTTGTTGTTTTAAGTCTCCTGGAGCATGCGTGTGTGAGGCCACAACGGCTAATGCCTTTTTTTATAGGCTGTTTGCACTACACACAGCTATGTGATTACAACCCTGCGCCCTGATGTGCTCGACTTAGAGGAAAATAATGATTGTTGGATGAGCGTGAGGGCAGCACACTTCTCTTATCGTCAGCATTAGGCTGCGACCATTAAAAGTTCTCAGTGAGAGTACTTCATTACCTCGTAAAAAGACCATTTGGCATCGGTTTCACGCATTCCTATTATCGTTAAAGCCTGTTCTCCCAGCAGGCTTTGGGGTTTGAGACGAGGGACAGGTAATCACTGCAATCGGGTCTTTACACTGCTACTGCCAAGAAGAGAACTGGGCAGAGATCCAGGACTCACTGCTGACGCCTCCCGTGACCCCTCCAAGTAGACTCACTGAAAAAACTAAGACTGTTCCCTTCCACCCATTTCCTTCCTACTACTCTCTGCTAATTTAAAAAAAAAAAAAAAAAAAAAAAAGAATTAAAAATGACTGTAGTGCAGAAGGGTGGTAAAAACAAAGAGGGCCCTTTACAGGCAGTGGTGCACTCATTGACCCCTCTGGAAAATAAATCCTCAACTGAGCTCTTTTTTTATTAAAAAAAAATATACTTTTTAATTTCCTGACAAATTAGTTGGTTTAACGGTATGACTGCACACACAGTTTGGCTGAAGAGGTCTGCGCAGAACTCAGACTGACTTAGTTTACGTTAAATATTACACTCAGAATTAGGAACGAAATGTCAGGAGAAGGGTCGCATGACGAGAGATGGCTTTCTTGGAAATGAATTGGGACTCAACGTGCAATGTGTCCAGTCGGCTGGTTTAACAGACGCAGAGAGAGGATTTGAGGTTTTATCCTGAGTGACAGCAGGGAGAGGGCAGCAGGTAACACAGCAGGGACTAAATCTGACTGAAGGTGGACAGTGTGACAAAGAAATGAAGGCAAATTCAGTATACTACAAAACTGCTAAGAATACACTTTAAAGCCTCACTTCTTATTTATTTACTGTTTAAAACAATATTTGGGAGGTATTTTACACCTTTAATCAACAAATGACAGTGTCGAGGCAGACTGGAAGGAGGGGGGGGTAGATTCCAATCCAGCTATTTGAGTCTGATATCGATGCATCCCTAGCATGCACCAAGGCACTCCTAGTTATTGTATGTTCAGTTCTTTTCAGACCTTTTAAGGACCCGAGGAAAGGAAAACCAGCACAGCTTAAGTCCCCTTTCATCTCACTCCAAAAAGATGAAAAGTGCAATGACTGATTTCCATTCATAGGAACGCTTGAAGGGGAATTTGAACACATGAGCATCTACTATATAGTATGTGTGTGTATTTCAGTGTTGTTTTATTTTTTATTTAGAGAGACCCTCAGGCTAATGTGGCTCGGATTAGGATCGCATCTCACCAATGGCAAAGCTCTCTTTGTGGGACCGTGAAAACTGTCAATGCCTGAGAGGACAGAACGGGCTGCAGCCCTGAGCAGAGCATAGAAATACTTCAAATCTAGCGGACGATTACGGTCGAGGAACACACTTGAAGCTTTTTCCGCATATAGAATGCAATAAATATGTGTGTCACTCTGTTATATGGGAACTCATTGTTCTGTGAGCAGCTCTCACTGTATGTCTGCAGCAGGTTTGGGGTTCAGCTGGTTAGCATGCTGCCCATTTACTTTCTCTCAACACTGTGTAGGGCCTTCTAAACCTAACTCCTGTATGCTCTCGCTCTCTCTCACTCTCTCTCTCTCTCTCTCTCTCTCTCTCTCTCTCTCTCTCTCTCTCTCTCTCTCTCTCTCTCTCTCTCTCTCTCTCTCTCTCTCTCTCTCTCTCTCTCTCTCTCTCACACACACACACACACACACACACACACACACACACACACACACACACACACACACACACACACACCTTTGGTGTGTTTGAGCAACAGGAGACATGTGGCTGCCATGACACACGGCCCACCTTTAGGCCCTGTTTTGTAGAAAACTGATGGTTGATTTCAGTATCTTTCCCTTCAAGCAGAACAGAATATATCATGAGCACGAGTCTTCAAAAGAAGCAGAGAGCCGTTATCCAGGACGTTAATGCAGCCTGTACTCTGCCCCGGCTGATCTACAGGGACAGAACAAAAGGAGATAAGATAAGTCCTGCTGTTCAGCTGCCACATGGTAAACAGGAAGTGGCTTCAGTTCTCTTTATAAGGATTCATAGAGCGGTAATGTGGTGATACGGCCTTGTTGTTGACCATTTAATCCCTGCATAGAACAAACAACAACGCTGTTCACACACAACCAACAGCAAACTCTGCTGTTGGTTGTGTGTGACGTGGACTCCTGTATGTAGACTGACAGCAACAGCAGCCTGACGCAGCACGGTGGTCAGAGGTCTGAAACCCTCCGGAGCGGTTTACATTTCTACAAAGCACGCAGGAGGCTGCAGGGACGCGGTTCAGCAGCACATGCAGCGCTACAGCAGGAGAGCAACACCCAGGGTCCTAATTTGTCAGAAAAAGAGCACATCCATCGCCACGCGGTCAGGCAAGGAACATGCATAAGGTCCTTTTTTGAAAATGTTCGGCCCATCGTACCACTAAGGGCCCCTCAGGGACCCGTCATCCATCACAATACTGGACATCAAAGCATTCTTTACTGACGAGCATTTAAAAGATGCACACATGCGATATGTTAATAAATGTGTTGACTTGACTATACGTTTCCGATTAGAGCGTAAATCCTTCATTGCTGATCTGAGAAAGAAAAACAGCAAAAAAATTCAGTCGGTGACTGAAATGATGTCTAAAGCCTTAAATAATAAAATCCCATCTCACTTAATTAGCCCATTGTTGCTGTGCTGGAGAGTTTATTCATGCCGGCGACAAATTTCGAAAACACAACTTGATCTTTTGATATGCCTAATTAATGAATTTGTTTAATTTTTTCCCCCCTTTGTGTTCCTCCACAGTTTCCCATTGCCGCTCTCTGGCTGATTAAATATTCATTCAGCAGCAGAAAGCTTTTTATTAGTCCTCTAATTAGAACGGAGCTCAAACTGCATGGCTCCTTGGTTTATTTAACAGGATTACAGGAAGTGTTTGTGCAGTGATTGAACCTTTACTCCCTCCCATGCTAACAAATCACACCACAGTGTATCTGCTTCATAGAATACAAGCAGCACGACTATTTTTAGACAAGTGAACCACATTCGCATAATGTTTTTACATGTGCATCGGCCTCTTTACTCGACAGTGGCTGATGTCACCACGGCCGTGTGAGGTCTCTGACTCGGTTGCCATGCTGCATTCGTCCCCTCACTTCCTCGTTTGAGCCAATCGGCGCGGCTTTTCCGGCCGGCAGAGGGTTGTGATTTGCGGTGTGTGTGATCCTCTCACAGGGCTTGTAACCAGCAACACACAGATGCGTGCTACACTTACACAACACGGCCCTGCCTGCAAAATCATGAGCTATCCTACACTCAGGAACAGAGAAAGAGGAATATGATTATGAAGTGCTTCATTCATTCAGTAGAGCTTTTATGGTTCCTTTTTCTGCTTAAAATCCTCCAATAAAATGTGTTATTCATGCTTTCCTAGATTAATACTAACTAATCATTTTAGGCCTTCAGCTGTTATATAAAACCCACATGTTGAAGACAGATGCAATCACTGCTTTGTTCCATTGTCCAACAGTCTAACCACCAAATATCTGATTTAATCTAGAGCAGCAGAGAGAAAACTCACATCTGCCATCAAGAGATTGACATCTAAGTCACATTTTTGTCTTCTGATGAACCCCTTATGTTCGTTTTGGACAGATCTACGGGGACGTTTCTCACTCGTCTGCTTCCTGGGGACACGACGTGGTCGTGGGCTAGTTCATTACCTCACTATTCAGGTTATTTGGGGTCTTTACCAATAACAGCATGTACCATTTGTAAGCCGTGAGATCATCTCTTCGCTCGTGTACAATGTGGAGTATGATGTGTCGGTCTTAAAGCAGGTGCCAGTTTGACGATCAGAGGCGTCTCGCTTTCGGTTGTGATGTAACGTTCACCAACTTTTTTGGAGAGAGGTTTGACTACAAAAGTTGGAGAGCTCCCATGAGCTAAAAAAACTTTAAAAAAGCAACTTCTTCCTGGTTTTGGACTTTTAGCTGAGAAGAAAACTGCTGAAAACCAACATCTATAAAAAACAAACCAGCAAAAACAAATCCTGAACTATTTTGACTATTTCAGATAAATGTATCACATTTCCTGCTTGACCGTACGAGAAGCACCAACTCTCACCACCTAATTAGACAATTAATGCCTTGTTATCACCCTGCAAAGAGTAAAGCCACCCTGCATATGGCCAGAGGTGATGAGGCTGGACTCATCCAAGGGGGGGGGGGTCATTGTGGGTCTCAATCTGAGACTGCTTTACTGACCCTCCCGGAGCTCATTAACCAATCGCAGATCCTGCGCACGGAGGATGGATTGGGGCCAATAAAGGGCTTTGCCCTCCGGTGGGGACAGACGGAGATTTATGTGGCCTATATAAAAAAAGGCCATTAGGGGACTGGCTGGCATTTAAGGCGCGCAGGAGGGATGAAACCCGAATACCTCATCTGCACTAATCAACATACTCAAATGGAAGAGCATAATTTCGTATGTGGGCTAAACTGCAGCGGGGGCGAGAGGAGGGATGAGCGAGGCAGAGGGTGGATGATAATGGTCCGATCTGATTCTCTGCCATGGCTAAGCTCCATTGTTCTCCCCACTAAGCTCTGGCTGTAACTCAGTAAAGAAAATAAAACCTAACCTGCCCGGGCAAACAGGTCATCAGCTGAAAGAACACGATGTCAAACACACAGCTTCCCCCAAAAATACACTGTACAACCAAGCAACGGCTTAATCATCGCTTGTTCTTTCGGTAGGACACAAGCGATACATTATGTCTGCTTCTAGTCTAATTAGTGTTCCCAGCCAGCGTCCCATCTCTTTGCACCGTGTCTTAATTAGGTGGCGCTTTAGGCTGAAGGAGTGAGGACAATTCTCCGGTGTCCTCCCCCCTACGCATCCTCCGACATCCACATTCCTCTCAACACCCCGTTAAGAACACAACGCATGCCACAGATGCACAAAAAAGCAATACGCCCTGAATCTTCTTTCCCTGCTCCCTTTCAAGTAATTATTTGAAACACTGAATGTCGCTCTTCCTCATAATGACTATGTGCATGTTTTAAAAGAAATGTAATTTTACAATTTGAGGACAAATTTTAGAGTATATTTTGCACCATTTTGAAAAGAAAACCAGCAAAACAAATTGTGTCCAACCCGTCCTGTCTGAACATTAAAACCTTTTTTTTAGACTGCAGATTTTGACATTTTCAGCTTGTTTAAGAAACCCCGCAGGCAGCCTGTCAGGCTACTGTATCAGATGATGATCTAACGTCATCGCCTCTCGCCCTCCATCAAACAGAGTTCGCCACCATGCAGAGGCAGAACTGGAGGTCAGAGGGAGAAGAAAGGGGGAGTTTGTGGAAGATCTGATGGGATCAAAAGGCAAATGAGTGCAGAAAAACTGCAACACAAGTTTACTCATACGATCTGC
>NW_027176373.1:12499172-12554172 GCF_023349555.1 Cebidichthys violaceus
TGACTCCACACACATTAAAACAGACCCAGCGGTTCTGCACAGTTCCCCAAATCCCAAAATTTACTGCAAAAATAATAACCGGACAGCAATGTGCCTGGATAATATTTGTATGTCGTTGGAGGCGAACGCTCCGGTTTAGTTGGTTGGATGTGTTTTGCTGTGCATAAGGAGAGATGAATAAAGCGCCCTTATTTTCCTAAAAGGCTCTCGCGCAAATAAACATTTATACTGTGATAAATTCACCGTATGAGAGGGTGAACTGTGTGGGGCCTTGAGCTCAGGAGACGTGAGAATGATAACAAAAAAAGAAGGAAAGGAAAGATGCAAGGAAAGATGCAAGGAGGGAGGAGGAGTCCAACAGGGAGATGAGATTAAGAGTTCTTGAGGGAATTGGAGACTACATGAAAGAAAAGGAGGGAGAAAAAAATGAGTAATTAGTAAAAGTGGTAATCCTGGAAATGTTGGTGGTGTTAGTGGGGCTTCAGAGATCACATGACAATGTGGCCCTTAGCTCGTCTGATGTTTGATTTGCTCTGTGTGATACTCTTATGCTCTTTGACACCAACTACCCAGTTCTTCTACTGGAAATGTGTCCCCCGAGGACAACCACGCCTCGTCTTTTAAAGGGCGATTGTGGAGATGTTTTGAGGAATTTAATCACTGCTGTGTTGTTAGTCAGAATAAAATACTTTTTAAAAATGTAGTTGACTTTAACTTGAGATAAAAACCCATATTAAAAAGGCGAGATAGCAGATGGTTGACCCCTGAGTGCCTGCGCTCTGACATCAGGACCAGTCCCAGCTCTTAATTATAGATGTGCTGGGTGGCACGGCCCCTCGTAAAGCCGCTCCATGCGACCAGGCATGAGAGGGGGGAAGAAAGTGTTGAACCAGGTCCTGGTTTCCACTCCCTGACACGGCATCGCGATTATGTTGATTCTGCGATTCTCCGGCCTCCAACTCCTGCTGGCTTCAGCGCTGCTCCGCCAATCACAGCGACCTCCGAGAGCCGCAGATGAATTAATGCTCGGTCTGACATGAATACGGAGCAGCTCTGAATCCGTGCCTGGCTAATGTACATGCGATGGTCCCGACACTGCAGTCAGTCTGGTGCTTTAGTTGGTGCCTGTCATGTGACGAGCTCCAGTGACTGTACGGTGGACATCCTGGGAAACATTGCACAGCTGCTGAAAACATCTGCCTGTAAATGTTTTGTAGTTGACCTCCATTGTTCTTTCCCTTTTGCATGAAGCGAAAGCTTGTGAGTGACGCTAAGCAGTCGACAAAGATGTTAAGTAATTTAGCCAGAAATTCCCGAGTTCATATTTGACATTAACAAGATCTTGTTAACCGCAACTCCAGATTTTCCAAAAGGAAGCTGTGCAGTGGCTCTCCTCACAGCAAGAAGGTCCCGGGCTCTGATCCAGCTCCCAGCGGGGGTCTTTCTGTGTTTTCATGTTCTCTCCTGTCCTGCCTGACCTGTAGTGTACGGATGGATGGCTCGTACATTAGATTGTACAAAGGAATGTTTATTATGGAAAAGCTCAACAATCGTTAACTAACTCCGGGAACTCACTGCACCCAGAGAAAAACTGTTTCAACATGCAACTCCTCGTAAAAAAAAGTGCAACCTGTCATTTTGTCATTTACATTTTTTCGACGGATTAAACGTGTTAATTGATGAGTTTTAGAGGAGCTTTGGAAAGACCAGGCTAGCTGATTCCCCCTGCTCTAGTCTTCATGCTAAGCTAAGCTAATTGACTCCTGGTTGACATGAGTGGTAAAGATGTCATCCAACTCTGAATTAGTGTATTTCTTAAAATGACGAACTATTCCTTTGATACAGAGCTGGCGGAAATTGCTTCAAACTCCACAGAGCATTTCAGAGTGCATCAGTGTAAATTTGAAAAAGTTTTGGGAAGCTCCAGGCTCTAACTTTAATCTATTTTTGCTATTTATTTTCTGCATTTAAGGAGGCACACTGAGCATTTTAATCAGGGCTACTATGATCGCCACTAAAATATAGTTACTGTTAATAGCTGATCTGTATTTTTACTATCATGGTGAACACACAGGGGTTTGTTGTTTGTTCTATTACATGCATGAATATAACAGTAAGCTTCTGTTCATGTGGGCTTTGAACTGCAGCCCCAACTCATTCATATTGTAACGTTATTACCATTTCAAGAACAAAAAGATGAAATCAAAGGGGGAAGTGGCTTCAGGTTTATTTGAAAAAGTGCTGTGTTTCTACCTTGGAGACCTGTGATTGGCTGACGTTGACAGCCACAAGCTGTGTTGCGAGCAGATAATTCAATCTGATTCGAATCGAACGGTCCATATAAGTATGTTTACTGGATGACCCTCTGCACCTCTTTGATCTGTCCTGCTGCCTTCACTGGAGCTAAGGCAAAAGGAAGAGAAAACAGGGGAAAAGGAAGTGTGTGTGTGTGTGTGTGTGTGTGTGTGTGTGTGTGTGTGTGTGTGTGTGTGTGTGTGTGTGTGTGTGAGAGGGGGGCTTTCGAGGGAGGGTCCTTCAGGGTACAGTGGGTGTGCTAAAATGGGAGTGAAGAGGCGGGGAGGGGGTTTGGCAGGGTGGGAAATCACAGCCTTAGGGTGCTCTGCAGATCATTCCTGCTTCCCTTTCATCTGAGCCGTTTGGGAGGAGGGGGGGGGGGGGGGCACCCTCCTCAGATTAACCACTCCATCACTTATTAAGCACTTTGGAACAAAAGTGGTGATGGAGAGCCAGGATGAGGAAGGAAAAGGGAAGGTTTAATTTGCATGTAGCTGCAGTCGGGTGCGTGTTGTTGGGCATGATGAGAAGACGAGTGGGTGGAAAAACGAAGCATTCACGGTATGAAAAGAGTAGAAAAGACCAACATTTGACTTAGTGGTAGATTAGTGTAGCCCCCACAACCATGTTATAACTGTATCGCTTCTCTAAAGAATATTTTGGGCTCTGATCAGTACACTTGGACACAGATGAGGACGGAAAAAATGAGCGAGAGAAGACAAAGCACAAAAAGAGGCGGAGGAGCAGAGTGATGCAAGAGCAAACGGTGAAGCAGCAACGCTGCAGGATCTGCACGACAAACCTCTGTTCAAACAATGAGGTCACACTCAGCATACACGCTGCTCTTCACATTTTTACTTCCTCCTAATTGTTTGTAATTGTTAAATGCCACGTTAATCGGCCCAATATTGATTTAGTCTTACTTCTATTGTCATAATTCCTCATTACGATGTAATTATCATTTACTCGGCTGTGTTGCCACAGCAAGGACCAAGATTAAAATGTGTCGCTTCTCGGCTCAAAGTGTATTTGTTCATCGGATCCTCCTTAGTGGAGGTTATTACAGCTAAACAACACAGTGCTCTTTCTTTAATTAAAACTGATCCCCCCCCCCCATCCCGGGCAAACATAGAATACAATCTGAGCACAGCTGAAGCTTGAGTTTGCTTTAAATAAACACCAACAGCCCACAATAAAGCTGCACGAGGCAAATTTGCATTTTTTTTTCAAAACCCCCAAGTGGAAAATAACTTTTGGGATTTTTTTTCTTTTTTTAAAGTTACCATAACATCCAGAGTGTCAGAGCTGGTTTAACCATCACTGCTGTGTGCAGTTCCAGGATGGAGCAGTTGCTTGTTGTATTTTGAGTTTTATCTGTGTAAACAGGCCAGAGGTCAGACATAAGTCTCAGGGTGACACGTTCTTCTCTGTCTCAGCATCTCCTCACACAACCATTGAGCCCTTTGTGGCATTGTGGATGTCATCCCATTATGCTGTAGCGGTGGTGTCCGTGTTGTGCCCTCTGCTTGACTGGGCTGTGTTACATCCAAACAGCGTGACCCAGTTCCAGTGATGAAGAGAGCGCAGCCTCACGGGATGACGCTGCTGCAGACCTGCCTGAATAATTCACTCTTAAAAGTGTAAACTCACCTTAACGAGTACACGGGCAGGGAGAAGGATGAGGCAACTGGAGGTTACAGTAAAAAGCCCAGAGGAAAAAATTATTTTGAGTAGGACTGTCTAAATGTCCCATGAGGCCCATGAGACAGTGTTTCACACAAGTGAACCCAATTCAAACTGTCAGTCTTCTGAATTAAAACCAAATACATGCTTTCCAGTTTTGGGAAGAGTGTTCATAATGTTGACATGTTTTCTTCAAATAGTCCACAAAATCCACAAAACTCCCACCCCTCCATTTGACACTAATGCTAAGCTAACTGGCTGTAGCTTTATTTATATTCAGCGTACAGAAATGAAAGTGGCATCCATCAAACTCCAAGCAAGAAAATTCCCAAAATATGAAACTATTCCTTTGTTCAGAGAAGTTTAAAACAAAAAAGTGAAATGCATGGCCCACCATTTATTAAAATGATTATCAGCGTTGAATGTGACTGAGGCGGTGTATTGTGTCAACATTAATGAGGGACATGAAATCCCCATCACCGAAGAAATCTGTTTCGTAAGCTGACATTGTCTTTTCCATCAAAAATGTCAAGCGTCAGCTGTTCTGCTAACTAATTAATTCCCCCCCCCCGGCACCACGCTTTATTTCCAAAAATAAATAAATAAATAAATCAGTACAGGGTCAAACCTCATTAGCAGGTGAAGAAGCCATCAAAGAGGAGAATCAATGAGTTAATCAATCAGGGACTCTACCTGCCTCAGCTCCTGATGATTGGGTTGTCATGGTGACCAATCTCTGTGCTAACAGTGTTAGCGGGGAGGCGCAGTAAACCACCTCAGGGTTAAGGAGAAAGCTGTGGTTAAACACTTTCTCTCTGATGTCTCTCACTACTCTCCCGTCTCTTCTTTTCTTTCTTCTTACTTTAATCCTCCATCTTTCTGCTTCCAACTCACAGATAAAGAAGACGGCCGACGGACCAAACAAGAGCGTTTTTCCACTAACGGTCGATACCGAGCGGCCAGTGTCAGTGACTTGTGTCTAACCAGAGCTGACCTGCCCTCCTTCACACTGGCAGGAGGGAGAGGAGAAGATACAAGCAGGGAGAGGCGCAGTCAACCCAAACAACTCCTCCGCAGCTCCCGCAACACACACGCTTACAGTACACATCGTTCTCCCGGCTATTATACAATACGCATTACATAAGTCATACAGTTTGTGACTCTGTGAAACAGACTTCTGAGGTGCCATCCCTCGTCAACACCCACTCGGCTCTTTGAAAAGCAGGACCAGCACAGGGAACAGGTACAACATCCCCGCCGGATCGACGCATTTTAGGATTCTGCCAAGGACATTTCATAGGGGAAAAAAAACAAAAAACAAAACATTGCTCAGATGATTTCTGCATGACATGCAGGTTATGCAACATGCCGCTTGAAGCAAAGCAATGCACAGAGAGCACTAGTCATCTGAGAGGAGTGTTTTTCCGCAAGGTTACTTATACTGGTACATTTCAGTGGGTATTATTCTAAAGTGGCTAATTTCAAATTGTGCCTTATTCAGGTTTTGCATAACAACATTAGCAAACTTATAAAGAGTTTTATAAAGATAAACAGCCTAAATTGCTGACATTAGAACAGTTTTGATCCGCATTTCATCACCGTTCCTCTCCGTAGAGGTTTAACATGTCTTTAATGTGTGAACAAGGCAGAAGATAGAGTTGCAGAGCTTTGATCCCCGACACGTATTGCGAGGCATCGGTCTGCTCTGCAGCAGAACAGCTGGATTTGGCGAGGCCGTGAACACGACGAGCTAACCACACTGGTGACCTCATCTTCTACACAGCTGACAAATTCAAAACATCCTCGCAGGGAGTCTGGGGGGGACTTTAGAAACATTTCCTCCACATGAAAACAATTACATCATCATTCAGCTCGTTTGTGGGGGCGAGAGGAGGCCAATAAGGTCCCAGGTCAGAATTCAAGAAGGGGTAAAAAGACCTTTGTTATCGCAGCAACGAAAGGGTTCAACAATAACGAAGAATCCACCTCGTAGCCATTACTGCTGTATGTTTACATCATTTTAACTCATTACAGCATGTGTACATCTGCCAAGCGAGGGATGCTTTGTTACATTAGTGAAGGTTACACACCTGTCAGGGTGGCCGGCTGTCAGCTGCACATTATCAAAGCACTGCACTATCAGCGACAATTGCAGACTGTAAAAAAACAGTAATACCACAAAACCTAATAAAGCCTCGGGTTTGGACCTTCGAGAGCGGGAGGGGTTTCCGATACTTGCTGATAAAAATAAAAACAAATTAGATGAAGGCCTGTGCAATTAGTACGCCGGCCCAGAGTTCACGTGGTCTGCACAGTCCGAACAGGAAATGGGCAGCCTCCCTCCCTCGCCCTGGGACAGGAAGTCATAAAGCGGGATCAAACGCCTGGCACTGCTCACGGCCCTGCCATGCTCACGGCATAATGTCATGGGAAGTCACGGACTCAACAACAGCATAAAGCCTGCCGCAATAACCGAAGTTATGAAAACGTGATCCGCTGACGGGGGGGGGCTGGGATTCTGCAGAGCGCACATTGTGTACATGGAGCTAAACACCCTTATGGATCAGTCTGAAGTCATGTCAGCGTTTTAACTACCGACTGCTTTCACATTAAACTTGGAGAGGCCCTGTGCCGCTCTGAGAAGTGGAGTGGACGAAATATGGAAAGGTCTTGCTGAAATGTTGAGAGGGAAAATGAACTGGAAAGCACGCAGGTTTGAGCACTGACCTGAAACTAGTGAGCCAAACACCTCATGAGAAAAGATAAAAGCAGCCAAAAATCCATATAGTATTTATATGTAAAGTTATTTCTAACCAGTTAAGATGAGTATACAACCAGTAATCATTCAAAATAAACTGATTTTAGTGACAAAAACCATCAAGCTAACACCCTTTAAATCTCACCTCTCAGCTGTCATGCACTTACTGGATGTTGCTCTTTATTTGTGTCTGTCCACTGTACCATTATGTTTAGAAAATCTGGACCTCATATCTCAGCCACTGTACATCAGCTCATGCTTACATTAGAGTTAAAGGCCACAGTCTAAATAAGGCTAAAACAGAGGAACCGCACTATTTCAAGGACCTGGCATTCCTTTTAAATCTTCCTAAAGGCCTGGGAAGAACACTGTTAAGAAATATATTTCCCTCAGCCAGCAGTTTTCATGTCCACTCACCCCGCCCCATCTAACAGGCATATTCAGTGTGTGTGTGTTTGCGGCTGGGGGCTTTCTCTCTTGACTCATCAGTGAACACGGTTAGATCTCTACAGGAGCCGAGCAGATGCCTCCGCAACACTCCGACATGCAAAGGCTGAACGCAGAAACCCGAGAATAACAGCTGCAGTACCTCAAGCTATGATTAAGAGTCAGCTACTGCTTCATCTGCATATGGCGTGGAGCAAACACAAGCTAAACACGAAACCAAACAGCCTAATCTCATCTTCATCAAAAAGCCTCATAAGAAATGAACAACACTTTTCTTTCACATATTTGCAACAAGCAGGAGCGCTGTCCTTCACGAGTGAGAGAGTTACTGGGGATTTGGGGGCCAGGCGGTGCGTGGAAACAAAGCTGACAGCTTACTGGGGCGGGCACACACACACACACACACACACACACACACACACACACACACACACACACACACACACACACACACACACACACACACACACACACACACACACACACACAGGTACTTCTACAAAGACTGAGGGGCTCGAGGACAAGGAGCACCCGAGGAATGAGCGCACATGTGCACTCACAGCTCTCTGCAGACAGCAGGAGTGAAGCTCATCTTTCAAAAATTATTGGAATTTTCCAACAGGGATCTCAACGAGCAAATAAAATGGAAACGTGACTCAAAAGCTCTCGCGACCATGATGGTCAAACCATTCGTTGTTTTTCCGGCGTCTTGTTGGGAAAGGTCACCTGCCTCTGTCCGAACATCGGTAGATGTGAACCACTTCTGCTGATACAACATGTTGTCGTTGGATCATGGACGTTCCCGCAAAGAACGAGAAAACCAGGATGTCAGTAATCCCTCTGACACACTATACTGCAGAATTCTGTGAGGCGCTTCTGGGGAAAACGTTTGTGGTGAAAGCAGACGGGAGGCAGTGGGGAAGTGTGGTGAACAGGAAGATCAAGTGTTTGACCAAGATGCCGAATTCATACGAGCTTTACAGACATTACTTGACCAGGACTGCACAATTAATTGCAGTTCATTTTCAAATACAAAAAAGGTCGAAACGTGTGTCAAAATATAATTTAAAATGTTATATTGTTGTGCCATCATGAGATTTCTTCATTCCAGCAAAAATCACACCATAATCATTTCAATATGTTTTTCAGTGAAATTGAGACTAATGATGTAAAACGATCATTCTCTCTAATATTGCAAATCCTACCACAATTGCAATATCGGTCAATGAGTAGATATTTTTCCTAAATCGCTGCTGACCCTGACCGTCCAACTTCTACAAAGATGAAGCATGCTACAGTTGTGTTTACGCACTCTGGATTAAAGCCACAACTCAGCATAAAACAAGAAAGCCCAATTGTACTTCCATCCATCCCTGGTGCCGAGTCCGACTACTGTACTCCCCACCATATCTCCAATTCCTTGAAGAAGCCAAACCTCAAACTGGCCCCGCAGCAGATCCACCGTCCTGCATAATGAGGTGCAGGACCAAGCTGGGCAAATACTTGCTCAATCTCAGGCCCCAGCTGTGGCCATGTGGAAAGCATCAACGTTCCTGCACAATCATCACGTCTAAACAAAACCTGCCAAGGAGAGCATTTTAACAAAGTGGCATTCGAGTAAACGCTACATCTTCATAACCGTCGAACCCGATCACCGGCTTCCCGGGGCTCAAAAACTAAAGCAGCCCGGAGCAAACGTCAGCCGCAGATGGACATCCATCATATCTTACTGCTGGAGGAGCAGCTCTGGTCCCCCGAATGGCCACTTGAAAGCCACAACGGACTCTCGGTGCTGGGACACAGTGTGTTGCTGAGGCCCATTTACTTTAATATGGGCCAGAAGTCTGCCAACGACAACAAGAGGAAAAGGGATGCAGAGTGTTTGGGGGATTAAAGAAGACAGAGTTGCATCTGGTGGTCAGAGACTTGGTTCTGTCAGGGAGGTGAAATCTGATGAAGAAAGAAGAAGAAGGCAGAGAACCATTGAGGGGGGGGGGGTCTGTGTAGAGCTGTCCAACCAGTCAACCAAGCAAGGAGGAGGACAGTGTGTTCACTTTCCTGCAGAGACTGAGATGAGAAAATCAATTCCACTCTCATAGTAGTCACATTGCCCAATATAAAACACACACTTACATTTTTGTGAGAATTAAACAAACAAGATGTAATGTGTTAATTAACGAGCTTTAGAGTTGCTGGTAGGCAGAGTTAGTTACCTTTGGACAGAGCCAGGCTAGCTGTTTCCCCCCGCTTCCAGTCTTTATGCTAAGCTAAGCAAACAGCTTGTTGGCTAGAGCCTCACATTTAATACAGAGTGGTATTGGTAGTTAATAATAACCACTTGGTTTGAGGATTTAAACGTAAGCGTATGTCAGTTTGGGGATTGAGGTGACATGACTGATGCTGTCATTTTTTGTTGGGAGGCCATGTCCTGATACTACTTTATATGATGTGTTCTATGAATTTCATATCATAAAGATTTAAAATACCAGCCTAAAACAATACATAAACCCTGGTAACAGACAAACAAAGGAACGCATCGAGGAAGACTGCCACACACAGGACACCCGTCCATTGACCACCCAGGGATTTCACAGACCCGAGTCAATCCATGAGTCGAGCCTCTCAGTGCGCTGGCAGGCAGAGCCGAGCATGAAATGAGCTTTGGCCCTCAGAGAGTCCGACTGGGACCGTAAGAGAGGGACGAGGTGAATCTCTTTCCCCCAATGTCATCTGCTGTCTATAAATCCACAGCTTGAGAGCAGCCAGGGGAACGTGTGAATGTGATGTTCATATGTGAATTCGAAGAAAAGATGACTGCACTGCACTGAGGGAGGGAAAAAACAACTGGATATGAAGAGAGAGAGACCACCAAAGAGGGAACACAGCTTATAATCAAATGAAAAAGAATTTATTCTGTCACCATTTGTTGGTCTGCTAGCAATGAAAACTGGATGAGAGCGGCTTGTTTTGAACACAGCGGGGTCACAGAGACAGCGAGAGGATCGGGGTGTTAACGAGAGGCCTGCTCGTCGTTATTAACGGCCGCTTCTCTCTGCGCTCCTGTCTCAAACTGCAGAGCCTCCGCATTGTTCTCCTCAAGGTTTCAAAGCTACTGAGCAGCTGAAACAGAAAGAGAGACACTGTTAGTAACAGCCGGGTTAACTGATCGGTGAAAACGGAAAACTCGAGCTCTTACGGCTGGAACGAGAGGCTCTCATCATCTCTCATAGGTATTTTTTTTTTATCTGAGCGCGGACGTTGACGACCCTTGTGTTCAAATGTGACACTCTTTGTATTATCTGACCCTCCCCCCTCTTTTAGACTGTTTCCAATTATTTCTGAACCCCGACTCCTCCACAAGACAAAAGGGCGGTGGTGAATGCGTGGAGAGATTCACGGTGTCTCTCTGGAGAGTATTTCATTTCTCGGGCTGTGATGAGCTCCTTTGTTCTCCCTTTAACTCTCAGCATCACATAATTGGCCACCATCTGGGGCTCTCGTTGCTATTCTCCTCCTCCGTCTCTTCCTCTTCTGTGCCTCACTAAGCGCTAAGCACTCAGCTCTCAACGTGCGCTGCGCATTGGTGGATGTTCGTGGTAGGAAATCCTACATCTGTTGTCAATCTTTTTACACTTCCCTGAAACATTATGTAATGTTATTATGAGGAGCAGTGCGTTTGTATTTTCTGCTTGAGACATGGAGGGATAGGTGGTGTATCGAGGGAAAAGGAGACGGAGAGATGTGAAGGAGGTCTAACAGAGATCCTTTAGCCTTTAAATTTCCACTCGCTTTGCTCTTCCTACGCGGTTCACAGTTCACTCTTTATACTGAAGGCTGAATCAAAAGTCTGTCCGACGCCTGCGACTTCTACAGCAGCGGCAGAGATTTAAACCACTTCTGGCATCCTTTTTCTCTTAACTGGTTACATTCAGAATCCGAATTTCACTGTCAAAGCTAGAAATCCATCATGTTTTTTGGATGTTAGCAGTGTGGCTGCATGGATGGCAATGTGGGTCGGTCGGTGCACCACTCTGGTCCAGACTGAGATATCTCAACAATGGATGGGTTGCCGTGAAATCTTGCACAGTCATGGTTTCCAGTGGATGAAGGACTTTGGCGACACCCTGACTTCACCACTTGTGTCACTGCGAGGTTAGTTTGGCTGACCACACGGAGCAAAAGAACAACTGCGGGTCAAACTGCAGCCAACTCTTGCTCCCAATACAAATGCATTTAGGCTACTTGCTCTTCATGATTACCATCATTCTTCTGATGTTCAAGCACATGTCGGCCTTCATCAGACTGTAAGGCCAGGACAGTCCAACACGCCGACATTTGGTTTTGCTGCTGTCCTCCATACGGGATTTACTATCAGAAGATGGCATCATAACATTACATTCCTCATTCTTGCCTTTTCCTACCAGCCGGGAAGATCTGACTCACAACAAAAACCCGACAAAAGCATAGAGCTGGATGACAAATGTTGATCAAATGTGTCTGTTTTGTCTTCGCGCTCGCACATCAACTAGATTCGGCAGGTCAGGGGCTTTTCCTATTCCACCCGCAAAGAGAAAAGCAGTGGGTATCTGCGTGTTTGCATGATCTAAGAATGCTTTCAGCGGTGCGTGTAGTTATTTAGGGCATGCACATCCCAAGTGGCGGAGAGTGGATGTTTCAAGTGGGAACAAAGGGCGTCTAAGTGAGGGTTGTGACGGAGGAGCTGCTTTGTGGGAAGATGACAGGGAAAAGACTAAAAATCCATCAAAACACTGCTATCAGCTCCACTGATCAAGGATCGTCTGATGAGGAAGTCGGCTTAATTGGGACTCCTCAATAAAAAAGCACCATATGCTCAAAAAAAGACAGACTATGAAGAATGAGCCTCATTAAAAAAAATACGGTGAAGAAATAAACGATAGGGAACACAAAGCATGAAATAATAGAGTTTATGAGGAAAAGCAAGAACAAATACACACCGCATCCACCTACAACCCCCACCTCAACACACACACACACACACACACACACACACACACACACACACACACACACACACACACACACACACACCTAGCCAGACAAAGGAGGCACAAGCTAATAAACACCAGGTAACGTAGCAGACTGAAGTTATTGATATCATTTACAATGTATTAGCCCATCACCCATTTGTGTGTGTGCGTGTCTGGTTTGTCCCCAGGGGGGACTGAACACACACAGCAGAGCCCCATTTGTTAATGTTGTTGACAGCTATGTGGTTTTGTGTGTGTGTGTGTGTGTGTGTGTGTGTGTGTGTGTGTGTGTGTGTGTGTGTGTGTGTGTGTGGCCGCAGGGGGTGGTGTGTAGGATGGAAACATGACAGATCACAGCCCTAAATGACGGGGTAGCAGAAACAAAATAAATGACACCATCTATTAGACATCATTTATATTAATACCTGCACACTGAAGCATTAATACACACACACACACACACACACACACACACACACACACACACACACTCTCATTAAAAACCACTGAGCACCATGTTCAAAACAAATACCACATGAAATACCACCATCCTGAATGCCCCAGAGGCAAGACATTTTCAACAGAAAATACAAAGAACGAAAAAAAAACCCAACAACAGTCAGATAGGAGTCCTGGGAAGTTTCCATGAAAAGCAAAAGAAAGAAAATATTAATTTTGTTCCCATTCGTGTAAATGCTGTGCTGCACTGCTATAGTTTTATTTAGTTGACTATAAAATATAAAGAATCCAAAATATGTTAATTTTGAACTGCCACTTTCCCCATCCGCTTACAAATACCTTTACTGCTTTTCTAAAGGAACATTCTTCACTGTTTGTACTGTACAGACTACTAAACCAGGCTTTATTTCATCCTCATGGCAGCCTGATGTTGGCACGATGTTTGATCGAGTGCTGAGAGATTAGATCAGAGTTTGAGGCCGGCACTTTCTGCACTGGCTGAGTGCCACTGGTCCACAAGCTTCACCGCTAATTCTCTAGATGGCCGGCCTGCTATTAGCCCGAACAATGGCACGTTCACCGATAAACCCGTAACACGTAGCATGTAAATGTCAAACTTTGCATCTAATGCCTCGCAGTGGAGGAAAGCGCTCCGACTCTTAAGTGGGAGTGAGAGTGCAGCTAGAGGCTCGCCCTCAAACTTTACAACCCCTCTGCACCCGTACTTTTACAGTAACTCCCGGCTAATGCGTGCACCCCCTGTCCAGCTCCCCAAGCTTCGGTGAGGGAGCTAAGAGCTGCCGGGAACAACAACTTCGCCCCTTTCCCTTATGCCCAACTTCTCTGGCTCGCATTATCTCCGGGAAGTCATACAAAACTATCAGGTGACTGCGTACCGAGGCCTTATAACAATGCTGCGATGGATGGAGGGAGGGGTTGACATGCGCTCACCGGAAGCAAATAAAATAAAAACAAACCCCAGCGTTGCGCAGAGGAGGGTGCACGAGTGATGGGAGGATAAGGGGAAGGAGGAGGGGGGGGTCAAGAGGTCGAGGTGGAGTCCCTTTGCTGGGGACATCGCTAGAGATGTTACATGACTCACAAGGAATAATAGGATCATCGGATGCTGCTGCAGCAACGAGCAGCGTTAAGGACGGGACTCTGCAGAGAACGTGCTGTTCCTCTGTAGACACACAGTGTGAGGTACGCTGTGAGGAGGACCTTCAGTACAGCACCATGTGGTGTTGGCTCTGATCTCTTAAGTGATTGACTCACAACAATGTGGTTACCAGCAATGTGCTGGTAAGACAAAAGACAAGAAAAAAATTAGACCTCTGCGCTCCCCCAACAGCCCCACAGTTATCTTTTTAATCTTACTTTGATTGGGTGGATAATCATGCTCTGAGTTTGGGAGCTTTGGGGGATGTAAATAGGAAGTGTCGTGTTGCTATGGAGTCAGTTTGTTAGCTGCGAGCTACAACTTCAGCTGTGCGCCTGTGGCAAACTGGCACCATCGAAAGCGTGCTGTGTTAGCTATTAGCAAGTCCTGTTTGCAGTGCACCCATGCATGTTCAGACCCCTGTCACTGGACCGCTTTGAGACTGAAAAAAAACTCTAAAAACATGAAAAACAACACTCTCATCCCCTGATAAGACAAGTGATAAAAGCCCAAAGAGGAGAACCCAGGGGATTCTGGGACAGTGCCACACGAGGGCCGGATTACCAGATGAAAGGATGGCTGCCGCTGGGTGATACGACGCGTCCCTGCAGCACAAAGCACTGGGGCGGTTAACCCAAACAGTTACATAACTGGTCCTCTGAAGACGAGTATCGCGAGCTACGGCCGACACATGAGGGTCACTCGGGAGAAGCGGTGCACGAGGCAGACCAGGAGATCGTCTGCACTTTCCACCCGTAACCAGTTCCAAGTCAGATCCCTTTTGTGTTCCTTTAATGATAGACTGAACAAAACCACGGCAGCCAGAGGTTTATGCAGCCTCACACTGGTAATGAAATCAGAAATAATGTAATCAAAGTCTCCGATTGTAACTGAAGTCACGCTGTTCGCCCACAAAAAAGTTTGTTTAGCCAGAGGACAATCAACGGCTACAGAGCAAAAAACATCAGCGGCAACACACCGAAAAAATAACACACCGGAGGCAGCGCTTCTCTTAAACTGGCAACTTCTGGGAGCTGATACTAATCAATTTGGCAAATTGCCTGCTCGGAGATATTTCAGAATCTATTTGTGTTGTCAGTTTGAGACACAGGGGCAGAGAAAACCCGACGTCGTTGCCATTAAGTGGAGGATTAGCAACGTGACCTCAGAGGTCAGAGGTTATCAGCTGGGGGGGGGGGGGGGGGATTTTTCCCTCGTGTGGATAAGCTACTCAATCAAACATGATAACACGGCTTTCTCTTCGCTGTTTGCGGGTGTGTGTGTGTGTGTTTGTGTGTGAGTGTGCTCACTCCTGAACGAATCAAAAAAATTTGACAGGTCTAATTGTCGCTATCAAAATAAAACCTCTGGCCCAAACATAACATCCTTTAATGACAGAGTGACAAAGTGAAGTAACAGTGGTGAAAAAAAAAGGAAAGAAAAGAAAGAAAACTTCAAGCCAAATATGCCCTTTTACGGTCTGTCAGTATTCACGGTCCGTCAGTATTCCACAAGCTTGTTAAATAAATCAGAGGGTCTCCAGAGAGAAAAGCAAACCACTGAAGGCTCCTTCTAAACTCGGCTTCACCAGGAAAGCAAACAGCTCGGGTCCAAGTGGAAGTCTCTCTCGGTATGCGCTCTGGACTGTGGAGCAGACCGATGCTCCTCTGTACAATACTTAGGCTCCCTGGCTGCCAGAACCACAAGACACGAGACATCTGCGTAATGTGATGACACATCACTCAAAAGCAGAAACGTATAGTGCAGTCCGATAAAACACTCCGTACTCAGACTTCATCAGCGTTAAGTGACATTAAACCCTGAGAATTCAAACTAAAAAGGTTAGGATTTATTATGGTACGGTTGGCCCTGATCTCTGAAGTGATAAGACTCTCAACAACGTGGATACCAGAAATTATTACGGATTATTTTTATTATCGCTTAATCGGCTGATTATTTTCTCAATAAATTGATTATTGTTTATAAAATGTCAGAAAACTTATATATAATTTCCCATATCCTAAGCTGATCTCTACAAATGTTCAACCAACAGTCCAAAACCCAAATATATTTCACTATCATACAGTATATCACAAATCCTTTATGAGACTGGAACCAAAAAAGAATTAGTCTTTAAAAATGACAATTATTAAACAATCAAAATAGCTGCCTGTCAATCGTCTAATTAATCAATTAACTAATTGTTGCACCTCCACACAGCTGATAGAATCAGTGGAGACTGATTTATCTATAAAAAGGTCCACTTCTTTCTCTACTGTACACAGCCCCCTCTGTAGTGCACACTCACACAACATTCCCACCCTCTCAGACTCTGGGATAGAACATGCCATTCTCTCTCTCTCTCTCTCTATTTCTATCCCCTATCTCTATTTTCCCCTCCACACAGCGAGCCAGAGGACATGTGGTGTGTTTATTTGTTTTTTTTGGCAGTTGTTGGCTGGAAGTGGATGTTCCCAGCAGCAGCAGCAGTGTTTGTCTCTGTGACTGGCAGTCGTACCAGAAAGAATGGCTTTTACTGTCATATAAGATACACCGCTGAACCACTGATGAACCACTGTACCTTATGTGGAGAGATAGGATGGACCACTTTAACAGAGGACAGGGAATCAAATAGTATATTAGTCATCCGTATGATTCCACCTAAAAACAGAGAAAACTAACTAAATGTTTCATAGTGATGAAGTCCTTTTTCTGCCAATTACTTTACACACAGGCACAGAAACAAATGTGCACACATACATGCATGTGCACAATTACTTTTTAATCCTGTCATAGATCAGCCAATCGTTTATCAGGAACCATTTAACTGTTTTTTTACCACACTACACTAAGCAAAGATTGACTGGTAGCCATTCATAGATAAACATCATCTCCGTACAGTAGGTCTCTCTATTCATTATTTTAGTAACATCCAAGTTCATAAAAAGAATAAATCCAATGCCACATTAAGATGCATGTGGATCTGATAGATTTGCTTATGTGGTGCAGACTCATTCCCATTTGCTCTTCAGACGAAAATCAAAGACAACACGAATCATCCAACTGAATGAGAAAAGCATGAGAAGTGGTGGTGCCAAACAGGAAACGCTACAACAAATATATTGTGGTTGTTTTTTTTAATCCCTCATAGGTCTGAGGAGAAAACCCACCAAAGATCATACGATTTATAAGATATTTCTGAGTCGCGTCCTTTGCTTTAAAATGCAACGTGATCGTGAATGATTCATGTCTGCCCCACTTTCCTCTCTGTGTTAAACAGGAGATTTGTATTCCCGGTGCAACCTGTCACTGATGCTGCTTTTACCTGCAACTACAAATGTTATTCTACGTGCAGCAGCAGCAGCAGCAGCAGCAACAAACAAATCTTGAAAAGTTTGAGCAGATTTTTAACTTCTGTCAAGTTTGCAGAGTTCAGAAATAACCTGCTTCAAGCTCACTTCTGGCACCACTTGGGAAAAACATGAGGACACTAACCGATGATGAGAGCTACTGAGACCCCTCACAGCTGACCTGAATTCACCAAGCGGGGCTCTGCCGATTGCAGAGGAGGAAAACTGCAACGGCAGCAATTGGAACTGAACCGCAGGGGGAAAAATGACAGGAGTCAAGCTTCACTGGACCAAACAGATTTTTTTTTTTCAAACAAGTTCTGGAAAAATAGAAACACGACTCCTCTGCTTATGCAAAACTTAAAACAACGGCGCATGAGCGGAGAGCAGTGCTTTGCCTTACTCCAGAGAAACCACAGATTCCACTATGTAGGCAGGATCCACTTAACAAGACCGAGAGAGATTTTTTATAGCAACGTTTCTCACAATAAGACAGGGGAAACCCCCCTTATATAAACTGGCGTTCAGACTAATAATCCAACCAGCATCATTAGAGGCCACCAAGACAAAACCACTCCAGTGTGTGTCAAGGCTAGACGGCAAATTAAAATGAGTCGCATGCTGGGAAACGTCCCCGAGAGGACAGGGACGTCTCTCTTTGCCCATTGGTTGTTTCTGTGACAGCCTGTCGGCTTCTTACCTGGACTTGCCCTTTGCCCATGATCTTGTCCACAATCTCGTTGTCGTCCTTGTTGAGCATGCTCTTGTCGTAACAGTTCTCGTAGCACAGGATCCGCAGGTACTGGGAGCCCTCCAGCTCGATCTCAAACTCCTGTTCAACCACACAGAAAAGGAGAATAACATATTTGCGATCGCGTGGCGACAAAAAACGCAGCGATGCTCTGGTAAGAGGAGGGTGACTGACTTCGTTCCAATGTGGCTCTGTGGTGTCTCTGAAGACTCTGGTCTTGGCCTTGCTGACAAAGTACCCATACGAGTCCACTTCGAGGGTGCAGTAGAGATCTAGGAGGGAACACAGATCCATCAAGAACACTGGATAAACATTTCTTGACTGCTTCCATGTCACTGCGACATGACACGGGTGTAATATTATGAGACATCATGATATCTGTGTCTCGGAAACAGATGCAGTGTAACGCTGTAGAGTCAAAGGACAAGTCTGTTAATCCCATTGTCATCATCTGGCAGTAGAAATGCTGCTATTAAATAGTTATTACAGTCATTAAAACAGACTTAGTGGGCAAAGACGTCACTGTATGGATATAATGTCTTTTCATTAAAGGTGAGCATAATTACAGGCCAAAAGTATCTCTGTTAATTAGTTTCTCTACACTTAAGCCATGTATTAATATTGTGCAATAGATAAAGATGTTGTATGGTCTACCAATTATTTTCTAGATAATGAATCCATTGTTTGTTCTACAAAAATGTCAGCAAACACCCCTAAAATAGTTTCCAGAGACCATGACGAAGTCTTAAATGATTACTTTTCAAACTAATCGGTTCTTCCGTTTCAGCTTGATACTCATCCATCTTATAAATCCACCATCTACAGAACGGCACATCCCATCAAATCAAAGAACTTCAGCTGCTGCCAAAAGCTGCATCGATATTTGCAGCGCTAACGGCATCACTTTGTAGCATATGCATCAGCATCAAAAGACAGCAGCAGTCAAAATTATCTCAGGCAAAAATATAACCACAAACAAGATACAATTCCTCTTTCAAAAGTGTCATCCACAAGTAGAAATGTTTTAAAGCAAAACTTCCCGAGAAGGTATCTAATTCTGGTATCAGATTAATGAATGTGCACTTAAAAAGGTTACGTTCCACCAGAGAAAAAAAGGCCTTTAAATCATCGATATGTTGACAGACAACAATCTCCTGCCTGTGTACACACGCTACATCCTCATACCACAGCCTACCGACCCCCCCCCCCCTTATCCCTTGGGATCGGCTCGCGCTCAATTGTTACAAGAAGCAATTAAGTCTGTTAATGTGTTTCTTTAAATGCTGCTGTAGCGGTTCCTGCAGACCTCGTTGCCGGCTGTCTGTTAACTGTCAATAGTAGGACCCGGTCCCTCGGGTTAGCCCCCGTCTGACAGCATGATGGATGGATGTACTGCTCGACCTTTCACTACGAGAGTCACAGAGAAGGGGGGAGGGGCTGCTGGTTGAATCTCATATACATATAAACACATCTTAAACAACAGCCTGACCCGTGCTTTGGTTAACGTTATGGAGAGACACCAAGCACATCGCCTGGGTGAGCTGTATGTGTATATATATCACTAACAGGACTATACAGAGAGAAGGAATACCATCTGGTTTCATTCCTCCTCTGTTTGTTGTCTCAGCATCCTGAAAGGCTCTGGCATCATTACTCCCAATGAGGAAGAGATTAGCGCCGGTGGTATGAGGGAAGTTCGGTGGACAGGAATTCAGTGCGACCCATCTGGGGCATATTTATGAAAATGAAGCCGTTGTCGGACGCTTCCGCCGATCAAAACTACACTGAGGCAGACAGACGGCAAGCAACTCAGTTCGGCCCTTTTTTTAGGACTACAAAAACTGTTGGTTGTATTTTGAGGGACATTTCTTTGAGGCACTGCTGTGATCTAAACTGCTTGTTTATCGTCCTGCCTGCAGAGAAGAGGGGAGTGTATTCATAGTCCTGAGCTGCTCCCACTTTTCTCTGGAAGTAGATTTCCTCTCCATCTGAAATGGGTTTATGAGGCCTGGACCTAAAACTCAAACAAGGCCAGGGAGAGCATATTTAGAGAGGTATTTTAGTGTCCTCGCAGCAGATCCAGGAGGGCTATGAGAAGTAGGACAGACTCAAAGAGGCCTGGAACTCCAAACGTTTTTTAAAAATGTTCCTGGCAGGTCACCACCAGGCTCAGAGTGTGAGGGGGGGGGGGGGGGGGTGTTAAATCGGTCAGCACGGGTTAATGAATACCATCCTCTTCCATCTCAAATTAACTGCAGCCCTTGTGGTGCGGGTGTGCTTTTATACAGGAGGCTTATCTTTGCCCGAGGCGGTGTTGAACGCCGGGTCAGACTGCGGGTTCACAGAATCAGGAGACAAGTGATAATCAGTTAAACTCATCAGTGTCTCCACTGCTACAAGTCTCAGACACAGAGCAGCTGTGTGCCCATGTGCTCTGCTCCAAGGGCTTCAGGAGAACGAAATGAGGAGGAGAGAGACATAATCAAATTATTTTTCATAGAATCCAGACGGAGAAAACTAATAACAGCGAACGGACTGGATTTGATCGCATGCAGAAAATCACAAGAGTCATGAGAACACTGACAGTAGTGTTTCGCCCTTCATTTTAATGGTAACAGTGGCGAGTGACAAAAACATTGGTTCTGATTCAAGCGCAAAAAAGCACTGTCATATAACTTTGTTGGTCCGGTAGCAAGTGCGCTAATATTCCATTATTAGTTACTTATATCCAATATGAATCACGTTTAAATCTCTTCGGGGGCTGCTCATCTGCAGATTACTGTAGCTGTGTTCGCTTCAAATGCCTTCGTGATTTTTGAACGTCAATTTGGAATCTGTGCACACTGCTCGTATGTAGCACGGGTTCCAGCAGCTGCTGAATACATGTGGAGGAATATGGATGCCACTTGTTGACACTCGCGCATAAATAAATCAAGAACAAAGTCAACTTTTTTTCCACTGTTGTTGTTTTTTTATTCTACAACAGGGTTTTTGGGAGATACTCGACTCCCAGCTCCTTCCTTCTGTGACCCAGTTTGAATACTTTGCCCTGGGCTGAATTTCAAGCCCTTTCCCACTGGTGGTGGTGAAGGGGGGGGTCGTGACATTAATAACACAGCTCCAATAAGATATTCTGGTACATGCTTGTGTGATTTATCAATCAAAACAGAAACAAAATGAGGCTATTGTTTAGGATTACACAATCTTGTGAAGTCATTGCACATTTAAATTCTGAGATGATAACCACCAAATGCATCAACAGAAAGCGCACACTGTATACACACACACACACACACACACACACACACACACACACACACACACACACACACACACACACACACACACACACGCAAAAGAGCAGCAAATCCCCTCAAAGTTCTTGTCCAAAATGGCTTGCAGGGGAGATCAACACAACTGTAATCGTCAATGCAATTAGAAGTCAGGTTATTCAGAGAGAAATGTTTTTAGGACACTGAGGACGAGACATTTGTTAAAATAATATGTGAACCAACTTTAAAAAAATTCATCGCAATTTTAAACCAGACGATGCAATGCTGACGTGACTAATCAAACAGACAAAAGACAATTGAGTAATTTATCAGAACAATTTAAATGCAGAAAGTGGGTAAAAGTAAAAAAGTTTGTATTCATAAAATGTATTAATTGCATGATAATAGGGTCAATAAACTCTTTACACTTTGCATTAAATGTTTAACTGGCGATGAACAGCTGTGGTGGTGAATAAAAGGTTGGGTAAACTGGCTTGTTTCAGCATCGTGGCCGCAGCCAGTACACTCCCACCAATACACAAACACTTAAGCACCCACACAGCAAATTCCTAACCTAAAAACACAGGTGCACTGTGGGTGCAGCGGCATGCAGAGCAACGTTTCGAGCACAGCTGAATAAAAGAACAGAGGGAGATGTAGAGCAGTGTCAGTGTTTTGTGTAAACTGAAAAGAAGCATAAATTACAATTCATTATGGCGAGTGTGACTAGACTCACTAATGTTGTCTCCTTTTCTCTCGACGGATTTATGCAGTTGATTTTGCACATAATAATAACACTTATGCTCTTTTACCTGTCGGATTATATTATTTCATTAAATACTGTGGGACGTCCATGCTGTCTTACTGCCTCCGTCATGTCATCGGTCGATTAACTGACCCTTTCGCTGGATTGATTGAAGTGGAGGGTTCGTTCGTTTTCTTCGCCTGGCACAAGCGGGTGGTGTGAGCGATCCCAGGATCTTAACATGTGTAAACCCTGCATACCCCCCCCCCCCCCCCCCCAGAGGGATGTGTGCATAAATGCTGTATCAGCATTTCTACATGCATTCGCTCTCCACCACAACCCAGATAATTACATTTTGACAACTTATTGCAGCAGCTACAAAGATATGGAGCTAAATCCAGGTCAAAAGTTTTGATTATTTGAAAAAATAATTTGAACCTGAAAGTTCAAGTTGTGGTCTTGAACAGTGAAAAATACAGCAATGTATTCAAAATAAAAATAAGTGAATGAAATCGGTCGTCCGACCTGGGTATAGGGGCGAAAGACCAATCGAACCAGTAGCTGGTTCCCTCCGAAGTTTCCTTCAGGATAGCTGACCCTCAGTTTATCCCCCACTGCATTCACGTGAATATGTTGTATAGAAAGTGTTGAATCATAATTCTCACGGTGCCCACGTTTCCTGAAGGCAACGTTGTTGAGGAAGGTCCTCAGCCTTCTTTGTGATGCTGTCACTCATGATGACACGCCCCTCTCAGTTGAAGCCACGCCCCCACGCTAAATCAGGGTCAAAAGTCTGAACTGAAAAAAATTATCTGAAAGTGAAAAAAGATTTGAAACCGAAAAAAAAAATATCAAATATCAAAATATATATGAAAGCGAAACATGAAAAAAATATATATTAAAAAAAAATTTCAGAACTGAATGAAAATTATATTCAACCCAAAAAACTTTTCATTTACTTGTTTTTATTTTGAATACATTGCTGTATTTTTCAATGTTCAAGACCACAACTTGAACTTTCAGGTTAAAATAATTTTTTCAAGTGATCAAAACTTTTGACCTGGATTTAGCTCCATACAAAGATCCTTTGCCCATTAAACAGAGTGTGCAACATTCATCTATTTTAAAGATGAGCGCTTCTGTAACGGCCATCATCATCATCATCATCATCATCCTCATCATCACCAGAGTGACAACAGCGACACATCACCTACCCCACCCTGCCTCCATACGCCTCACTGGACACACTGACATCAAACTATCTGTGGAACGACCAGACTTCCACGTACACACAAACGCACTTTCTTCATTTTAAACCCCCTCAGCTTCATCGCGGATCAAACAGGCTTTCAGAGGAGAAGGCTTTCCAATCCATTACCCGGGAAATTCTAGCAGGCCAGCTTTCATATTCTAAAGGATGTCATGGCAACAGAGGAAATCACATTTCTTCATCTCTGTCTCTTTTCCAGATATTTGAACCGGTGCAACGAGGCATAAAAAGTACCGCAGCAGCAGCAGCTGTCCACTACTGACACGTCTGCATGGTCCTGCCAACATCATACTCTGCTGATAATAAACACACACACACACACACACACACACACACACACACACACACACACACACACACACACACACACTGTTAGACAAAGGAGCACTTGTGTGTGAGATATGCGATATCAGAGACAACTGGCATTATTTTTGCCAGCAGTTCAGTTTCAAAATGATCTCTCTCTTCCTTTTCATGTGCCTCGAGTGTTTTTATGATGTCTGCTGAGATGAAAACAACCGCAGGAATTCCACTGTGGCCCTCACTTCTCCTCTGAGACTCTCTCTTTCTCTCCCTCTCCTATCATCTACGTTCCAATACTCCATCCATCCATCTGGCCGGTCTCTGCGTCGGGCCGTGGCACGGTGTAAACTGCATGTGCAGACTGCGATGACGGACTGGGTCATGTGTTTCGCTGTATCTGCACAGCAGCTATGTGTGAATGTCTGCACGAGTGTGGATGTAAAAAAACAAAAAGGAAAGTAAAAGAAAAAATGCCGTTTCTGGTCGACTTACTGGCTGACTCCTTGAATCCTTTGGCGGAGTGGACGATCACGTGCAGAAAGCCGTACAGGCCAGGAGTCTCCTCATCTGGAAAACAAGCACACGGAGCAGTGAGATCCTCGTGTCAATAGGGTGATGCACTGCATCTATAAAATCATTCAGAATCAGAGTTTGTGTACAAAAAGGCAATTCCCCCCTGACCACGACTGTATCACTTCAATCACAATTGTGCAGCAGATCTCACACACCATAGAAATACTATTCAGTGAGGAAACAGATGCTGTCCTGTATCATCCGCTGTTGCCATGACAGTGTAACATCTCCTCTTGTAGGCGTTAATATTCCCCCTTTATTTCTGTACACCAAAACCTCTTGTTTTTCCTTTAACATTTCTGTAGATGAAACCTGTCCACAAAGGCAGCAGAACACGCAGCCTTATATGGACATTTTGGACGGTGCTCTCTGCTAATGATCAAATGTAACAAACTCCTTAGAAACACGTGGGGTTCGTCAGGCTGAAACAAAAGATTCACAGTCAAGTTTGTGCATTCAAGAGAGTTTGGTGAATCCAACTTGACACAGACTTAACTTTCAAAGTCTAGAAACATGCGCGAATTTAAAAAACAAAAACAAAAACGGATAATCAACATATAATTGCACAGGGGGAGGCATGTGTGCTTTTCATTCATTTCAGGTTGGGTGGTCCAAACTGTGCACAAACGTATCATTATGAACATCCAATAACTGTTCTCACCCCTTCCAACACCAAGTCACTGACTTCTGTTATCATATGACAAACTTTGCGTCAGATGGGTATCAGGCCTCACATCAACAAGCACAGTCTTCTGCCATAACAGCTGAGCTGGCTGCCCGAGGGGAGGTTTGGTGGACGTTTGTTGGGTGGCCTCTTGCTTTGGTTGAGGCCTGTGAAGCCTGGTAAATAAACTGTGATGGAGGGCGGCAGGACTGTTTGGAGCTGCGATGTAGGCGGCTGAGAGGACAAAATGCGTGTGTGTGTGTTTGTTGTATATAAGCGACAGGGGAGATTCACAGGGAGAAGGTTCAAAGGTTCAGCTTCGAGGTGGCCTATGTGCTGCTTTTAGAGCCAAATTCAGATCCCTTTCTTTCAATTACAATCAAACTTGAGCAATAAACTGTGGTAATATGTGATAATTGATAACAATATGGGTAAAAAGAGTCAAATAAAAGAGTGTTTAATGGTCTCTGCGACGTCATCCATTGTCGTAGTTACGAGAAACATTCCTTCTCCAGCTGGTCTCCATTTGAACCCCTACTGTGCTCCCTGCTTCACGTGTCACTGAGGTGTGTGTTTATGTTTGCTTTACAATGAGGAGTGTTTCGAAAGTCTGGGACATGACGTGGGGCCTGAGCTCTGTTCTAACACACAGGGGTATCACCTCCCTGGGAGAAGAAGGAAGATATCGTGTGAAGCCCAAACAAAATGACAGACCTGTTACATGGCAGAGAGGTGAGGGTGTAATCAGGTAAGCGGAGCGAGTCTGCCAGGGTTAGGGGCTAGGGGAGACCTTTCTTGTCTAATATTACAGTAAAAACAGACATTTAAGACCTTTATATCTACAATTGTAAATGCAATATTCCTCTTATTTGCCTTCTGATTGTGGAGTCAATGTGTAACTGCCTTGATAGGTGTGTGTGTGTGTGTGTGTGTGTGTGTGTGTGTGTGTGTGTGTGTGTGTGTGTGTGTGTGTGTGTGTGTGTGTGACCCACAGCTGACTGAGGTCAGCTGAATGAATGAATGGTTGGGTTATTAAAGACAGCCTCGTAACCCTTAGTACACACACGTCAGAAAACATTGGTTTCATTAAAGTGAACGGAGAGTTTCAGCTTTAAAAGAGAGGTCTGTGGTTTAATCGGTTCGGTCGATAGGCGCTGATGGGGCGTTTTACAAACTATCACCATCAGCAGAACTGGGCTGTGTCACGCGGGGACGCACATCCCCGTTTTGAATGGAGGCTTCGTACACATAACGAGGGAAAAATATATGTATTGATGATGTGATAATAATCTAAACTACTGTTAAAGACCCCATGAAATGGCACTCGCACTTTGAGACGGGGAGAGTCAGGGGGAGCGCTGGCTGCGGACATAAATACAAGACAGACTTTAAATGACAATTTAGATACTAATTATTTCAGATTTTTTTTTTTTCCAGAAGGTGATTCTCCATTTCATGAAAAAAATGTTAACGCATTATTCTGAACCTGAACCTTTGCGGTTTCCAGGAACAGCTGATTTTACAGCAAGCTGACACGCCATATCCAACCCATGTTCAAAAATGATCTCTTGAATATATAATCTAAACACTATAAGCTCTTGAGAAGTATCTGCCGAGTATCGGCTATTGGCTTTTTCCTGCTCCAAACCATCGCCTTTAAAAATCCACGATCCACCTTTAGTTTTTTTTTTTACTAATTTAATAATCTTAAACACATACTTACAATACATTGTAAATTGATATAAAAGGCACAGGCTGTCTGGTCCTTACCTGGAAGTGATTTGTTTTTACATTCAAAGTTTATTTTGAATTAAAGAAGGAAGCAGGTAATTAACATGGGCACAAAATCAGACACTGTGCCATGCCTAGTTACCATCGAAATTCACCAGAATGCTAAATTAAAATAAAACCCCGGGCTTACTTGCACAGAGATACTATTGTATAAGAAGCAAACACGGGTCTCTTTTTCTGTGCGAAGCGAGAAAGATTTAGACAGTACGCCCTTCAGCGTCTTGAAGCCCCTCTGTCAACTCTGCGGCTGTACGTGTGTGTTGTGCGTGCGTGTGAAAGCAGAGACCCTCGTGCCCTTTTAGGAGATCAGAGTAGGTCAGCCAGATGGCTTTAATGTCACCACCAGCCTCTGAAAGTGGTGCAACGTGGAGATCTGGAGCAAAAACAAACATATAGGAGCTGAGGGCGCAGGCCACCGCCGGCACACTGCGCGGCATTGACTGCTAAGAGCTAGATGAGAAACATATTGTAACCTAGATTCTCTCCTGCAAGGCCCCCCTCTCTCATTATGTGGCTGCTTGTTGTGTGTAACAGGCCCTTTTGTGTGAATTTAAACCCAAATCAGAGAGGAGAGGAAGGAGCAATGGAGGACTGTGCGCGTGCGTTTGTGATTGCGGGTTAAAAAGGAGAAAGCAACAGAGACACAAAGAGCATCCGAGCATAAGAAGATATTGTGTGCAAGTGTTTCTTACCGTCTTTGTTGCTTGTGACAGGAATGTTGTGGACAGTTCGGAGTTTGAAACAGGAGCTGGTCAGGACCTGGAGCTCCACAGAGCTTAATACACACGCCTGGAGATCTGACAGACACACGGCGACCACACAGCTACGGTTAAACTTTGACTTTCCTGAGGTACGGTGAGTAAAGAGCGGATTTAAACTGCTTCAAGATGAAGCGCACAGTGCTTTCTAATAACATAAAGGGGCTTTGGGACAATTCAAGGCCAGTGTTACCTTTCTTCTGGAGTTTCTGGATGCTTTCCCTCCACTCGGACCTCTCATAATCGGAGGAGATGAGGAACTGGTAGCTCTGGATACACACAGAAATAAACAATGTTAAACACATCAAGAACCTGCACTGAAATCAGTATTGAAAGAAACTGTTGCAGAATTTTTATTTTTACAGAAAGTAGAAATGGAAATGCCTCTCAAAATCAGTAAAAGCCATGATGTGAAATTATCTCACGCTGTCA
Organism: Cebidichthys violaceus; assembly: GCF_023349555.1. Classification (NCBI taxonomy): domain Eukaryota; kingdom Metazoa; phylum Chordata; class Actinopteri; order Perciformes; family Stichaeidae; genus Cebidichthys; species Cebidichthys violaceus. Next base: position 12,526,892 of record NW_027176373.1, read on the forward strand.
CAAGATTTTTATTGTGGAAACCTAAACTAAAAACTAAAATCCATCAAAGGGCTGTTTTGAAAGGGATGTGTCTCCCTCTAGTGGTGACACTTGAGTGTTGCTGCTACGTGGACGCAGGGAGCGACAGGATTGGACGAACACGTTACCTTTCCATGTCTGTTGTGGATGCGGAAGGGGATGGTGGGAGAGTGCAGGAGCAGCCACGACTCCTGTTCGTTCATCTTCTTTCTCAGACGCTCCACGCGACTCTGACCCTTCGGTGCTTTCTAAACACAAACACACAAACAGACGTATAGAATCTCTTTTAGTCCTGAAACTGACTGCTGAGAGGGAGAAACACTCATCAAGTCAAATACTTAACATTGCTATGCAGCCCAAGAGTTGTGAGGCAAAGATACTGAACAAGGTGAATGAGTCCAACTCTGTCATAACTCAACTCTTAACAGCAAACATGATGATACATATTTTTAGATTCAGTGTGACCCACACTTTCCGTGAATTCCACAATGTCTGTCACAAATAAACATCCACTTAGAAATCATAGATAACAACACGCTCCATATAAGTCCAGAACTTGCATGAGAATCATTACATCTTAAGTTTTCCTCTGTCTGTACATTCATGGGTACACTGCAATAGGAACTGCTAGTTGATAATTCGGCATACTTTTATTGGGGCCAATTTGCCAAAAATACGAACAAATATCGGCTTAAAGAAACAGGCTTAGGTTGTAGCACCACAGCTAACTAACTGATGGCAGCAATGTACTTCCTGTTTACTTCCCCCAAATTAGTTTATTTGACTGTTGGTATAGTTGGTTTCGTTTTGCCATAAACATACAGAAAGAAACATTAGTTATGATTTGTGGAATAGCAAAGGTTTTCTTGCAAAAATACCTTACTTTGATATTAGACTCCACTTTACAAGATTTTGTCACTTTGAGTTCAGTGTTTGTCTCCTGAGGTTTATCAACATCTGTATGCATGTAACTTTATCTCCGCTCTATTATCTTGAATCACTAGAATCAATAGAAGACCAAAATGGGATTGTAATGTGAATTGAATATTGGTGCATCCACGACTGTGGATTGTTGATGCTGGATGAAATGATATTAAACTTTAAGCTGTTATCCTGAAAGTCAGTATGACGGAGTAGTACACTGAATATAAAACACGAGTACATTCTGAGATGAACTATAGTGTAGGTATTGATTTTATGACTCATTTACACACCATATAATTATGACCCATTTAAATTAGCACTAAACGTTTTATGACTAATGTGTCATCACTCTTATCAGCATGGTATTGGTTTAACGACATATTTCCTATTTTTCCAAAGAAAACAACGCCGTGCTGCGAGTCCTTTTTATATAATTCAAGGATCTCGGCTTCTTGTCAGTATTAAAGGAAAACAAATACACACATCCTCCCTGCCCTCACCAGGAAGCCGTGAGTCAGAGCCTGGATACACTCAGCTGAACCCCTCACTGCTCTCGGCTCCTCTGACTCTAAATACCTTCCGTGGTCACTCGCTGTGCCCCGAGTGGGCGAGTTTGCGCTGTGAGAGGGGAATAACAGGAACTCTCTGCTCCTGAAGCCTTCAGTGCGTCTCAGCCAGGGACTTGGAAATGTTGGAGGATTATATAGCATCTTTTTTTTTTTTTTTAAACCTCTGCCACTAACTGAATGTTTCAGCCATAGAAATAGAACATTTTCTATCAAATCAACATAGCAGGTTGGTCTGAGAGGCGGACATTTTTAGGTGTACTGGTGCCATCGCAAAGTGACCAGTTGCAGCGGGCTGACTCGTTCTATTTCTACAGTCAGTGCTGAGTGCTGAGTGCCATTTCCTTCTGAACTAGTCAAATGACCACGGCAAACAGTTCAATGTGCGTTCTAGTCTCATTCTACTTCTATGGTTTCTGTACAGATAGGAACAGAAATACATAGAAAAAGGTAAGTTAAACATTTTCCCCCAGTTTGAAAATCTATTTTATACTTATTTCTGGATGTCACTACTTTAGCATGCACGCTCAAGAGATTCCCCACATGGCACATTGGACCTTACCTTGACCTCGTCTAAGACAAACAAAGGTGTGGGCGACAACGAGTTAAAAGGAAGGTGCAGTGTTTCCAGTAAGGAATCCCTTCCATGAAAGTCTGCATATGCCACGATAAATAATTAGATGGCTATCAAAGTTTCACAGAACTCATTAGTCGCAACTTCCCTCCTGAGTCACTTGTACGTGTTTAGGTTTCTTAGAACAATAGGAACCCAGCTAATGTCTCATTTTAAGGAACCCCTGGAAAGTCCCGCCACGAGATGTTGAAAAAAAGAAATAAACAACAGGACTACCTTCTCTTTCTGTATCTCACTCTTTAAAACTGAGATCTTGATCTTCATCTCCTCGATCTCGTGCTCGGGGAGGACCTGGATACTGGGGCAGGAGTCGGAGTCGTCCAGGGTCTGGAAGGTCAAGTCCGCCAGAGGGAGGTACCACTTGCACTCGTACTGCTGATGGCGGCTACAGATGGACAGAGAGGGAAGGACACAATAAGTCAAAGAATCATACAATAAATCAACAAATCAGTGGAGGAGACCGAAGGCTGTAAAGATCTACAGAACAAAAAAAAAACGTCTGCAAATGAATAGAACATTCTGTCCAGATGGCCGCTAACCAGACATCATAATCTCTGGCTAATTTTAACAAAGCATAATGAGCAACAGTCAATATGATTTAATTTGTCACTGTGCTGTGGTGTAAAAACCTTACTGTAATGAATAGACACTATCATCACGATAAAAAAGTTAAACATTCACAGGGGTCTAAAAGAAAAAGCTGAAGAGAGAGAAGAGAAAAACATCCCTACAATGACAATAATTGAGAGAACTACAATTTAAGGTCATCCTCTTTTTCTATTCAAAAGCTAGATTAATGAAAATGACGCACCCTCAGCAGAGTGCTTCCCCTTCCAGCGGGGCAGAGAGAAGAGCAATCTGCATCGTCACTAACGAGACCGTCATTAGCGTTCCTGGGTGCTGTGTAGTCAACTCATTACCGCTGCGACGCCTTCATCAGAAGGCCAATTTGAGCAGCCCGTTAATGAGCATCCACATGAAAATTCTGTGACGACTAAAATCTTCATTTTGGAACTTTCCAAAATTTTCATCTAAAATAGATTATTGTACATTTCTGATGGACATTAGCAGGTGTTTTAAAAAAAAAATATTTTTGCATCCTTCCAAAGCTACATCTTGAGCCCCTGATCTCTCGCCTCCCTCCAGTGTCTCTCTCGTCTTTGACATCTCTTTGATTAACAGACCAGCCATTCATCTTCCTTCTCGCGCACTCTTTGCTCGGCGTGCAGCGGATCGAGTCGCACTTAAACACAGCCGTAAACAAAAAGGGTGGAGCTAAGTTAATTGCATAACTGAATAGAGTATGAAGACATCTACTAGCCCTTAAGTAACAATAGCAATTCAATATTTACAGACAAAGTAAATCATGAAATATGTATTCAGGAACAGAGTCAATGTAAATATGACTAAGGATCCTCAGGGACTTCACCCAAGGTGACCGAGTTTCTGGATGGATCCGCTGCTTTAACTGTGTGTGTGTGTGTGTGTGTGTGTGTGTGTGTGTGTGTGTGTGTGTGTGTGTGTGTGTGTGTGTAGCCTGTAGGCGGCACACAGAGACGCTCCAGACCATAACCATTTACAAGTCTGGTAGTTATGGCAACGCTGCGTGTTCGAGGAGGCTGCAGATGACAGACAAACGGTGAATGTCAACCAAAATAAGATCCAATCAGGCTAACAGCTTCTGCCGCGCAGACGGGCCGAATGTCACGCAATCCCGTAAATGTGGGGAGCTTAATCTGTGGACGTGTGTCACATCGTGGGTCAAGCCACACACGAAAACAGGACGGTGAGGTTTCCGTCACCTCTCTTCACTTTGCCTCCAGGCTAACAGAGTAACACCTTCGTCCTCGCTCTGTTCACCGGGTTTATCTGCTTGTCTCCTCCACTCCTTAACAAAGCCAGAGGCAAAAACACCTGCTAGCCTCTCTCTTTGTCAGTGTGGCTTCAGAAAGTCCTCCTGTTCCCTCCAGGAACACAAATAGAGACGGGATACTCTGTAAAGCGCCGGTGTCATCCTTTGTGTTTCACTGCCGGAGGGGGGTTTGATGCTGACGTGGAAGGCAGAATGAATGGCACACAGATGGAAGCATAGAGACGGTAATCCTAAGAGGGTGGATACTCAAATGGCTCTGTGCTAAATAAAAACATGGCTATGATCCTCTCTGGATGGAGAGGAAAAAAAGGTAAAGTGGACTCACCCCACAGCCGTCTTCTTCATCTTGGCACAGAGCAGCAGGTCAGTGAAGAGGAAGACGTGCCGAAGCTTCCTGGAGCTTTCCGACACTTCCACCAGGAAGCCATCCTTCACCAGCTGACGAGCCTAGAAGAATACCACATGTCACTTCTTGTTGTCGGACCGATGCGTACACAAAGCTGATGAACTTATTAACATGACGCAGGACAAACAATGCTGGGTTCTGGCAACGGTTGAGAGAAATGAGTGAAAAAACTGAGATCAACACATTTTGTGATTGTATCTACCTGGATTTTAACTGCTACCTCATTCAAATTATGGCTGCATGGTAAATACAGGGGGGGACGTCGTCTCTCCTGTTCTTTGATACCAGGACGGCAATGAGAAGAAGCAGCTAGCAGAGGTGTGTGTGAGGGTTCAAGCGTGTGCATGTGCATCGGGTCAGCGGGGAAAGAGGTGAGCGTTCTGTTTCAGAGTGTAGTAGTTGTGTTGTTCCAATCAGCTCTACAGTTACTTTGCAAATGTATTTATAAGTATTTATTAAAGGCCTGACAGTTGCAAATTGCTCCCATTTGTTAGTTGTTTGTTAGACCTCAATGGGGAAGTCCATCAATAGGGATTACTACTGCATTTGTGAGCTGTGTGAAGTCTGATGAACTGCCTACGAGATTAGAATGAAAAACAATCAGGAGGTGTGGAGTTTGGATGAAGTGAGCTTACCAGGCCTCTATAGCACGAACACATTCCACACTCGGAACAAACTGTTGGAGGCTAAATTGTGGGCAATGAAGCCGGGTTTTAACAAGGAGGAAGAATTAGTAGAACGTGTTTTCGAACGTGTCGATTTTGTTTTGTTTGTATGGACCATTGTGAGTCCGACGATGTTATAGGAGTGTAACGCTAAATCGGTTCATCGGTAAATCGAAAATACACGATGCATTTTGATAAGAAACAGAGAATGTAAAATTTTCTTTGTTGACAAGAACCTCCACAGGGCACCTAATATTCAAACTTTCTAATAAACTGTGTCACAATTGTATGTGCTGTTTTTGCCTCTAGAAGTTATATTTAGTGAATTTTGTGAAGTTCTTCTAATTGTATGAAATATGTTCTATGTATAAGCCTGAATTTAATTTAGTATGGGTTTTATACAGTCTAAGAATGTGACTAAATACGCAACACAAAATGCAAAACTTCAGGAAAAGAAGAGACAGGACGACATGAACTGATTTGAATACATCTCAGTCAGAGGAGGCATATAGAATATTATCACTACATGCAGAGATTTCTCCTCCATCCAGGGTCACTCTCTTGCACCAAATGACACAGCATCCAACTTCAAAGTCAATTATCCATACATTAGGCTCTTGTCTCATTCATACCAAGATAAAAAAAAGAGTATTCCTCTACAAATAATCTCACACACACACACACAAACACACCTCTCCCTTGGGCGTGGTGACGGCAGTCCTGCGAGGATCGATCTCCTCGTTGATGGAGGAGAGGAAGTTCTGAGATATCCTCAGAGCGTCCTGCAGCAGCGGGAAGTCCGGGTGGTCCTTAGGAGTGTGTTTCAGCAAGTCCTGCAACACGTGCACAAACACGCACGGTTACACAGACGCAGTTTGTGCTATGATACATACAACTTTACCAAAACTGTGAAATCACAGAAGTAATGATTGGTGCAATGATGTAAAAACGTCTTATCCTGTATAGCGTTATAAATCCATTTTCACTTCCTAACAAAATCCAAACATGAGCAGAAGTCCTGATTGAATGTTTCTTTCTTAATTAAATTCATAATTGTGCTGAGCACAGCTTTCTTATTGAATACTGAAGTGATCTCTGAAAATCTCATTTCCTTGGCGTTATTGAAGCTGCTCTCATCAGTATAGCAGAGAGATGAGCGGGACAGCCGAACAACAGAGGCTCCTCTTCCTTCCAAAACAAACACCTCTTCATTTGCATGAATGGCAGGAACATGACCTTTGTAGAAACACCCGCAGCAGTCCTGGATGCACCGGTCATGTTGTTGCTCTTACAGCTTCATGCAAAGTAACTAGACACATCCAGGCGTCTCTCTGCTCACTTGATTGGCAGTTACCACCTTAATATTACTCATCCAATGAGGTAGTCTTATTCAGGCTGGGACGCTGCGATGAACAACACAAAGCAGGCTCTGGTTTTTCAGCTCTTGGGCTGCTGTGTGGAATAGCTAAACATAAATTAAGGTATTATAGTTTTTGCTCTCACGTTTGGATTTGCTGTGAGGAATGTAGAGTCTATGAAAACAGCTAAATCTTCTTGAGTACAAACTGTTTATTCTGCTTTGAGTGTGTGTGTGTGTGTGTGTGTGTGTGTGTGTGTGTGTGTGTGTGTGTGTGTGTGTGTGCGTGCGTGCGTGTGTGTGTGTGTGTGCGTGTGTGTGTGTGTGTGAGAGAAGGGCAGTTAAAAGGAAAGTTCACCAGTTTACAAAACAAAATCACAAAACATATTTTCTCACTTTGCTTTTTTGCTGCAATATTGAATAATGTTTGCCCTTTGGTCCCAAATAGTAATTAAAAAAAACAAACATGAAAATTCCTCTTTGGTGGAACAACAAACAACACACAGACATCTATAACGTGACATGGGGCCCAAACCAGCCCTTTGTGTCTGGTTGGGGGTTATAAAGGTTAGGAACTATTAGTTTAGTCTTTACTATATTTTATTAAATTATAGTATTTCTTATACAAACAATAATGTGAAAAGTAACCAATAGGGTCAAATAAATGTAGTGGAGTAAAGAGTATTATATTTCCATAGTATGAGTATAATGTAGCATGAAAATCAAATATTAAAGTAAAGTATCTCAAAATATACATGTATATATATATCTGTCTCACACGTCTGCTTTTCTCGTAATTCGGGTGAAATGATCCTTTAAAGTCATGGGAGTGTAAGCAGTGCACTCACATGAAGAACCAGGGTGCTTCTGGTCACACGGTCAATGGGCTTGTAGAGGAGAGCTGTGGGGAGAGAAGAGGAGGGCTCCGAGTCAGTGTCGCTGACACACAAGTCTGTACACACACACACACACACACACACACACACACACACACACACACACACACACACACACACACACACACACACACACACACACACACACACACACACACACAAGTCTGTAGGCAGGCTGCTTAACATGCAGTCCATCTCTGGGGTTGATGCTGCAGCCTCCTATTGGTCCTGAAACAGTTTGCTTCCACTGCATATTTAGGCTGCTACTAGGTAAACTACAGCCTGGACGCTGGACTCTAAGAGATTCTCTCTGAAACACACGGACGCAAACATTTAAGCAGCAGAAGCATGTATCCACGGTACAACAAGACAGACCCAACCCCAGTGTTCATATCTATACATCACAGTTTTAGCTTGCACCACCACACTCGGCTGGTTTCCCCTGTGGAAGGCTATGCTGCTGCTGAGGTGGTGTGAACAGCTGCAGGTCTGACATACATGACAGCTCCAGATGAGAAACTCCCACAGATAGGACAGAGGGAAAGATGGGGGGGGGGGGGGGGGATATGACGGGCGGCAAGCAAGGCGGCAGATGTGAGAACCCCGAGGGAGAGACGAATACCAAGCAAACACGCATATAGATGTGAAAGAGGAGAGAAGAGGGAGGTTGAAGAAGAACACTTTCATTCCTCCCTCTGTCAGACCTGGATTCATGTAATGAAATGCCAAAAAAATGTCTCACGGTCTCAAAATAATAATGCCACTGGTGTCACACAAAATGTATAATAATGTCGCTCTGCACTTGTTCTCAAGGAGGGAAAAAAGAAACGTACGGGTGGAGTATGCAATAAAAACAATCCAGATCCGCAAGGGCATAGAAATCTGGAAAGCAGCCGACGATATTCCACTCACTGATCAAGCTAATCTCCATTTATTATAGTGCAGACTTAAAGCAACTGATTATTAAAGTGAAAGGGAAGAGAAGGCCCTCTGTATGCAGGGCAGGTAGTCCCAGACAGACAAAGAGAGCTACAAATAGTGCTACACTTATCTGTTTATCCCATTGAACATTGCTCCCATCGACTGTACAGTAGTGCCTGCTATCTCTCTCCCTCTTCTTCTCTTCCTCTATACTCTCACTTTTAAGTGCTCGCCCTCCTTTCTTCTCGCCTCCTCCGTCGACTAAAAAGAAATGAAAAGGGCACCTCCAGGGAGCGTGTTCAGATCTACTGATCCGGCTCGTAATATAAAACTTGACACACTTCTCATGTGCTCAAATGTACATACACACATACATCCGGCTACTGTGTGAGACCAAAGAGAATCTTCTAGAGGGCCTTGCTGATGCTCTTTGAAGTTTCTCCGCCCTCTGGTCGTTAACGATGCGGCCTCCGTCAACGTTCACTGAACCAATACCGCTACCTCCCGGAGGATTAGCTCCATGACCTGCACGAACCACAAGGGGGCTGCCAACTACTCTAATTATATGCGTGTGCACGGTTGTCTTCACCTCAAGCGGAACAACTTTTAGAACGTCCAGGTGACTTTTGTGTTACCTTGGGTTCAGTTCAAGTTTCATGTGTTAGTACAGTTGTTGTATAAGTCAGTGCATCAGCTGTATTGATTATTTTGATGTGCTTTGTGCTGCATGTGTGAAACTCTACTGCACCTTGTTTCTGTTTGGAAACACGAGTCGAAAGCCATGAAGCAGGAATAATAATGATCATGTTCACATGTCAACATTTGCTAATTAGCACTAAACACAAATTACAGCTGAGGCTGATGTGTTGCAGCTATTTGGCCAAAAACCAAAGTATTGGACACATTTTGACTTGATGATAGCGCCAGATTTAAAGTTAAGGGATCACCAAAGCCAGTATGATTCATCCTCTGAGGACCAAGAACGTCCATCGAATCAAATCCCTAAAACAGAAGTCGAGATATTTTAGTATGGACGAGGTCCCAATGCGGTTATAGAAAGATCGATAACACCTTCCACCGCAAAGTTCACAGTCCAGTCAAGAGACAGGACGAGAGGATGAGAACACCGAGAGGATCAGAGAGGAGGCGGATTATTGGAAGTCGATGACCCGCCTCTGCGAGGTGCCTCTGATTGGTCCTGTTCTCAAGGTCGCCTTGACGACTTGGCTGGCGGACAGACAGTTCATCTTTGCTAAGGGTGGGAGGGGGACCATGTGGGCAAGGTCTTTGAACGACAACACACTGGACAATTCCTCAGCTACGATGCGGGGACTGGCAGCTTTATTTGGCAAGAACTACTAGTCACCAGAAGTCATAAGTACATTTCCTTTTCCAAACAAGCATCTAAGAGCATGAAGCAGAGCATAACTCAGAGCCAAAGTACAGTGCAGAAACAAGAAAAACAGTTAGTGCTATAAGTAATACGAATACAATAAGTGCAACAAGCTAGTATGAATACAATAAGTGCTAAGTGGAAGGCTCAGGGTAGCACTTCCTGAAGAGGTGGGTTTTCAGCCTGCGCCGAAAGATGGGCAGCGACTCCGCTGTCCTGACGTCAGTGGGAAGTTCATTCCACTACTGTGGGGCCAGGACAGAAAACAGCCGTGACCGGGTCGATCGGCCGCCAAGACCTCTGAGCGACGGGGCAACCAATCGCCCCGAGGCAGCAGAGCGAAGTGATCGGGCGGGGGTGTAAGGCTTGACCATGGCCTGGAGATACGAAGGAGCTGTTCCTTTCACTGCCCTGTAGGTTAGCACCAGAGTCTTAAACTGGATGTGAGCTCTTACAGGTAGCCAGTGTAATGAACGGAGAAAGGAAGTTGTGTGGGAGAACTTGGAGCGATTGAACACCAGGCGAGCTGCGGCTTTCTGGACAAGCTCCAGAGGTCTGATGGCCGATGCCGGGGCTCCGGATTAAGAAAACAGAGAGAAAGCGGTCATAGTGGGGGGCAAGAGTCCCCATTTACATGTAAAACAGGATGTCAGATGTTTGATTTAACACTTGTGTTGCTATTTGCATCCATTCATTAAGCGGTGGCTGGCAGATGAAACAGTGTGCTATATGGAAACAAGTATGACAAATTGATTTATTTCAATGAAGAAAATACGCAAAAGCTGGGGGAAGGCTGGGGTCTATTTAAATCACGAGAAGGATGGATGGATGCATGGGTACAGGGAGGAAAGGCAGGTGGGAGGAAAGCATGATGAAAAGAGGGAGCGGGAGTTTCAGAGCTCAGCTGGAGAAATCCCTGGACTACTTGGCCAGGTAATTAAGGAACCGCAACACAAAGAGTAATCAAAGCAACTGCCCTGGGTGCTGACGAACACTGATTGCTGAGGGAATATGACACGAGCGTGGAAAACAATGGTAAAGAAAAAACAATCAGAGAGTGCTTAAGTATATTACAGTACAGTCTCAGCAGTAAAGAAGGAAAAACTAATGTGACGATAACAATCAGCATGTTTGGGTTGCTCCTCATTTACGGCGCATAAATTAACAGACACTTCACAGGTACATGAGGCTGTAAATTGACACACACAGACACACAGACACACACACACACACACACACACACACACACACACACACACACACACACACACACACACACACACACACACACACACACACTCATCCACCCTGTCTCAGCCAGACAAAGCCACACCATTTGCTCATCATGTCTATTATAGCAATCGGACAGCGTTTCATCAGCAAGAGGTCTACCCCCCTTGGTTCGGTTGTGCCAAATTCCCCAAAAAACGTCTTTAAGTTTGCAAAACCAGCAGAGCACAGGCAAACGCACACACACTCATTAACTCACACACAGATCAGACTCGCTCCGATCCTCTGGCGATGAGAATTCTCTCCGAGGTGCAGTCTAAGGCCAACAGCCCTTTTACAGACTAAACGTGCTTTGCTTTTAAACACGCGCACACGCGCACACGCACACACACACACACGCACACACGCACGCACGCACGCACGCACGCACACACGCACACACGCACACACGCACACACACACACACACACACACACGCAAAAGCTGCCGCCGTCCTCTATAGTATTCTGTATGTTGAAAAGACATGAACAACTGGAGTCTGCCAGTCCAGGTGAGCTGCATATTCTCAGAGGATCATCACTCGGCGAGCACACAAAAGCTCCGGCGCTTCAAAAGACTTCATCACCTCATTATGCGGGCTATTGCACATAAATGTACAGGAAACATCAGCAGCAGACAAGATGCTATTTGTGCATCATGAGCACCAGTTCTTAAAGCTCTGAATATCCCAAATCAATCTGATAGCTTGTCAGCAGCTGTCCCAACTTCACAGCAAACAGCCAATCTGCCGTGGAATCATAGACAATGACAACGACGTCCTGGCTCACAGATAAACGACAGGAAAAAGGAAAAAACTACAATCCAAGTTGCCCCAAATCGAAACGGCGGCGGGTCACAACATGCGGTCGTTACCGTATGTGCAGTTACAACACAGTCTGAGGACCAGAAGCACCTCCATGTCCCTCATCTCCTCACTCTGTTCTCCTGCTCACTGCCTCCTTTCTCAGGCAGAGCGAGAGAGAGAGCGAGAGCGACAGAGAGAGAGAGAGAGAGAGAGAGAGAGAGAGAGAGAGAGAAAGAGAGAGTGAGAGAGACAGTGAGAGAGACAGAGACAGCGAGAAAGAGAGAGAGAGAGAAAGAGAGAGAGACAGTGAGAGACAGACAGAGACAGAGAGAGAGAGAGAGAGAGAGAGAGAGAGAGAGAGAGAGAGAGAGAGAGAGAGAGAGAGAGAGACACACAGAGAGCTCACATGTGCCAGTTTGCCTCCCAAAGCCCACCACTGCATACACAAGTAGGAAGAGGCAGGACTGGAGTCTTAAAGCAGCAAGCTACCCTGGACAGATGTACACACACACACTCACAATAGACACATATAGACTAGAATACCCACACACACGCACGCACACACACACACACACACACACACACACACACACACACACACACACACACACACACACACACACACACACACACACACACACACACACACACACACAAACACTTACCCTCCATTGAGACAGATGTAGTACAATCTTTGGAGTCTTTAGGACCTTTTACTTTGAGGTTCTGAAAAATAAAAATAAAAAAAGAGTGGGATGATCATTTTAATTAACCACACTCTTGCTCACGCTCACGCTCACACACACACACACACACACACACACACACACACACACACACACACCTCTCTACTTGCTCGGCTGGGGCCGATAGAAGTAATGAAGGCGTATAGGGTCACTGCAGCAGACTGAGACAGCTGACGGAGGCTGAGCCGTGTAACCACCACACATTAAAGTACAGGTACAACCACCGACACACCTCTACAGCACAACTGGGAAATTAGATTAGTTAAAGGAAAACTACACCCACAACATGACAATTTGTATATTAATAATTACTCTGTATTGCCTTGATTTCTTGAAGGAAACTTTGTTTTTCTCACATGCCTCCATGGTGAACGGAGAATCATTGTTTCAATGCATCAAGACTTTTCTCCATTTTTGTCATTCTCCGCTCACTATTGAGGCATGTGAGAAAAACAAAGTTTCCTTCAGGAACTTGAGGTAACAGGGTGAGTAATTGATGTAAAAAATGGACATTTTATGGGTGAAGGATTCATTTAAGGTGTTGATTAACCTTCTGTACCCTAGACCGATTTTTAGGCCCTCAGCTCGAAAATAGCATGCCCATACGATGAGTGTAGCGTTGCAACTGTAAGGGCTATTTTGATACTTTTGGTAGTAAAATAACCCTAACACTTGTGAGATGTGTTGATATGTGTAAATATCAGTATATACAGTTGTGGTCAAAAGTTTACATACACTTGTAAAGAACATAATGTCATGGCTCTCTTGAGTTTCCAGTTATTTCTACAACTCTGATTTTTCTCTGATAGAGTGATTGGAACAGATACTTCTTTGTCACAAAAAACATTCATGAAGTTTGGTTCTTTCATGACTTTATTATGGGTTAACAGAAAAAGTGACAAAATCTGCTGGGTCAAAAATATACATACAGCAACATGAATTAGCAATTTTGGTGACTTAGAAAGTTGTGTCAATGAAATGAGCTTCATAGCATGGCCTCTTAACTTCTTGTGAGTGATTATGAGTGACTACAGCTGGTGACTTCTCTGAGGCCATTTAAATAGGGCTCATTGGATACAAACGCCCACAAACGCTACAATGGGAAAGTCAAAGGAGCTCAGCATGGATCTGAAAAAAGGAATCATTGACTTCAACAAGTCAGGAAGTCACTTGGAGCCATTTCAAAGCAGCTGCAGGTCCCAAGAGCAACAGTGCAAACAATTGTTTGTAAGTATAAAGTGCATGGCACTGTTTTGTCACTGCCACGATCAGGAAGAAAACGCAAGCTATCACCTGCTGCTGAGAGAAAATTGGTCAGGAGGGTGAAGAGTCAACCGAGAATCACCAAAAAGCAGATCTGCCAAGAATTAGAAGCTGCTGGAACACAGGTGTCAGTGTCCACAGTCAAGCGTGTTTTGCATCTCCATGGACTGAGAGGCTGCCGTGCAAGAAGGAAGCCCTTGCTCCAAAAGCGGCACCTTAAGGCTCGACTGAAGTTTGCTGCTGATCACATGGACAAAGATAAGACCTTCTGGAGGAAAGTTCTGTGGTCAGACGAAACAAAAATCGAGCTGTTTAGCCACAATGCCCAGCAATATGTTTGGAGGAGAAAAGGTGAGGCCTTTAACCCCAAGAACACCATGCCGACCGTCAAGCACGGTGGTGGTAGTATTATGCTGTGGGGCTGTTTTGCTGCCAATGGAACTGGTGCTTTACAGAGAGTAAATGGGATAATGAAGAAGGAGGATTACCTTCAAATTCTTCAAGATAACCTAAAATCATCAGCCCGAAGGTTGGGTCTTGGGCGCAGTTGGGTGTTCCAACAGGACAATGACCCCAAACGCACACCAAAAGTGGTAATGGAATGGCTAAATCAGGCTAGAATTAGGGTTTTAGAATGGCCTTCCCAAAGTCCTGACTTAAATCCCATTGAGAACATGTGGACAATGCTGAAGGAACAAGTCCATGTCAGAAAGCCATCAAATTTAACTGAACTGCACCAATTCTGTCAAGAGGAGTGGTCAAAGATTCAACGAGAAGCTTGCCAGAAGCTTGTGGATGGCTACCAAAAGCGCCTAATTGAAGTGAAAATGGCCAAGGGACATGTAACCAAATATTAGCACTGCTGTATGTATATTTTTGACACAGCAGATTTGATCACTTTTTCTGTTAACCCATAATAAAGTCATGAAAGAACCAAACTTCATGAATGTTTTTTGTGACAAAGAAGTATTTGTTCCAATCACTCTATCAGAGAAAAATCAGAGTTGTAGAAATAACGGGGAAACTCAAGAGAGCCATGACATTATGTTCTTTACAAGTGTATGCAAACTTTTGACCACAACTGTATGTTACTGGTTAAGAGTAGATTAAGATGTAACACAGCACAAATTGAAAATTCTAATTTTCGAATGGAAAAAAAAGCGATTTCAGGATATTTCTTTATTAGAAATCAAGTAGCTACAAGTTTTCCAGCTCTCCCACATCATAGAACTATATGTTGAGGGTCTCTAAACTAATTTTTACTTTGATAAAGTGAAGCTTTATCTAGTACATCTTGATCTAGTACGGAGAGGTCAAACAAGGTCAACCAAAATGTAATTTTGTTCCAGCTGTTTCATTGTAATTTTATATACTATATAATTATATATTTCACTTATTTTATCACTAATAGTGTTCAATCTATCCATATGCAGCAGTTTGGCATCATTTTGAGAGCCTGGATCCTCTCTGAGACTGTTAATGTTTGTCATCCATGGGATTTTATCGTCTGAATTCCAGTTTTTTTACCCTCCAGAGCCTTAAAGCCTGTGTGAAGGGCCGATTTGACCCAATGAACGTTCCATAGACGCGTCACAGCCTGCTCTGTTGAAACAACCTAACGTGACTTTGAATGACAGAATCCGTTAGCCAATCATAAAATAAAAACTACCCGAGTTCCAAATTTCTCAAATCCGATTTGCTGAGATGTATAACCCTCCCCATTCCGCTAGCAGGCACACGAGGCACACGAGCCACACGACGGCAGCGACGGCTTTGAATCCAGGCAGAGACGGATGAGCTGCGCAGATCGATAGTAAACATGAACGGATTACATTTTTTTTTTGCTGCAGAACATCTCAAAGTATGGAGCTGGTTTATGATGTGATCGATTAAGCGGATTATGCTGATGGCTTTGTTTTGTAAGTAAAACTGTGACAAAATGGCATTCTGCCGTCTAGTCGCTAGCGATCTCCTGAGCTAACGGGTGTTAGCATTGAATTCATTTTTCAAAACGTTATTGGCATAAATGTGGCGAGTGGGACTGCCTAGATGGCGCTATATCGGTTGTGATACTTGGTATTATACGTAGCTTTGTCATATGTTGTGTTTGGAGTGTGTACAAACAGCTGAGATGACTTTGTAGCACAGGAGCTGCAGTTTGAGCAGCTATGCGGCATCATTATATTCGTTACTGATGAGTGCACGTTATGAGTGGATTCATTTTTGGATGCATGCTCCGCCCCCACCAGCGGGGGCGCTCGGGTCCAAGTTTTAAAACCCCTAAAACTCAAGTTCCTGTTGTGTAATCTGCTGTGCATTGTATTTGGATTACTGTTAAAACAGGGCTTCATCTTGGAAAATGACCACAAGACAGTAATCTACTGTTAAATGCTTAACAGGAAATGGAGAGTTTTGTATTTAGAAAATAAAGCTGATCATCTACACAGCATTGTAGATGGTACAGCATTTGTTTCCATTGCCATATTAAAAGGTATTCAAAGTCCAGCACATTTACAATAATACATATATCCACCTTGTGTTGATGTACAGTAGACTTACAGTATAATCCAAACCATCTTTTGAGAATTGCTCAGTTCATCTGCCCAAACACTAAAAGCCAACATGTGCTCAGTGGAGCATATTGTAACATCAGTGTATCTGTTGTTGTGTTTTAAGCTAGTGTTCCTCAAAATAAGACCACATTTCCTGTAAACACTGTTAGTTCCAGTCAAAAAGAAGATGTTCCAATCCGCCTTGCTTCCTCCTCTGCTGTTGTTCCATGTACATTTGTTTCCTCCTTCCCTTTACCGAAGAGGATTAACATGACGGTTTAAGACACTTTAAGACACGCTGCATGTTTGCTATTCAGACACGTCTTTCTTACGTCCTTCTATCCCCTTCTCGAGTCTCTGATTACCTTCCGAGGATGAACTTACCTCAGATATCTTCTGGAACTGTACGTTGGCCTGGCTGCACTTCTCTGCCGTCTCTAGCGCCACCTTGTAGTTGTCCACAAAGGCCTTGTACACTCCCAACTGGCTGGCCTGTGGAATGAGAGAGAGAACAAGAGACGTTCAGGTACAGGAGACAACTAGCTGTTGTGAGGCAATGAAGGCGGCACGAACCTCTCTTCTATTTGATGGACAATACAGACCCAATGAGCATCTGGTTTAAAACACATTTACTATTACAACACAACCAAAACATAGTGAACCGAGCGCAACTTTCAGTCACCTTCAAATATCATTTATATACCTACTTGCACACACACTCTCATGCGTTTCTGTTAAAATTCATATCGGGCTCTGGCAAATTAATTAATTCCCATCAGGGTTTTTGCTGCAGTCCCTCTTTGGCTCTATCAACATATACCTCCCCCCCCCCCCAACACACACACACACACACACACACACACACACACACACACACACAGTAAAGCCAATGCACACAGTTTAATCACATCCCCATAGCGCTGCTCTGTGCAGTGCTCCCGACTGAAACAGATTCACTTTCTCTTTCATTAGCGGCCCCTCTCTGCCACGCTGTATGTGCATTGTAACACAAGCTGCAGACCAGCAGCGCATGAATATGCATCCTGCTACAGCCGTGCTTCAATGGCTCGGCTGAAGAGCTGACTGCACGCTATTAAAGCAATGAGATTGCTTTCAATTGAATACAGTGAATGAGTAAGACTTGTTACTTTTGTCCTTAAAGCCCCCCCTCCTCCTCCTATTTTCATTTCCTCTACTTCCACTTCCCCTCGGCGTGTGAAGAGAGGAGACATGAGGGAACCATCCGGCTTCATATGACACTTGGAAGATGTTGTAGATCAATAGTCTTCATAGGAACAGATGAACAAATAGCCAACAGTTATTTTTGTGATGAAGTCATCTTAGCACAATCCTGACACAAACATTTAGCCACATAAAGACTTACACAGACTCAGCCAAACAAGTGCCACTGTCTGTATATCATCTCTTCATAATTGGAGACTTCACCATGTCAAACCAAGTCCTTGGATGGAAGGGAGAAACCACCATGAGAGTGATCACATTTCCAAAGATAGAGGATTTGCGACTTGGCAGCTTTGGCTGGAAATACTCAAACCCAGTGCAGTGACGTGACCATGGTATTTCATCGGTTCACCTCTCCGGCGACAGCCGTCACTGAAGACGCAGGACTTTGAGCAACGCTCCGAGCGCAGCACCCACACTTCAAACAACAAGATCACGGGTCAGAGTGGCGGGTGGGAAAACAACAGCTTGTGTTTGAGAGTGGAGGCAGCAAGGAGAAGATGAGGGAAAATGCCTTTCAGATAACTTACATCTTCACTGACATGTTGGACAGCCGAACGCTGAACCATGTTTCTAACAATATCTTCTGCAAGGGTCTATAGCTCTGAATGACTTAGTCCAACCTATATCGGATAGGTTGGATATTATATAAATAGTATAATAGCTATATAGTGAAAGACTGAATGCAGCTAACTATTCAACACTTATACGTATTAAAAGTATCATCAGCATGATGACTATTTAGCAACTAGAAATATCTGTATTCTGGACATGCTTGACTTCAGCCAACTGACTTGCATACTGAATTGCACAATCAAATATTGTACATGCAGCACTCAGTTCCTCCTGTTGCCAAAATACATTGTTCCCCCTTGATCTTTAATATTTAAACATCAGTCAGTCGTACACATGTCATGTAACTAACGATACCGATTAGCATCAAGCCAGGGAGATTTCACCACAACACTCTCAGATGACATGGCATGACTGTGGCCACAGCATAATTCATAAATAAATCATAATCTCACAGTGAAATGATCCTGAGCTTGAGTTGATCTCATGCAACCTGAATAACACTCAATAATCCAGCAACAAGACAACACAGAGGACGTTTGTGTCCTGAAGACGTGAATGAACAAGACTAACGGCCACACTAGCATCTCTATGCGGCTGTGCACAGCGATGCTTTGAGCTAAATATGACCATTTGTTAATCTGGACTAAAGATAAAGTACAAGTGAGGAGGATAGATGTATTTGGTCACAACCTGATACTGGCGTAACATGAAAAAAGTACAGGATCTCTAACGGTATTACTATTCATCCTGAGGAGGACATCGATGTCTGCACCACATTTAATGGAAATCCATCCAATAGTAGTTGACATAAAGCCAGAAATGTCAGCCTCATGTGGCACTAGAGCATACAGTAGGTCAGAAAGCTTCATCTCATTGGGAATGTCTACATATATCATGTCTAAAATACAATTGCAATGCATACAATGGCCGTGGAGAGATTACATCCTTCCACTTCAAACATGGTCAAATGCAATCCCGGCAGTCACGGGCTGCAGCTGAGCCCTTTTTTCCGGTGTGGAAAAGGTGAGAAAAGCTGGAACTGTGGCTGGCTTTCATCCCCCTGTCTGCCTGTTTTCTGCAACTCTGTCCCTCTTCAGTGGCCTCCATGCTGCTGACGAGGAGCTGTGGGGAGTAGACCAGCTAATTACGCTGCCATCTGCACTCTCACTGCCACTCTGACTAAATGTTTAGCCGCCTCATGACATGCTCATGTACGCACATGTACGCAGCGCAGATGGGAGCTGATGACTACACTAACAGGTGTCACTTGGTGGTGCGACTCCTGGGGTCCACAGATAAGGGGGGGGGGGCAGGAGGAAGTACTTATTTAACCACTCAAAGGATTCAGTTTCTGCATGAATGAGATCCGTTCATCTTTCCCTGCTTTTAAATAGAAGCTAACGCAGCATTGCCAATCAATCTCTGTGAGTTGCTAACACATTTCAAAGCTGTTCAAAACATTTAAATATTTATATCGGACAAAGTCCAAAATTAACGCAATTATGATTTTTTTTTTAAAAGAAAATATCACCACAAAGACATTCAAAGCTAACTTTCCTTACTTTTCAACACAAATTTCAGTAGTTACAAAAAAGTACTAAAAGTTTGATAGCCAGCACCAATTATCTGTTTGTGCTTGAAACATTTACTGTGAACAGCAACGTTACTGGACATGGTTCATTTCTGTGGTGTTGTTACCGTAAATGATTCATTTGCCACTACAGCTAGTCAGTTTTGGGCGGAAAAGTTAGCGAGTTAACCTTGATCTCTTTGGTCACCCAACTGTCTTGTTGTACACACATATGAGTTAGTACAGTAGTACAGTACAGTAGCTAGTAGTTGCAGATTCAGTTGTTCTTGCAGCTAGGTGCTCCACCAGCAGCTAGCTAGCTTAGCTTGTCTCAAACCAGATGCTAGTTAACAGAGTGCTAAAGTGAGAAAAACGGCTAAAGGGAAGCCTGTTTCATTGGTGCCTTTCTCTGACCTTCACCTTCTGACTATTTCATCTGTTATCTTAAATACCCACTGAATGAATTGGAAGCTGCAATCCTTGAGTCATAGCGGGTTACTGCTAATATTAACCCTTGCTGACATGTTTTTGGTTTTTTTAACAGTCAAAATGTACCTGGAATCCTTTGCGAGATGTTCAAAATCGAAAACGAAAGATGTCAATATGGCAGAAAGCCCCATTTCATATTAGAATAAGATCTGCATCACGTTCCTCATAACGAATGCATGAAATACACTCAGTTATTTAAGCTGAGTTATGATATACATCTGTCAAAGTCACAGGCTGGTTAGAATCTGTCGCTGAGTCACTGAGGAGTGGCTGAACAGAGCAGAAGCATGTACGTGAACCTTTACATTCAACCTTATGACAACAAACCGTGGGAGTCCTCGATTCTGTCTAGAAATATATGGTGACAAACTGTAATTAATAATAAGATCAAACCTGCAGTCGAACTACGCTAAGATAATGTTAACAACTTCATACATCACTGTTCTTTCTAAAAGAGTAAACTAGAAGTCTTGGTTGTGAGGAGTTAATTTGTCTGAGCTGGCACAACACTTATTCTTGTGCTCTAGTCAAAACAGCGTGCTCATGATTTGTCAAAATGGATCTCTCGTAATGGGACATCTGATTAACACGCAGCTAATTAGCAGGAATAACTTCCATCTCCTTAGATCCAAACACATGGTGCGAGCTGAATACGGAACATGCTCCACTGCTGATCCCACATCAGTTAATCACATTTATCTGGTTATTATCAAAAAACTTAAAAGGGAGATTTGGAAAACTACATATACAATTCTCATAAGCCTGTCAGTGTCAGGCTAACAGAGTTTCCTGTGTAAATGTACGAATTCAGTCAACTAATTAATTACTAATTTAACATCAAATCCACAACGACATTGTATATGTATTTGTGTAGAATAACGTTAGGAAAAGTAAATTATAACTTATAAGTCAATAACAAGAGTTTATTGTCTATTATCTTTTAAAAATCCTATAACAAAGTGAGGCTGTAAAAGCCACAGTAATACAACTTTAGCGCAGGATGGCAAAAAAAATAGATCATTTGGACAAAAAGAAAGAAAGTGAACTGTGTTAATGGTTTACATACTGTATACGTTCATAATAAAAATGACTGAAATCATTGTTTTATTCTCCATCTTCTGTGGTTTTGTTCCGAGGTTCCTGACTGTGGACTGTGAAAACCCCAGTTGTTCCCGTCAGGAATAAGAGGCTCACAGACGTTCACCAACACTTTCTCTAAATAGAGAATTTGTGTGTCTGTCTAGTTTCCAGTCCAGGAAAATTATAAACCACCATATTCTCTCACCACAGTGGGACGTAGTCATGGTGAACTAACAGGACACGGTGTGCCAGGGTTTATTTACACTCCTGCTCTCAGTAACAAATTGTTCAAACTGGCTATTGAAGGTAAAGTTTACTGATGACTGCCTCTGCATTTTACACACCGAATGGGCACACACCCTTGTCAATGTAATGTCTATGTGGAGGATTTTTTTCCTAATCAAAGTCCAGTTTCTTACATCCCAGCTGAACGCGTCTATTACAGCATGTTGCGTCAGCCAGTCTGCAGTATGCCAATCAGATGTAATGAGCGTCTAAAAGAGACACGCACCCTGTACATGCACTCGCTCTCACAGTACGTTATCTGCCGAGAAGCCCTGTTCAAATTGCATTATCCACTCAGTGCAAATGTGACAATGTAATGATGCAACACAGAGGGAGTTCTAGCCGAGGCCTGGAGCCTTGCTAATTCTAGACACATCCACATCCACATCCATCCATCCATCCATCCATCCATCCATCCATCCGCACGCACGCACGCACGCACACACACACACACACACACACACACACACACACACACACACACACACACACACACACACACACACACACACACACACACACACACATAACCGCGTACATTAAGCAGTAAGAGCGCCTGTTTAAGAAATATAACCCAGCGCAAATATGACGGCGTTATGGATCGGAGACTGCAACATTTCTGCTAATGCACTCAGACCACAGACACGGGAGCACGCACACACGCACACACGCACACACACACACACACACACACACACACAAACACTTACATGGAGTGTAACTTAGACCAGTGATTCACAGAGTACAAATAGCATGATGGGACAGGGTAAAAAGAAAAAACAAAGACCCACGTGCTGTAGTTTCTGGGCCCTCGTCAGACTCACCAGCTTCTGGAACAAATGCCCCACGGTGACCTTCTCGTCCCACTGCTGGATGTTGGGTAAGAGGGCGTCGTAGAACTCCTTGTGGATCTCAAAAATGTCCTGGATTTTGTAGAAGATGGTCTCCACCTGCTGGATGGTGAGGACGGGCTGCGAGGTCGTGGCCGTGGCTTTCAGAGGACGCATGGGCTGGAGGATCGGAGAGACACAGACTCAGTGAACACAAGCGAGGACTTTTATGTTTCTTCCTTGTTAAGATAAGTTGTATAAAGCATTTCACTTTGGCATCATGTTCTGATGAAAATGGGTTAAAGTCCCGTTTAATTTAGGAGCACACTTTGATTGCGACGACAATGTGAGGCGGTTAATTGGACAGTCGGTGGCCTAATTGGGCTCTGCAATTGGGCGACTCTCTCTTTCTGCGGTGCAGTTTCTGACCAGTCAGATTGAACGCCAACTCAGTTAATCACTGAAGAATGCGGAGTGGACACGGTGGGTGGGGAGGGACCCTGAACTACAGTGAAAACAAAAACGCTCTCGAGTCACGGAAACTAACGTTCCCCTCAGGATGATGAGTCAGCCTCCCGCTGGCTGTAGGGGTTTGTATGAAGGCAACGCATGACGCCGAGCATCAGGTTTGACCACGGTGTTATCTCCATTTATCTTCCCATGTGACGTTACAGGAGGACATCATGTGACTATGGAGGCTGCACAAATACGACATTTTAGTTTAATTATACTTTTTTAATTTAAAATGAAAACGGACAATTTACTGCTCCACAGTAACATATGGGAAAGTCAATATCTAAATAGTTATTGATAATAACCGATCTGTATGAGTGTGTGTAAAAGTGTACGTGGTCCCAGGCCAACCAGGGGAAGTGTGAGCCTGCATGTTAACAAATGGCTCATTCTCAGCTCAATACAGCTAATCTTGTGTGCGGTATTATTGATATATTGTAAATAAGAGCAGGAGCACCTGAACAGTGATTTTCAAAATGTCCTCAAAGCTTGACTAATGGAGACATTTTCTGAGATTGGTCCAGCATTGAGGATGTATGCTGCTGACAGCAGCCGCTAAACAGGCTGTAATGTTATCGCTCGAGGCAACTCCTCGCTATAAATGTAAGTGCACCAAGAGTGCTTGTTTTTGCCACGGATCGGATCAGATTGTTAGTATAAGTGTCTGACAACATTATGAAAAGGACCCAACAGAGAAATGAAACCAAACATCAACACCAAAACATCCAAGTACAAGCACATGCTGGCTGTCAGTTAACAACAGTTTGTCAAATTCACCATAATCTCTAACATGGAGAGTTGACAAAGAGGGTACCCAAAAACCAATACAACACATTGGGACTTTTGTTTACGAGTCCTCACATGCCTTTAATTTGGTAGCATAAACTAAAACCTGCCAAATACACTTAAAAAAATACGTGGTCACCTAACCCTAACCCTGTTTTAAACGTTCTCTCAGAGACTGAGGAAGTGGAGGAGGACAAGGACAGACTCTCTATTGGTGGAATTATATCATGACTTGTGTCGTCACTGAGGGTTAAAAAGAGAAGGAACCCAGAGACAGATTTCTGCCAGTATTACTGCAATCTGATTTATTTATATTATTTATTTTTACCGCATTGACTGACTACAGCTTTTTATGTTGCGGCGTTGTACTACAACTGTGACTGTCCATGCGCAATTGTACAGTTGTGATGTCAAACTGACTTCATGTTGGTCAGAGTGCATCACGTGGCTGCGAGCAGCAGGATATGACATAAAGCGGCTGAGCGTTGGGGGAAGCATGTTGCAGGAAACTGCAGCGGCTGTGGTCATGTTCAGTTTGACCATCAACCACTAATAACGCTCCGACAGTTCACGCTGTCCTGCTCCACTGCAACATGAACATGAAGGACCTGCTGTCTTTCCCCAAAACAAGTTAATGCGTCCATCAGTGTCAGAAAAGGGAAATTATCTTCACTCCAGCGGTTTCATTTGGTCAGTTCAAGTGTGTGCGTGCGTCTCACCAGTATCAGGGCCTCCAGCTGGTTAATGTAGATCTCCTCGCTGGCCAAGAAACCAGACAGCACCAGTTTCTTCATCTCCAGACCTTTCTCGATGTCTCCCTGCAAGAGAAAAACAGACCCCAATGTAATAACAGCATAACACATGTAATAACACATTGAATACCAACGAGGACCCTTTTGGTAAACTACTTGTATCCAGGATTAATGTCATCACAGTACAATGACTCAAGCTCATTTCCTGCATGATGCCACTGCAGTTACCACATCAGGTAAACATGAGTTCAACACACACACACACACACACACACACACACACACACACACACACACACACACACACTGTGTAGGAATGTGCGGCAGCTGTTCATTAGCGATCTAAGCTAGTCTAAAAACATGTAAATGGCTTGTTTCCTGTGTGGGGAAATCTTACTCCCGGGGCTTCCAGGCAGTTGTTGTATTTTGACTTTAATATCGGGGAAGTCACGGAGCGAGAGCAAAACAAGGACGCACAGAACCTTTATTCCTTTACTGGACAAAACACTAGTGAAAGTGGAATTCTTCAAAGGATTAAAAGTTGAGAAATGTGGCTGCAAGCAGTGAGCCAGAATTATTAAACTGAGGTACCGGACTTACTGTAATTCATCTATTTTGAGTGGAACTATAGACCATAAACCTCACATGGGTTTTATAAAGTCAAAAGGGTCCAAAAGTACTGCGGTTCTTAACAAAGCAGAGTATATACTGGATTAAAAAGTACTTCAAATGATGTACTTCTTACTTATTTGACCATATTTTAGTTATTCAAATTAAATTAATTTTATACGCTACAGAAAAGAGCACGGCAAGTTTATTTATATTGCACATTTCGAGGCAATCCAAAGCGCTTTAAATTAAACTTTAAAAGACAAAAGACAAGAGTGCAAATGAAACACATTCATGTAAATACAGTTAAAAACTGTAATTTAAGAGCCAAGAGAATAGAAAATAAAAACAAGCTGAAATAGAATAACACTGGTATGAAATAGAATAAAACAGTGCAGCAGTCTAAGAAGTTATTGAATAAAAAAACAAAAAAAGTCTCCAGCCTTGATTTGAACAAAGCGAGGGTTGCAGCTGACCTGCAGCTTGTTCCAGATAAATGGAGCATAAAAACCGGACACTGCTCCTCCATCTTTAGTTCTGACTCTGGGGACAGAAAGCAGACCGGTCCCAGACAACCTGAGAGGTCTGCGTGGTTCATAACGTAGCACGACACCAATAATGTACTTTGGCCCAAAACCATTCAGTGCTTTATAAACCAAAAGCAATATTTTAAACTAAATTACTTAACGGAGTAACACACTGGACCTACGTGAAGTCAAAGATAATACGACTCAAAGATTTAGTTGAGTTCAAATATTACATTACGGTCATTTAGCAGACGCTTTTATCCAAAGCGACTTACAATTCAGTATCTATCTACACACCATAGACGCAGCTACGGGAACCCCACTATTTATTTTTTGGGGTTAAGTGTCTTGCTCAAGGACACATTGACATGTAGAGACTAGTAGAGCAGGAGCCGGGGATCGAACCTCCGACCCTCTGATTGAAAGGCGGCCATGCTCTCCACTTACGGTCACCGTTATTAAAAATATTTGTTTGGTTATTTTTAAAAACGTTTTTTGTATAGAGACCAAATAAATGATCTCTATATTGGAAGATATGAACTTAGCGATGTTTATGCTTATTATTCATGTGACTGAAGAGAGTGAAAAAGTATATATATATATATATATATATAAATATATAGTTTAATTGATTTATTAACGGCTACTGCATGATTAACACCACTACTGTAAAGGGCAAAGATCCACAGTAAACAAGTCAGGACATTTAATTTATGACACATATTAAAACATGTGTCGACCAAAACAACACAAACGTGTGAAAGCTGCACAAGCAATACTCATTTCAATATTCCTCCATGATAAAACTGCATAAACAGCAGCCTGACAGTGAATCAACAGGCTGTCATTCACTCGTTGCCCCCCCGCTGGAGACATGCGTCCACGCACACAGAGACAAGAGGCAATAAAGAGAAGAACTGTAGGCGAAGTGACGTTGAAGTGTCATATGTGCTTAAAGAGAGGTCAAAGAACAGCCATGAGAGTGGAAAGGAAGATTAATTATTAACACGAGCAAATCCTTACAATGATATCGGCACACCAGTGCTGGCTGATAAGATGAGGAGGGAGCCATGACCTCATTGCTTTATTAAGCCAATTACCAGCGACATCCACCCTCAAGACTGGGGGTGCACTGTGTGGCCGATATCTACTTTCCTTTTCTTAATTATAGGAATATTACCAAGTTTAGCAGACAATATTACTTCACCCCACTTTTAGATATTTACCTGCAAATTACACAACATACAGTAGACGAAACAAGACATACTTATTCATGTTTCCACAAATCCAAAGTCACATATTTAAAATCTGTGATTCTATAGATCACGTCTCTTCTACTTATTTGTGTAAACTTTCCACTGATTATAGCATCACACGTTTTGAGCCAATGAGACAGAGCTCCTCTGAGTGTTTTAATGCTCGTATTTCAGAGTGAGAAACTGAAAGAAAAGTTTCCCTCTTCTGACTGTAACGCAACACAAAAGCAGCACCAGATATGAGTCGCATTTCCTCTCGAGACTCTTTAGATGCTTCTCTGATATGCGAGTGCTGCTGCAGGCTCATCATTTATTTTAAGCACCACGAACGTATGTGTATGTGTCCACATCTCCAGACATCTTTGTTTTAATAAATGTCATCCCAGGGCTACTTCCAACAAGACTTCTGAGACATGAGGCCAGCTCCGTGTACTCTTCCTGACTCTTGACCAAATAAATGTGTTTTACCGTCAAAGTA
>NW_027176373.1:12556672-12637581 GCF_023349555.1 Cebidichthys violaceus
GTTGGTGTCAGCAGATGAAAGGCCAACTCAGTGGAAAGAAAGGCCGACTTAACAAAGCGGTGAGGAGACGGACCACTTCAGTGGAAATAAGACTTTTAATAGTCTGCGTGGCTGCAGCATCTGACGCGAATCCTCCACCAACAAACAATCTCTCGCAGCCTCAAAGGCATTACGAACCGCTCTGAGTGGGTGAATAAATACAGATTATGCAACCAGAACTTCAAATCTAGATTATCTGGTGTGACATTATGCCCAACATTATGCTCGTAATGATGGCTGCTTGAAGGTGGAAGGATTAAAATACTCTTTTTATACTTCGTACTGTGAACCTTTGTACAGTGCACAAATCTGCACAAACCAAACCACCACAATAAAAGCTTTACAGCTCTTCCATTTTATATTCAGATATATTTTTGTCTTTCTTCATATTTTTATTGTATTTTTCTTTTATTCTTTCTATTTATGTTTTTTGTACATATTTAACAGTATTTATTCTTATTTGTATTGTATTTTTCTTCTATTCTTTCATATTTATTCTTATAAATATAATATATTCTTCATTTTTTCAGTACTTGCTTTTATTTTGTAATTTTATTTTATCATTTGTTTATGTCATGCCCCAATACATCAAAGCAAATTCACTGGATGTGAAAACATACTTGGGAATAAATCTGATTCTGTTGTTTAATCTCTGCCCTGATCAAAATCATGAGAGGTTAATTTAATTTAAATTTAAATAAAAAAGGCTAAATACCTAAAAAATGTCCCGTCTCATGCCTTCTTACCCCACATGTCCACTAGATGGAGACACATCTTTACTTAGAGGAGCTGACCCCAGCACAGACTCACAATGAATTCAAGAGAACAATACGCTTAATAATTCATAAATCACCACTATAATAAGAAGGGCAATGATCAAGGCCACATTGTATTTATATTACCAAGATAATACAGTGATAACAGAGCTGCTTGGAGAAGAGATAAAAGAGAGCCAATGGGAGAGAGCAGGCAGACTTAAAGAGCAAACGGAGCAAGAGGGAAGCTGGACGGAAAAGGTGATCCTGAGACATTTCTACAAGAGAGCAGGCTGTTACCAGGACAACTCAACTTCTGTTTAATGGAGAAGTGTGAAGGTGTAAATCACATCAAAAGTCTGAGCCATAGTTCAGTCAGGTTTTTTTTGTGCTGCATATCAAAGCTGCTGTGTTGTGTGTAGGGAAAGTTTTTTGTGGGAGGGTCAGTAGGCACACACACACACACACACACACACACACACACACACACACACACACACACACACACACACACACACACACACACACACACACACACACACACACACACACACACACACACACACACACACACACGAAAAGAGCCCTGATAACCCTGACCTACTGACATGAAGGAGGGAATGAGTAAATATCAGGACACTAAAATATGCAGATTAAAAGCATTTTTATATCAGTGCTTTATTGCTACTCTCTGTCAGAAAGTTGTGCAATGACTATGACGTGATGTATTTCCATTTTCACAAGAGCTTTTGCATCAGCTCTTCTAAATACCCGGTGTCTGGTTGGACTTAACGGGGACGATCCACAGAAAGCAGTATGTTTTATGTTCCTGGAGTAAACAGAGGAGGCCTCACAGGCTCAGTGATCACCACTGTGACGGAATAAACAAAGACAAGAGTGCCACCTCCAATGTCTAATTTCTAAATTATGCACTGCGGGTGTACAGCAATAAACTGAAAATAAAAAATAAAAGCGGACCCCATCACTGAACACATATATTCTGCATCCACACACAGATTGGCAGACTGGTGCTGCTGCTGTCAAGCCCCATCTGGGTCAGTGGTCGTTTACTGCTGCTGTGAATGCACCACCTGCAGTGTGCTGCAGGCGGTCCAGCCATTGTGGCTAATCGCTAACAATTAAACCGGGTCTAGATCCAGCGGCCAACTTCTGGACGAAACCTGCTCCTCCTACTTCTAAGTACAAGGAGAAACACTGGCTGGTGACATGTCAGCTTCAACTGTAATATATTCCCTGAATGATGTCAGAATGTTTTAAAAGGTCATCATATTGAACCTTTAGTCACTTTTAGGTTTCTGTCAAAGTTACATGATCGTCATATAGTAATATGGTTGAGGAGGGAGTGCTCTGAAGACGGTACACTGACGAACAGGTTAACTTTTTTTTAGTATGTCTCAAAACAATATTTATGTACATGCCCATACATACATTGAAAGAATTATTGGTCCCTGTAATTGTTCCTCTTGTCCATACTCAAGAGTCATTTTAGCGTGACATTTGTACTGAAAACACTAATTTTGGAAGATTTGGAAGCCACTGGATCTGACTAACTCAGTCTGCTGAAGCCTCACCATAGACTGTATATAAGAAATAGACAAAGTGACTAACGTCAGCCATTGGTTTGTGGACTATGGTTAGAAGTTGTTTTGGACATCGCCATCTTGGTTTTAGGCCATCGCCATCTTGGTTTTTATTTTCAGGGCGACATAAACCGTTACAAATAACTCATGAACTGAAAACACACTGTGACAGGTTTAGAGTTCCAGGACAAAAACAAGGACAACACTGTGGTAGCGACCTGTGAACCACAAGGTAGCCAGAATTTATGGGAACATATTTTATTAAATGAACATCATGCTGTATTGAAGACGACTTGAAACTAGCGCTTGAGACCATAAAGTCATGTTTACTGAGGTAAAAAAATCAGGTGAGAAGTAGCATAATTTTCTCATAGACTTCCATACAATCAGACTTCTATTTGCGACCAGAGGAGTCGCCCCCTGCTGGCCATTAGAAATAATGCAAGTTTAAGGCCCTTCAGCATTGGGTTCACTTTTCAGAATGGACAAGAAGACTGATTACAGCGACCAAGAACACTTCCAAAGTACAAATGGGCATGTGAGTATTGAAACGTGAAACTATCCTTTAAAAGAATGTGATATTTGATAAATGTCTGTTTAGAATTTTAATTTGAAAAATAAAGCAAGGATGTGACTTTGGATAAAAATGTTTTCCAAAAAAAAACTGTGGAATACTGGACTTTCCGGCAACACTTAAAGGCAGCAACAAAGAATTACAAAAAGAGTCGCTATACCAAATCAACAAAATCACAACACTGACCAGTGAGTAAACATGTGATATATTTGTCTGCAGTGTAGGAATTCAGTCTAATAACTTTAGATACTGATACATACAAAACCACCTTCACCTTTTTCAGGTTTTTCACGTATTCTCCTTTAGAAACTGGCCTGGAGGAGAACTGCACCTGAGATAATCAGTCATCTAGCGTGTGATCACAACCTGAAACATCCAGCCTGTGATTTACATCTCCATCTGTCCCATCAACTGTCTGAATATGAAGCTGTGTGTAGAAGTTGAAGCGTGGAAGACTGTTACTGACTTGTACCTGCCTCCGTATAATAAACGTGTGCAGGCTCTTACCCCTGCCAGCAGGCCCTCTGGTGGTGTAGGGGACACCGCCTCCCCGTCGGGCCCTTGGGGCGCGCACAGCTGGGGCGACATGGTGGGCGATTCGTCTATGTAGGGCAGCGTCTCAGAGCCGTCCTGAGACTTGCCGTCCTCCGCTGCGTCCCCCTCGTAGCCATCTGTGTTGTAGTTGAAGTCTGGAGGGCCGAGCGACAGAGAAGAGGGAGAGAAACAGAGAGATGGCGGTTAGCGTCTCACCACTGAGAAGAAGGCCGGCGCTGTGCTCCAGTGACTCACTGGGAACTATCTAATACTTCCTCAATGCTATTTTTGCAAACAGGGATTCTCCTGTTACACCCCACTTACTGTGGCACTACACATGTGACAAAAAAACAACACAAAGAATGGGTGGAACGAAAGCTGAAATTTCAGGAGACAATTTTTACATGCAGTTTAACAAATGAACAAATAGTTAAAGGAAGATTAAACTTCTTTGATCACACAGAATAACATTGGATTGTTAAAGCTGGTGTGAAGCCAGCATAGACAGCCTAGTTTTTTATTTATTTTTTTAAATGCCAGCAATGAAATTCTTCTTTAAAGATAGCATCCTGTGCTGAGGATGCTACAAAGCAGCAGACTCCACATGCAACTCTCTTCCTTTTAAGTTGAACTTTGTGTCTATGTATCACAGTCTTTGGGTTTCATACATTCGGCTTAGTGTCAGTATTGAGGTCGATATTCATGGCCAGCGACAACACTGGCGTTCAGGCCTGAGTAACAGTGACAGCTCCAGAGATATAAAAAGCCTGTGAGAGACATAAAAATGCTTGGTCGACACCTTTTTTTTTTTTTTAAATCTGATGTCTTATTAGAGAGGAGAGGTGTCTCAGGGACAGTGAAAACCAAACCTACTATAATGAGATGTTATATGAATGGGAGTTTGTGTTACTGTAAGTAAGTAAAAAAATTGCTTATGCTTACACACTAATTGGGGTACAGATCCCGTTGATCCATCTGACACAGTAGAATAGGAGGACTTGCTTGTGTAACATTTACAAAAAGCCATACAGCCATTGGCTGTTGAAAAAGCAGAACACAGTGCTTCAAAGGCAGAGTGTGTGGGAGGTGTGTAGGTGAGCCTCTCTGACTGCACGTAGCTCAAACACAACGTGTGTGAATCCGCCGTTGTGCAGACAGGAACGTGCTCGAGAGGTCATGTGTGCACATGTGAGAATAACTAACGAGCCACAAACAAGAACTAATTTAAAAATAAAAGCGGGGGGGGTTCAATCCCCGTGGGATGACATGCGCCATCAAGCTGATGTTGATGGACGCGGCAGCGGTCCCCTTCTGACACGCACATAACCCTCAGACGCTGGACCGCCCACCTGCCAATCAAAAATCCCCCCCGTCTGTTGGTTGCATGCGAGTTTGTACGTGGGCCGTGGAGTGCTACAGCTACCATATGGTTTATTTGGAGCCGATGGGTAAATGGCTGTCAAATGGTGCACTTGGGTCTTAACTGACTTAGTGAAGCTTGCACAAAAAACAGTGACAGTGTGTCGAAAGCGCTGCAAGAAGACACAAGTAGAACAAGGTTAAGAGGGGGGTTAAAACACTGAGGTTAGGACATTTGTCCGACTCCAACTGTGCTGTGATTGTTCCGTAGAAAAGGTCTGCAAGTGTGTGTGTGTGTGTGTGTGTGTGTGTGTGTGTGTGTGTGTGTGTGTGTGTGTGTGTGTGTGTTTTCTCACTCTCTTCCATCTGTTCACTCTCTGACTCTTCTGCACACCTTCTGGCATCCTGACAGGCTAGTTTGTCCCAATCTGTTATATTTGTGTAAGTGTGTGTGTGTGTGTGTGTGTGTGTGTGTGTGTGTGTGTGTGTGTGTGTGTGTGTGTGAGAGAGCATGAACACATAAGTGTTCTTATTTAAGATTTTCACCTGATGTTATAAAACTAATCAGAGCGCCAAAATCCTCTCGTTTCCTCCCAGCAGACAGGCGATGTTTTGTCAACTCAACTGTGAGCTGGAAGGATGGCTTGATGGCACAGAAAGACTCACACGGAGCTCTCAACAAAGCACTCGCGTCTAGACGAGCGCCAAGGCCTGTTCCCTCTCATACAAAGATGTAGGCCGTGATCCCTTCTTCTATTTGCAGAAAACATCAATAGGCAGCAGGAATCATTCAGAAATGCGGCAGCTGCCGTGTGCGGAGCAGAGAGCCGGTCCATCACGGAGAACAGTTGGAACATCGAAGGACAAAGCAGAGAACACGGCCCATGCACAGCCAACAGTGTGCGCACACACACACGCACACACACACACACACACACACACACACACACACACACACAAGCTGTGTCCTTCTAGCTAACTTACAGTCGCCTCCAGGTGAGACACAGAGGGAGACAAAAGAAAAGGGTGAAAATGTCTCTTTCAACTGGTTGGAGATACTGCTCGGCCACTCGAGAGACGAGATCGAAAACAGTGAGAGAACAGAGGAGAGCGAGGAGACGGAAATAAAGGTTGTGTACTCAGTAAAACTCAAATTATAGCCATGTGGCGTAACGTAGTCAGCAGAAAACACCGTGTACGCTGGTGCCGTCAGTTTCAAACTAAAAGGCGGACGTTACACAATAATTAGGACTATAAAAGAAACAATGGCCACAAATGTGTTTTCTGTATGGAGTCAAACAGCAGAACACTTCTGTAGATTTGATTATAATATAATGCACGTCAACTAGCTCATTGTTTAACAGTTCTCTTGGAATTCAGAGCTAATTTATGATCGAGAGATTGCCTCCACATGGCTCTCAACATGGCGACGGCTGAGCAGGCGGCTGGAAGCTAACGGTGCTAACGGCACGAACAGCAACCGTGCTGACGGAGCTGACAGTGTTGAACTGGAGAGTGGACGGCATCAGTGATACCTCCATCAGTATGTATCATCACAACCACAGGTAATATCTGTAGAGGACAGAACTACTGGTACTGTAACCATTACACTTGTTGGTAATGTTGAGGTCACAGGAGATTCGCCATAGTGTAAGTAACAGCATCGGTCTAAAAAGTGTGCAGACACTGAGAAGCTGCGTGAGAAAGTCAAACCAGCTGTTTTAGCTGACAGCAGTGCGCGTTTTGAATGTTGCATTCAGGGTCAGTGGAGAAGTGCTTCCTAATGTTTTAGGTTAGCGTTGCCCTAAAAGAAAGCTATGTTCACTATGGACACCTCCTCACGTACGCATGTCTAGAAGTTTGACTGTTCAACCAAAAACGTGATTCATCTCTCCATGATTGGTGTATTTGAATCATTTGTAGAGGCCTGAGAAGGTAAAACTATCCTGTTAATCATTTTGGGACCCTTGAGATGTGACTCCTTAGGGATGTGTCCACCCATGTGTCTCTATATCAACAGTATCAAGAATATTGTAGCGTCCGTATGGGAGTCCTGTTCCCAATGTCTGTCAAAGCAATGTTTGTTCCACACTCCTTTAAAAACACTGCTCCCAATAATCCATTAGAGTCGCTGAAATATATTCCTCCTTTCTCCGCTTCAGATGTCTTTGGCTCAACAAGACAGGTTTTCCCAGCAAATGCACATTAAAAACCTCAACATCACTCTCTGCATTGCTGTTGTGTTCACACACAGTCCCCACAGTCACAATGCTCACACATGCACATGTTTATCTGCTCGCCCTCTGGCCCGAAATGTCGGCTGCCTCTGTCGGCTAATGCACCCTGACAATCCCAGAGCGTGACAAACAGAAAAATCAATGCTGTCAGTCCACGGAGAGGGAACTTTTCTGTGGAGAGGATTCATCGGCCCTGACGCGGTCATACTGTTCAATAGAGAACACACACATCTGACAGGGTTTAAACAGGGACGAGCTGCACATGACATGCGATTATTAAACAGGTGATAAAGTCGGGCAAAAGGATGGACTTGCAGGCGAGGAAGATCCTATTGAGAAATCAACACACACACACACACACACAAAAGACTCACCATCGCTGGCGACGAGGGAACGAATGAAACACGCGGCCTCGAAGAAGAAAGTCATGAGTGCGTTGGCGAGTGTATGAACCCCGTCTGATCTGAGCTCCTTCACTGGTAGTCGTCCATGTCAACGACACAGTGAGGCGAACATTGTGTCAACTTAAGTCCCACTGGGCCAAACTCAACAACGCAAGCTGCTTTAAAAGCAGACTCAACTGCACTACAACAAGAGCGATATGGGAATTGGTGTGGAGCTGCTCCCCATTGAATACTTCCCACTTTTGTGAGCCTTTCGGATAGCACTCATTCAAATTAGGGCCACAACTGATGCATTCAAAAACACCTGCAGCCTAAGAGGAAGCAACAAACGCGCGCACAATATGTACTGTATGCATCAACGTGTTGCTCGGTCCACTGAATATTGTCACGTCGCTTCCCAGCCGGCCAACAGTGTGTGGGCATGAATTTTAGATACGCTACATGTACCGTACTACGAGGAGCCAGCCAAAACATAAAGGAAAAGCCAACCACACCAAAAGAAATGCTGCTGCTCAGGAAGCCGGCCGTGGAGTTCTCACATTTGGAAATTATTCAAATCGTGTTGTTACAGACTAACACAGCCAGAGTCTATGACTCCAACAAACACCACCATGTTTCTCAAATGGGGAACCAGGTACGTCATACAACCACAGACTCATTTGTAAATGTAAATGATACACCGTCCATTAAAAAAAAGGAGACGTGCTGTCATCCAGAAGCAGAAAAAGGACTTTCTAGACTTAAGTATGCTTCTATTGGATCTCATCACTATTGAGAAAATGCAACTGTATAATTTATCAGTCAGAGCTGCACTGTAGATGTAGCCGCAGAGGAGAACACTATGAAAGGAAAACTATCAAAGTATATACAGACCACAAAACTGTATGTATATCTTCTGCCATCAGAAACACCCAATATCGACTATCAAAAATCAATTGTGTTTTTAAGAACCGATACAGTTTCACGACGCTCAAGAGTATGGAAAATGTTCCACATCATCATGGTCCAACTGTCACCCTGCTGCATTGCATTCTGGTCTGTTGAGACTCCTGGTGGTGGAGGCATTTGTATCTCCGCTGCTGTGGATTTCATACAACGTCGTGTAAAATGTCAGCGGAAACCCAGAGATCCATTCTGAGGGATTGACTGCAAAACCTGACAATTCCGCCGATGTCTTATTATACTGAAATACTGAAAGGTCACGTTGTATCTCCATATGGCCAGTTATCCACGGGAACAGGATTAAAACTAAAATAAAAACACACCAACAAACAACAAAACAGATGCAGAAATTCATCACCAAGATTAAAGATGTTTCGCTACATGTCTCATGTAGTTGATGTTGTTCTCTCTCTGGGCCAACTTTGCGCTCCACATAATGCTTAGGGAAATTAGTGGTGCTCATGAGGCCACACAGACACTCTCTCTGTCTCACTCACATCACAGAAACATGCTCCACACGATTACTCACAGGCTCTGTGTGTTGATGGGGTTAGATCAACGAGGCTCCAGTTAATAAGGAATGGCTTGCACCGGAAAAGCTCTCAAACGGTGTACACGCACACACACGCACACCATTGCAGAATCGGCAGAGTGCGAGTAGAAAACTACATCAGCCGTTTCAGATCAGCAAGTTCAAGGGATCAAAGCGAATGCAATGAAAGAAATCAGAAATATGATTAAACTGCAGAAATGCTGCTAATGTTCTCCTCACAGTGCAGAGCAATAAAACATAAGCCCGGGTCTTAAATAAAAGCTGCTTTTCATAACTGAAGAATAGCCGTCGTCAATCTCTGACTCTGTTCATTATTTCTATACGAGTTATTCCCTGATGCATTCGAGGAACCTCTGAAATGTGACATTTGAGAGTGAGCAGCCGAACAATAACCTCTTTAATTGAAAAGCAAATTTGCTTCGTCCTCCAGGTTAGATTCTTACACAACACAGCGTTTGAACGCAACACTTTCCAGCAGCCGAAGCAGAATAAAGGGTCTGTATCAAGCAAGTACCTGCAATTATATTTGAATACACTGACAAACAAAGTGCAGTCTCTGTCCGAAACCTAAAAACAAAAAAAATCGAATAACTCGTGATGTGCTTTGGATGATGGTTGGAAGTAAAGTAAACATTATTTGTGGTTAAAGGGCTAAAATGCAAAATCTATGTGGTCCTTTAAAGAGGTTAGAGGTGAAGGGCTGAGAGCAATATTTGACCGAAGAACACATGATGAAGTGCATTTCATCAATACATAAGTACCCGTTATTTGATTTTGGGCAGCCGAGAAACAGCGGATCCAGCTGAGTCCAGATGTTCACCAGAGAATCACTGCCGTGGTGTGCGACGGTATGCTACGCACGCTAAATTCAGATATATTTCAATAACCATCCAGTTTAATCTGTAGTCCAATAACTCCCCCCCACACCACTCACCCACCCGATGACCTCCGCCCAACATCAGCTCAAATCACTCTTACCGCTAACCTCTCCTGACGGACGGCTCTAAATCCACCTGTCACTCTCAATCACCGGCCCTCGTTTCCATGGCAAGGACGAAGGCTGGCCGTGACAGGCGGCCACACGGATGGTTCCTGCTCTCCAGTGAGTCATGTCGGGAGGGTCGCCGGCATTCCTGGAAGATCTGCACTATCTATACGAGAACACGAGGGAAACGTTTCAAACTCAAACTAGCAGAGGGCTCCACACAGAGAGAGACAACCTCACAGTTCAGCTTCCCTTTGTGTGCTGCCCTTCTGCAGCAGCAGGGACGCACAAGTGTGTGCGTGAATGGTAGACAAAGCACACACACACATACACACACAAAAGGGAAAATGAGGAAAAATAACAAACAATTTACATCAACTGCCAACATTTTTGCTGCATTGAAACATTGAAAAAACACCAAAGATGTGTTGGTATGCAAATGTAGCCGTCCTCTGCTGTGCCTGCATGAGATAATAACTAGTTTTCTCTCTTTGAATTGACTAATACATAATGCGACAGCAGCACAAAAGTAGTTATTGACAACCGAGTCAGCACTAATGTAAATATTTGTGTCCTCTGTCACTGCAATTTGCTTTCACATTTATTCCACTATTCTAATGCAATGAAAAACTATTTTTATTATCAATAATTCAGCCAATTATGTTATCAATAAATAGTTGTGGTCTTTAACAACAGTGACATCTTTTTACCACGGTCTTCAAATGTCTTGATTCAGTTTACAGGGAGTGAAGAATTCAGCAAATCCTCACATTTGAGAAGCTGGAAACAAAACTGATTATCCAAAAAGTAAAAATACATTTTCCATCAATAGCTGATTGATAAAAAAAAGACCAATTGACATGTTACAAGAGTACTACACCTCTACAAATTAATGTATTTACATTTTCTAAATATCTGGTCATATTCACAAACACGGTGAGAAAAAAACGCGTATGAAAAAAATCCTTAACCGTCGGCGTCGCAGTAATACAGTGATTAGAGAAGCTGCCATAAGATCTACTGAACGCCATCACGCTCTCAGCTCCCTCCCATGTCCATCTATAGGAGCTTGGGGCCCGCTGTGCAAAGTTGCAAACTAATAAAGTCAGGGGAAGGAAAAAAAAAGTTGCTGCTGCAGTGTGAGAATTCAATCAGGGAGCTTTGCTGCCTTGCTCAGCATTTTTTTTCATCTAAGCAGGAGAGGGATTACATCATGCCCTGCAGCAAGCGAACACTATGGGCACCGAGAAGCAAGCAGCCCTGAAAACGGCCTCTGAACAAACACACACACACACATTATTACAGTAGAGATGTGTGTTAACGAGCAAGTGCTGTTGTGCACCCTCAGGTTTCTATGGGGAGGCCTGGAATAGAAAACGTGTGTGTGAGTCTCAACATGTCTGTGCATGTTTATTATTCTACCGTCTTTACTCTATGTGTGCTTGTGCGTGTGTGTGTGTGTGTGTGTGTGTGTGTGTGTGTGTGTGTGTGTGTGTGTGTGTGTGTGCGCGCGCTGGGTTGTTATATTTTATATTGTGATATTCCTCTGCGTCTTCTCAGTGCCACTCTCAAAAGATTTAAGCGAGCTCAACCACAACAGACCTGATTCTCCTGAGACCAGATAAAAGACAAAAAGGAAAAACCAAAAAAAACAGAGAGACAAGAGTGTTGCCTCCTGTAGTCTCCTGCTCAGCAACAAGTCGTCCTGGCCCTGTGGAGGCCATGACAGCACATCAGTGGTTTGACGAATGTGTAGTCATTATTTGTGTGTGTGATGACAGACTACATGTAGTCTTTCACACCTCCCTGTCCTGCGGTCGTCAATCAGGAGGTGACGCTGGGGAAATTAAAAGCCTTTATGAAGGTCTATCTTTTTGGCCCGGGACCCGATAGTCCACTCATCATCGACATAAAGTATCTCAACGACAGCAGACATGACACGAGACTCCTGAGGACGGAAACCAGCGGCAATACGGCACCACTGGAAACCAATTTCATTCCACCGTTTGCAAATGAGAAAAGCTATGAAATGAAGAAGGGGTGCTTTGGCGAGCTTACATACACGCCATGGTTTTACAACATTAAAAAGGGAAAATACAGAATTGGCCAGCTGGTGCGACTGCAGTTTGAGCTACTCTAAAGCTCCGAGGAGAGAAACGAACCCTCGGAAATTAAATTATTGCACAAGAATTGCTGCTTCCGTTAGCTTTTAATGGAGTCTAAGTTATCTGTGAACATAGACTCCATTCCAAGAATCATCGTGTGCTCAGTGGTCTTTCTCTTCATACGATCTCTGTTAAAAAAAACAAAAAAAAACCGTACAGAAACCAAAAGGTAAAGCAAACAAGCAGCTGCTATCCAGATGTGCCGCTAGGCAGATGTGCCGCTAGGCAGATGTGCAGCGACCAACTGTGTTCTTTACTGCGCGCCGCTTCTCCCCGGGAGCTGTCGCAACTGTGATCAAACCGGCTTAGGTAGTGATCAATATCCAGACACTACTGCTCAAGTACTTTGTTACTGACCAGACTGTCAATCTGTAGAAAAAAATGTATTACTTTAAAATATCAAGTGAGTAGCTGCTGTCTCCAGAATAAGGACAACAAATGAAAACTGCGAAAGTTGAATTCTAAATATTACTGCCATGAGCTACAACTTAGTTTCGCTGCTTCAAGATAATTGGAAAATACTCTACTGTCTTGCGTCATTAAAACACTAATGTTCTGATCCCACTTTATAAAAACACTGGTCCATTTCACTTTGTGTTTAACTGATAAATAATCAACCCTTTTTGGAGAAAAGCCCATATTTGTGTTACTAGACATTTCTGAAGGGGTGGAGCGGACCCCAGCCGGACAATGATGTTTCCAGAGGCCTTTATTTATGCTCAACTGTCATCCTTATTTTGATAAACACAAATTTACTTTGTTCTCCTTCACAACCAATCTCCAGAAAACACCTTAAGAGCTACGAAAACAAAACATAAATGAGCTCTTACGAGTATAAACATTCATTCAATTACGTTAAACTATACATTTGGGCATTAACCAAACATTTTCTCACATACTTCTCAAAAGCACATGTAAATCTAACAATAGCTTAAAATTACAGCATAGTAATTTAGACATATCTATTAACATTAGCATCTAGTTAAAACAGTAATACATTTGAAAACCTCTTTTCAGGTTAATTAAGGTAAAATGTCACTAAACACGGTCATAAAACACAATAAACACACAAGACCTTGTTCCCGTTCCAGCTAGGGGCTTAACCGTTAATAAAGTAACCCTTGTATTGTATGCTGAGGAATATCTTACAAACACTTTTCTTTTAGTACACACCGTCAATTATCTTACTTTTTTATGCAAAGTCAAGTTACTACTCTCTGAAGAGATTTGTATCTGCTTCCGGTTACGCCAGAAGGACTTCAAAATAACGGACCTGAAAGTAAAAAGGCACTTACAAAATTAAAGCTGGCAAGAAGTGATTAATCTTAGGTAACTAACAAATAAAGATTTGAAGGAAATATTCACCTTACTAACAGATCCTCTTAAGAGTCATTTACAAGGGAAAATCTAGTTGAAACACTTTAACAAGTATTTCTTTGATATTTAGTACAATCATGTTCAGGTATGTTCAATAAAGACAATCATTTGTGTCTTTGAAGGTTGTATGTGGATTTGAGTTTGTGTTAGTGGTTTTGTTCGAGCTGAATCAGATAAGTTCGCAAAGTTGTACAACTTGTCAACATGGCAGCAGGTTGATCCAAGGTTCCATGTTCTTGTATTCCGATGTCATGGTTCTGGAATCACTCATCCTCCTAGTCAGTAAGGGACCAGCTGAGTGCATTTCATTTCATAGTGATTTCTACACACGCATTTATTGTTTGTTTGGAACAAGTTTCAACACCGTGCAGAGGTCAAGTGGCGACATGGTGAGTTGATTAATGTGTTGGTTTCTTTGCCATCTAGCACACAACTGATCAAAGTCTTTTAACAGAGGTCATAGTAATTATAAACTGCTGCTAACAATGTAAATAAAAACTATTTTAATGTTTACTGAAGTTAAGTTAAGTTTTCTCAGCTTCTACACGACTGTAAATCTATGTAGCTATTCACAGTCTGCTGAAAACAAAATATAATGTACAATGGCAGAAATGTGATCAGATATTTAACTAAATTAAGGAAGATGCCATTTCATTTGAAATCAGTGGCAGTAACATGTCTACAAATGATTTAACTAAGTTTATTCATTCTACACATACAGTTGTGGTCAAAAGTTTACATACACTTGTAAAGAACATAATGTCATGGCTCTCTTGAGTTTCCCCGTTATTTCTACAACTCTGATTTTTCTCTGATAGAGTGATTGGAACAGATACTTCTTTGTCACAAAAAACATTCATGAAGTTTGGTTCTTTCATGACTTTATTATGGGTTAACAGAAAAAGTGATCAAATCTGCTGGGTCAAAAATATACATACAGCAGTGCTAATATTTGGTTACATGTCCCTTGGCCATTTTCACTTCAATTAGGCGCTTTTGGTAGCCATCCACAAGCTTCTGGCAAGCTTCTCGTTGAATCTTTGACCACTCTTGACAGAATTGGTGCAGTTCAGTTAAATTTGATGGCTTTCTGACATGGACTTGTTTCTTCAGCATTGTCCACATGTTCTCAATGGGATTTAAGTCAGGACTTTGGGAAGGCCATTCTAAAACCCTAATTCTAGCCTGATTTAGCCATTCCATTACCACTTTTGATGTGTGTTTGGGGTCATTGTCCTGTTGGAACACCCAACTGCGCCCAAGACCCAACCTTCGGGCTGATGATTTCAGGTTATCTTGAAGAATTTGAAGGTAATCCTCCTTCTTCATTATCCCATTTACTCTCTGTAAAGCACCAGTTCCATTGGCAGCAAAACAGCCCCACAGCATAATACTACCACCACCGTGCTTGACGGTCGGCATGGTGTTCTTGGGGTTAAAGGCCTCACCTTTTCTCCTCCAAACATATTGCTGGGCATTGTGGCCAAACAGCTCGATTTTTGTTTCGTCTGACCACAGAACTTTCCTCCAGAAGGTCTTATCTTTGTCCATGTGATCAGCAGCAAACTTCAGTCGAGCCTTAAGGTGCCACTTTTGGAGCAAGGGCTTCCTTCTTGCACGGCAGCCTCTCAGTCCATGGAGATGCAAAACACGCTTGACTGTGGACACTGACACCTGTGTTCCAGCAGCTTCTAATTCTTGGCAGATCTGCTTTTTGGTGGTTCTCGGTTGACTCTTCACCCTCCTGACCAATTTTCTCTCAGCAGCAGGTGATAGCTTGCGTTTTCTTCCTGATCGTGGCAGTGACAAAACAGTGCCATGCACTTTATACTTACAAACAATTGTTTGCACTGTTGCTCTTGGGACCTGCAGCTGCTTTGAAATGGCTCCAAGTGACTTCCTGACTTGTTGAAGTCAATGATTCGCTTTTTCAGATCCATGCTGAGCTCCTTTGACTTTCCCATTGTAGCGTTTGTGGGCGTTTGTATCCAATGAGCCCTATTTAAATGGCCTCAGAGAAGTCACCAGCTGTAGTCACTCATAATCACTCACAAGAAGTTAAGAGGCCATGCTATGAAGCTCATTTCATTGACACAACTTTCTAAGTCACCAAAATTGCTAATTCATGTTGCTGTATGTATATTTTTGACCCAGCAGATTTTGTCACTTTTTCTGTTAACCCATAATAAAGTCATGAAAGAACCAAACTTCATGAATGTTTTTTGTGACAAAGAAGTATCTGTTCCAATCACTCTATCAGGGAAAAATCAGAGTTGTAGAAATAACTGGAAACTCAAGAGAGCCATGACATTATGTTCTTTACAAGTGTATGTAAACTTTTGACCACAACTGTAGGTGACTTGAATATTCTTTGATTAAACTAAACATGTCATTTTAGTGTTATTTGGCTGTATGTCTTGTGTTTGGCAGTTGTTTAAGTTTAAATAATAGATGGTCTAAACATGTATCCATAAATTCACTCTTTCGGGATCCTCCGATGATGGAAATCACAGAGGCCATGTCCAGACTCACCATAAGTGGACAGATGAACCAATCATCCAGGTCCTCCCCTGAACCCATGGCCATTGATGGTAGGCCTCTGTCTAAGACGG
The DNA here is from genome assembly GCF_023349555.1 of Cebidichthys violaceus. Lineage (NCBI taxonomy): Eukaryota > Metazoa > Chordata > Actinopteri > Perciformes > Stichaeidae > Cebidichthys > Cebidichthys violaceus. The sequence goes on from NW_027176373.1 coordinate 12,572,810, forward strand.
AGGTAAAAAAGAAGGTGGATCAGTGGTGGAGGAGTGTTGATATTGGCCACTCCAGGGCCATTGAAGGAGGAGCCATCCAGCAGCCGCTGAGGATTCCACCTGAGGCCCAAAACCAGATTGTAAGGACAGCCAGATCCCTACAAGAAGGTGGATCACGGTGTGAGGAGCGTTGGCTCTGGTTGCATCAAAGCCATTGCAGGGGAATCAGTGAGAGTCATGCAGACTTCAACACAGAATATTCCACCAGGCCAAACAAAAACGTGCCTGTAAAAGGACATTCGAGGATGTAAATCCAGCCAGTATTAGAAGGTAAGTGTTGCATCTCTTCCCTGTATTGATGATTTACTGTGATAATCTGGAGAGTCAAAAAACTTTCTGTGTTATGCAAAAAGCCGGACAGCCCCGGCCCTGACAAAAAGAGGGGACGAATGACAAAGAAGCAAATCAAGAAGCAAGAAAAAGAAGAAACAGGAGAGGCAAGCCTGTATGGGGTTCAGAGAAACACAGGTAGGTTCTCTAATGCGGTGATTCTCAACTGGTGGGTCGCGACCCAAAAGTGGGTCGCGGACCCGTTTTCAGTGGGTCGCGGGCCTTTGCCTGAAAAAAATCCTGTGCTTTTATTTTGAAGAGGATTTTTTTTATGCAGCGGAGTTATTCACACTCCTTAACAGTTTTTGGCGTTAATGCCTTGTAATGTTAATACACACCCGCTATTTCACAGTATAGAAGAACACCCACACAGTTTGTTTTCATGCTAATTGAGTGAAACGCAAGAATGACACCGACTGCATGAGTATGGATTGAGAAATTCGGGTCGCGGCTTGTCATTAAGGGGTGATGGTGGGTCCCGCAGCCAGACCAATTGACAACCACTGCTCTAATGGCAACACACAAATAAGGACTAATTTTCTTTCTTTCCAGAGATTACATTTTGAATTTAGATTTTACTGGAGTATTTTCCCAATTCACCGCTGCAGAATTAGGAGCACCGCTGCTAAAATTTCTCATGGCCATTAACATCCTATGATCTCCTGTTTAACCGAGAGCGGGACTTTAGCCTCTCACTCAAACATTCAGTTCACAAATATCGGTGTTGCTGTTTCGCCCTCATTGTTCTCCCATAAGATTGTTGGAAGTGATGTTATGTAACTCCGGTGCAGATTTCAATAAGTAACTGATAATTATTTGGAAATGTATCTGATACATATTTGAGTAAAAAAGCCCCCCCCCCCCTCAAAGCAGTCAACCTATTAAAACCATTTATAATCTGTGCAGATACCCAGAATGCCCTGATCACCAAGTCAAAAAGACCAAGAGAGGTAGAGGACTAAGCTCTGAGCGTGCACAAGATGCTGACAGTCACAGCTACGTTTTATAATAGCAACACACAAAACTCATTTGCTTTTGCAGTTTGTCACAAAACATCTTCAGATTTTGTCTAGAATAAACTATTAAGTGTAATTATCTGGACAAGTCAATGATCAGTCTTTAAATAAACTTTTAAGTGTTAAATTTGAGAGCGAGATTTGGCGTGGTGGTAAAATGTTCAATTTGTTTAACGCCCCCCAAAGCAATTAATACTTTTTTAAAATATGTGGAATAAAATCTACTTTTACATGTCTTTCTTTGGCAAAAGGGGAACAACTGGTTCTTAGTAACTAAATAAGAACAGCACCGCAGCTCACTGTCGCTCCAGACCTTCTCACTAGAGGGAGCAAAGTGGACGGAGAATCCAGAACAATCATCACCGTCAATGATGATCGAAATATCGCTGGTTCCTCTCCATTTATGAACTGTCTGTCTGCTTTTTATGTATTGTTATTATTGTATGATATTGTAACATATCATAATATATCATAATTAAGTGCATCGTGTGCTACTATATTATATTACATTATGTCATATTATATAATACATTGTATTATGTTGTAAATAAATAGCATATGTTGAACTTAAGTGTCTTCCTATCTCACTATTCATTTGCGTTTAAAAACACTTCTCCTTTATTTAAAGATACAGAACATGAATTACACTACAATCAAACCCACTCACAGCAGTAACAGGTGCTCCTATTGGCCTGAGCATAAAGTGCCTCTCAGCCCTCCCTCCATAATATTAACTTCACTGCTTCAATAATGAGTCTGAAAATTCAGAAAGAATCATTTTGGTATAAAAATATATCAAAGTGAAAGATGCAATAGTGAACCTACGAGAAGGGTGTGTGTTACTGTGGATAAATGTTACAGGCCACATTTTCTTCACATATATCGCTGATTTTCAATACAACTGCATATTTTGCTGCATCTTAATGATTATCCATGATAATACAGCATCGGATATCAAAAGGGCCTGGGAATTAATAAGACATCACCCAAAACTGTTTTATGCAGTGCTCGAAGTGGGCCGGTACTCACCAATATGCAGTACCGACACTTCTACATTTTGCTCATTGGCGTACCATGACTTTTTCCTGAGCACCGTCACTTCTCACAAGCTGCCGGTACTCTTTTCTGCCATTTCCATATCAGGAAAGACCATCTCCATAATCAGGTTCTCTAAGCGACTCATAACAGCTATTCATAACATCAGCGCTATAAAAAACAATGTTGAGAGCATCTGGACGAGCAGACCCATGGCAGGGCACAATGTTGGTGTGCTTTATGTAAAATAACTAGTGTACAGTCGGTCCTAAAAATATTAAAAAAAATCTGCTCTTTTGATCTACAGAATTTATTTTTACAAGGCAAACATTTCCAGTAGAATTAAATGTTCAGTAGAAGGTTGGGCTATGTCTAAATGTTAAGATGATTATTCAACTACAGAAAGTTTGCCTTAAAGGGTGTTATCTATAATGATAATTATTATTAATGTGAAATTGCATAATTTTAAGTTAAAACCTTGAAATTGTCTTGACGGAGGTTCTATTTTATTCACTGTGAAAATTCAGAATGTGTCTCTTTATCCTGCTGCATAATATTGTTCAAACATCCTGACTGGGACACTGCATGAATATCTCACACACCTCAGCTCTGCATGCATACCTGCCGGATTCCAGCCTATAGGCATCCTATAATATATTATAAAGCGGTTATGTAAGCTACAAATGACACAGGAAAGCACTAAGTATTAACATTATGTGTGACAAACATCACCTCATCATCTAATGTTTCATTCAGGATATCATTGGGACACACATGACTACAGTCACATGTGAGTGAGCACACACACACACACACACACACACACACACACACACACACACACACACACACACACACACACACACACACACACACACACACACACACACACACACCAGGTGTTCAGAGGGAAGTCTTGCTGCACAGTGACACATTTGAATCTAGCCTGCTGTTTGAGCCTTAAATTTTGTCTGACAGGGATGCCATTAGTGTGGCATTGGAGAGGTTTTGTTAATGGACGCGTGCCGCGTAGTCTTATACAAGGAGTAGTCGAGGAGTTGAATTCGACAAGGGGTTTCTCGAAACCACTTAGGTTCACTGGTACATTGGGACCACCTCTGTATTTTAATATAATATCAGCTTTTTAAGTCAGTTTGCATGGCTCTCTCTGCACCGCCACAGAGTGAGGGTTTGTTTGAGATTAGTGGGAGGTGAAGCTGTTGTAAAATCTCAGTGTGCTACATCTTAGTTCGGAGCAAGAAACATAACCTTAAGTTCCCAAAGCAGCTAAACAAACCACGAAAAAAGTACTTTAACTGCGATTAATGGAGGACCTGCTTCACTTGAGCCAACCAGGCTACGTGATCAAACTGATGATCAACAGCGCACGGTACATGCAGCGTATACTAATGATGTCAGCCATGCTGCATACAAGCTGAGAGCTTTTAATGCCTGATGCTCTAAAAATAACTACTGCCTACCAACTATAGCCAGGTAGGGAGAGCAATACGTACAGGTTAGTGCGTCTACTCGCTGTGGTACAGAGAGGTGTAAACGTCACCTTCATCACACGTTGATCGCCAACAGAACATCGAGGGAAATGTATCCGTGACTGAATTCTATTGAATTAAATCAGATCACTTTTGTGAACAAGTGTAATCCAATTGTACCTCTTACGAATACTAACTTACCGCCAATGATTCATCGTTGAAATAATGAAATATACCCTCTTTATTGAGTTTACTCTCACTCTATTGTATCGATATAATCCACAGATTATATGACTACCTGAGATAAAGAGAGAACGGCGGCCTTTCTAGTGATTCAGACCGAAAATGACAGTTAACAAATAAGACATGCTGTCACGACTTTACCCACCTCATGTTACAGCGATGCTAAATGCAGCGAACTACGCCGATGCCAAGAGCGTTGAGGGTCTGTGAGTCATCCAGTTAAGCCGGGGTCTTTGCCCCCCCCCCCCCCCGCCCGCCCTTTTCCCTCATCCAGTCTGATCAAGACGATAACATGTAGGCTCCTCAGATATAGAGCTAACCACTGTGCTCAGGAAACAAGCAGAGCTCACTTTGAAAAGGTCAATAAGCTCCAACACAGTAGTCACTGGAGAGAGAGAAAAAAAGAGGAAAGGAAGCACAGACAGAGAGGGAGGGGGAGGAAGAGCCTTGTGCTTTAATGGGAGAGGACAGGAAAGTTGCCAATCCACGATCAAAAACCTTAACAGCATGGAACACAGGCAGACGGATGAGGCATTAAATATTTTACGCTGCGTATGCATGAAGGCGTGCGCCCGTTATCCGCTCTACAACCTGTGAGCTTACATCCACGGCACAGGAGTCGGATGAAGCGGCGCCATTGTCCCTTTATGCCTCAAGTGAATGACGGCTCTACTGCAGCTGCATATCTTCATGTGCCATATGCCTGTAGGCAGAGAGAGATAACGGGGACCCCTCCACTTACCCCCCCACCCCCTGAACCAAACCAACCAACGTTGTTGCCATGGCAGCCAGCCACTATACATTGTAATTAGCTGGCCTGAAATCCCCAAGGCTCGGACCGGTTGGATACAACCCACCGCTTCCATAGATTAAAAGGCAACCCCTGTCGAGCACGGGGGCCCGGAGCCGAGTCTGTCTGCACGTACACAGACACAAGAGGTCACAATGAAGTGCACACGCACAATAAAGACACAAAACCCGAATAATCATGCACCAACAATTTTTATATCCCCCGTTGCACCAGCCCAGGAATGAGGAAATCCATCCTTCTTGAGTGCTCTTCGCTGCCCACGTTCAGCAGATGCACCGTGTGGGCATCTGCACCTCGGCGCTGCAGCAGGACCCTCTGCGTTGGTTCGTGACCACGTGCTGATGGAAAGCGTATCGAGACCGCGCGGTGAAACAAAAAAACGAGCGACAGCGAGGGAAGCTACGGAGACGCGGGCTGTCGGTGAGCCCTTGGGGCGGCCCAGCCGGTGATTCTATTTATTACGTTCCCCAATTAGGAGGATATGATGCAGATCAGAGGCAATGGGTTTGATGCACTCTAGGTGTGTCAGACAGAAGAGCGGAGCGACCCGTGTTTGGCATCACAATAACGCCCATTGAGGAGCGACTCGTGACAGCCTCTCCTACGGGGGTCAAAGTCAGGACAGGAAATCAACGGAAAAGTTGGCGACGAAGAAGAAATTCATCTGGAAATGGAAAATAAGGATAGAAAACTGGCAATGTGTGGGTGTGCACTCCAAGTGAGAATACATTAACTTTCTGGTGAAGCTCACTTCTAACAAGGACATTTTTATGATTAATTTAAGCAGACTGCGGGGGCACCTTTCAGAGAGATTTGTTGGCTCATCGAGAACACAAGCCCCAAACAGCTGCAGAATTACGTCATTGTGATCACTTGATGTTAAAGTACAAATCCGATGACAGTCTGCCACATAGGCGTGTGCATTCTACAAGCAGAGGCCGCTGGTGTAACCAGAACACTCTAGCTGTGTCAAATAAAACCCATCCGAGTAAAATAAATTGGAAAAACTGCACACTTTTAAAACATTTGGCTGTCAATGAGAGTAGATCGGAAGTTCGAGATAAAGAAAACGTGGACTATTCAGAAAAAAAAGAGCTGAAAACAATAAAACAATGCCGTGTTGCCGCAGCTCCTCTGTTCTCTGAGCAGTTATGAAGAGAAACACCTGCTGTTCACAGAGCTCTCTGCAGATTCCTCAGACTCTCCCGGCGTCGTGCAGCGATGCTTTGCTCTTCTGCTCTCACACTAACCACCCGTTAGCCACCCGTTACTGCCGCGCAGAGAAAAACTACAAGGTGTCTCGCGTGTCACCAACCATCTGGCTTTTTCCCCGTTTATACATCGTTGCGAGTGAATGCAAACTAATGCACGGACTTTACCGATAATGAGGCTTCGCGGTGGTTTGTTTTTACTGAATGACACATTGTAAAGAGTGACAGAAGAGAGTAAGAAAGGAACACACACACACACACACACACACACACACACACACACACACACACACACACACACACACACACACACACACACACACACACACACACACACACACACACGTGAGAGACCTTGTGGCCCCCCCCCCCCCCCCCCCCGTCTCACCTGGCCCGGGGACCAGAACAATCCTGCTCTGGCAAATGAGTCCGGCACGCCTCACGGATTCATTGGTCATATTTCCAGCAACTTCCGATCTGACGGGCCAATCACAACCGTTCGTCTTAGGACGTGGTCACACTCGTCTTCTCAATGAGACTTATGTGATCAGACGCTTCGGGCTGTGTCCGCTCACGCGTGTCCACGTTTGACACCTCAATGTGACATGCTTGATCCGATAAAGACCGGATATATTTTGCGGTCAAAGAGTGCGGCTGTAAAACGTTGAATACACACATTTCATTTCCTACGAGTTATTGCCGCTTACTCTTCCTCTCTGCAGCACAAGTAGACTTGTTTTATTAAAGAAAGGACGCTAACAAAGCTCAGCCCCACCTATTCTTTTTGCTATTTAGCAAAAATGCAGGAAATGAAGGGCCCAGACTAATTTCTATATGCGATTTGGTCTGGGCAGTGTTAAACTAAGTCTCACCACCTTCCCTGAAACATCTCCTAGAAAGATGTACTTCTACATGCATGGGTGTTTCTATTGCTTCTCTCCTTTTCCTCCCCTCTCTCACTAAGGGCCTCTGTAATGTCAAAGGCAAACCAGGCTGAATGTGAACATCCATTGCGCTCCCAGCAGAAAGACGACCTACTGAGACCAGAACGCCAACCCTTACTGTGAGACCATCAATCTTTAATGATTCCCCCACAAACACGGGTGTAAAAATATACACACACAGAAAACGGGGGGGGGGGCGGCCCTACCTGCAGGATGATGGTTTCTTGGTGTGACAGCTTCCAACATGCGACCAAACATTTATGTCAAGATTTGTATCCATGATTTAGGATTCAGCAAGTCCAGTTAAGGAAAACCTGAGGTGATGTATGACCTGTATGCGTTGGTTCACCTGGGTCTGTCTGGGAGAGACTGGCCGTTGCTCGAGTGCATCCATCAACCCTCTCAACTCATAATGGCCTCATCTCCCTTTCCTGCCCCTGCCCCCCCCCCCCCCCCTCTCCTCCCCACTTTTTTTTCCCCCCTCCTCTCCTCTCTTCTCTTCTCTTCCGCTCGACTACCCTGAATGCTTAATTGTGGACCCCCGCCTTCCGGGAGCACGTAAACACACCAGCCGCACCATTGGCCGGGAACAGTGGCGTTAGTCTGTGCCGATTGGCTGAGGGGGAAGGGGGCATGGGTGGCAGGAGAAGAAGAGGGTTGGTGGTTACCACAGCGCTGCAGGATGACTGCTGTCCATAGTAACATGCCACACACACACACACACACACACACACACACACACACACACACACACACACACACACACACACACACACACACACACACACACACACACACACACACACACACACCTCGAGCCCCTGAGGACATGGTAAAAGTCCCCACGGACTCGGAGAACACAAACACACTCAGACACATGACACACCCTCTAACATCAAGCCCAACAAAGGATTTGCAGAGCTTCACCCACGTGAAGGCGGCAAGACATTTGCCATTGAAAGGAGAATCCAGCTGATGCTGCTATTTTTGATATTCTAGCTAGATTACAGCACCCGCGCTCATGTTTACCATGTTTACATAATTCAATTCTATGCAAAACATTGACTGCACGGTGGATTTGGGGTCAAACAGACAATAAAAAAATATATCAACAAAACAGAAAGATAGTCAGCTGTTTACGCGGGCACCTTTCTGGTTGGTGCTCTCCCAGACTGTGGTGTCGGCACTATTTACTGTACTAGTCTGTACTGTGTGTGTGCGCTAAAAAGATGATTTCCTAGAGAATTTCTGTATCCCGTGATATATGAATCGTCTTTTAGCATTTAAAAAAAAGAAACAACACATTGGAGAGTTTTTGTTGATGTAAACGATCAAGCCAATAGGACCGTATAATTTTCAGACAGACGGGTTGTTTTTCTTCAGAAATAAGTGCTTTTATCGAGCATAATTATGCCGAGTACAATATTCTTAAGTCTATTATTGAACAAATATGGAGAGACAAGTAGGGCTGTACCCAAAGTCAATGTTCAAACCTTTTATTGAGGCTTTTGAATTAAACTTTGAACGTTGGTCGTAATATTTTAGGACGTAATCACCCTCAAAAAGAAAAGAAAAAAGTTTTTTCTTATGGTGGTTATGTAAATGTACTTATGGTGCTGCCAGACCGCCCCGTTAATAAAAGTGTGTGCTTCCCTTTGTTTGTGGCAAGCTGGAGCGCAAACAACCGCAGTGAAAAGCGAGTGAACGCCGACAAATATAAGCTGAATATTTTGTTGGATAAAAACATGTTAGGAATTTTGGAAATGATTAAATCTATCTTTTTTTTTAATATACAACTAGTGAGTTATTGAAAAATGTTTTGATCACACAAGTCAGAAGCAATCCTATGTAGCCACTACTGATATCTAATTCTACAAATAGTATCATAGCCTGTTAATAATACTATTGTAGCCTGATTATTAGCTGCAACTGTGCAGAAATACCAGGTTTAAACTCAATGCATAGACATGCAAAAAAGCAGTTGAATGTTGATGCAAAATTTAAATGTCAACGTTACGAACGAAGCTTCAAACTATGCGGTACAGCCCTGGTGGTGAGCTAACATCAGCTCTTAATGTGCAGCTAAAGAGCAGATCTGTCAGCGTTATCAGTGATAATGTTTGTGTTACTGACAACCTATTTACAGTACTAGCGGTTCATTATTATTATTAAACGGCTATTATTCGGCGTGGAATTTAGTTTATAATAAATATTTGCATTTCATATAAAAACTGCAATATTGGTCAGAAAATCGTTCGGCCCCAGTAAAACATGAGGTCGTCGCTCCAGCTGAGCTGCGGTGTGTGAGAGAGCCACAACAACATACTCAGCTGAGCCAAAAGCTTCATCTATTATTCACAAGGTTGTCGCTGAGTGAACCTGGGCGGCCGTGGCACAGAGAGGACGGTGTTAGGACGGTGCCAAAATCTCTCCCTCACTTATTCAGCTTGACGATGAGAAATGAAACATTTCCACGTTTCACTCCAACTGCACAGTTCCTGTAATTGTTTGCAATTGTATGACGTTTCCACAATAAAGGCTAGAATAAAGAATGCTCTTCTCTATTGTGGCCACACTATGTAACAGGTGGGGTTTTTTCCCCACAGTGTACCATCTTCTGAATCCTGACACGTCCCTCAAATATGACCTATGGTACAGTGGTAAATACTATCTTTAATGGGGTGGATTATGCTGATACATGTGGGTTTGTACTGCTGGACGAGAGCATCCGTTAAACTGTTCACTTTGCCGTCAGTACTTCCAGTCTCTCTCTCTGTTGAATACTCAAAAGCACGGAGTGCTTGGTTCTCCCTCAGTGGCAGCACACAACTGTTGGCTGTTTTGGAGGAGCGAACATGAAGCCGATTACATAAGCATGAACCCCAATGGGAGAAAAGATGCTCGAACACAAAGCGGAGAGGCATGGCATGGAAGAGGCAGTAGAGATGACGGTATTACATAACAGGACTGCTGAGGGCTGACTCAGTGTGTGTGTGTGTGTGTGTGTGTGTGTGTGTGTGTGTGTGTGTGTGTGTGTGTGTGTGCGTGCGCGCGTGTGTGTACAGATTTAAATGTCTGTTTCTATAGCTACAGCACAGAGAAGGGAAGGAACGGCTTCATCTATTGATCAGCATAATGGAGGAGCATTTTTACAGCGGGAACACAATGATTCAACACTTGACATACAGCACAGATTAAATTACACATCAATCACTTCATTCCTACACAGCGGCTATTTTACAGCCGTAGTGCCGACAGCAAACTGATTCATAATGGTATGCTTCGGCGTTTAGCAACTGAAGAGACCCAGGGTTTGAATCCAGGTGGTGGCTCGTACGGTTTTCTAAGGTTTCCCATCAAACACAAATTAATTCTTGTCCTTGTGGCTGCACTAGCGGCTCCTACGACAATATCTAAATAACAACGAGGTAACGAGGTGGGTGGTTTTGGTCAGAACAGATTTTGTAGGGTGTGATAAATGAGACACATCCCTCGTGGTATGAAACTCCCCCGACGACACTCTGCTGGGAAGCCGTCCAGAATCGCTCTGCCGTGCCCTTGTTTGCTGAAGCAGGCCACGCAACAGCCAAATAACCACCATTAAACACTTAAAGACAAAACTGGGACTGGATTGAAGTAGCAGCTAGCCAACAGTGAAGTTGGCTCCATCCATCACAGCTGCAGAGGAGAACCACAACAGTTGACAGCCAGGGAAGGAGGCATAATAACATAAAGTGGAGGCATAACCAAAAAACTTTGACTTCTATTGATGCAATTGGGCTGAATACAAATCCCAATTAATATATATATTTTTTTTTTATATGAAAGAGCCTAAAGCCCTGTCACATTAAACAACTTCTAACGCTCGAAAATCTCCACTTCAACAGTAACAGACATCACAAGGTTATAATGGCTGACGAAATATATTTTTCCAATGAGATGATCGAGGGGTATTTGTTTGGAAGCACCTTGATTGACAGGTATCTCACACTTCAGCATGTCGCCATGTCGGTTAGGTCTTGTTCCAAACAGGAAGTGGATTATCTGAGACATACGAGTCATCCACTCTACATTTATGTTTCTCTACAGTTTATGATTAGAGCGCGCTAGTTGGATGGCACTGGGACAGAGAGAAGATTACTTCTCAACAAAAACATGTTGTTCCATATTGGTATCCGCCGCACTGGCATAGGAAAGTAGCACATATTAACTATTTCCATGCTGCTTAATGTCCCATCCTGACCCACACAGTGGTGCTTCGGCTGGGCTGAACTCCAGCACTGCACAGCACACTGACAGGATGTACAGAAAAAGAGGATATATTTTGTCTTTAATGCTCTCTCAGAGCAGCGCTCTTCAAGCCTCCCTCGCTGTGACTCAGATTAGGGAAAATTGTTTTGACATACGTGTACGCGCCTCTGAGCACGTGCCATATTCTGACTCTTACGTAATCTGGCTGTCCTTCAATGTTGCTTTAGCATCACATGGCACCGAGGCGGGCCGGAGAGGAGGGCCGGCCAATTCTCTGAAGGTTACGGCGCCGACTGCCAGAGTCAGAAGTCAGTCTGCCACGGAGGGGGCAACAGCTGTTTAGGGCTCAGAAATGATGAGTTATTGAGAATAAGGGGAACTAAAATGCTCCTGTGGCGATGTAGTGATTTCAACCAGTGCACACTAGGGTAAACCAACATGTGCTGAAACACATGAGGTTCTAAAAGACCAACGCTCCTTCTGTTGTTTTCAAACGCACTGTAATTCAGCCAGCTGATGTGAATATCAACAAGCTTAGTGACGCCAATTTTGGCCCCAACACTATGTTCCTACTAAGAGCTGTGTTTGAAACCCGTGTTCAACACTGACCACTCAGTTATTACTGCCTTTCTTCTTCTGATCCATGTCTCCCCCTTTATTAACAGACAGCCCATTCACCCTGAAAAAGTTCTGTATCAAAGAGCCCCAGGTCAGGTTTAGGGTACAATTTGACAAAACTGTTGGGTGACGGGGCTAATCACATACGGGAGAACAATCTTTTTCATATCTGATATTTTAGAAAAAAGGACCAATACTGGACCAACATGTCAACATGATATTTCTAAATTTGGTACGTTTTCATCAGCGATGGACACCACCAGTGTGATACACGATACAGGGCTCACTGATGACCTGGTTAGAGGCTGCAAACAATGGTCATCATGACAATGGCACCATAGAAATGCTTTGAAAAATCAGATCATGGGTAAAAAAAAATACCTTTTATTTACAGAATATAATAAAACTAATAAATCTCATGTGTATGTGTGAGACTGTCTTGATCAACTACTTTGATCAAGACAAGAGGAAAGACAGAAGATGAGAGGGAAAATAAGACGGTTTTGAGGAAGAAGTATTTGGAACTGTCTCTCTCTCACTCTCACTCACACACACACACACACACACACACACTAATAGCCGCCTGGGAGTCTACCACTTATGCTGCTGACTGGACAAATGGGGCAGAGGATGACTGATGAGAGGTCTGGGCCAGTGAATTTGTTTGTGCACACAGCTCTGCACCTTAACTTACTCACGTGCAGCGTTTATTTTATTTATTTTTTTTTTTTTTGGGGGGGGGGGGGGGGGGTTTGTTTAAACAAAAACATATTTACAGTTTGTACGCACAAGTGTGATTTATGACCTTTGGAAACCATCGTCAACCAACACGGTGCATCGAGAAGATGCGGCGCAAGCTGGAGGAGACGGCCTCACAGCAGAAAGACTTCAGCCTCTTGGGGGAACGAGGCAGCTGTGGCTTTGAGCGTCCACCCCCCCACTTTACTTAGCGAGTGGAGGATGTGTGGTCACCGCTTAACATTGAGCCATTAACACAGCTTCAGTGGCTGGAGAGAGAGAGGATGCAATTACAGCCCCATGTTTGGTAATCCACTAACATTACACTGGACTGCACTGTAGGAAGGGTGCGACTGTTTGTGTGCCGATGTGTGAACGGGTGAATGGGCTGTTTCAGGGTCGGAGTAGTGGTACAGAGGGATTGTACTGCTGTTGAAGTAGCCCTCAAAGAGCTCACAAGAGTGGCAGTGTATTTTTTTATTCCCCCGAGTGGAGGGAGGTGGTCGCGGCCCTTGACGTACCAATTTACTCATCCAATGCACACAGAGTAAAGGAAAAAGGGATGGTGGGAAAGCAAAAGGATGACGAGATGACAGGTGCATAAAAGGACTGTGCCCTTTTCCCTCAGAAGAGCTCATATAAAGCCTGTTGTAATGTTAATAGTCTCCTCTTGTAATGTTAATAGTCTCCTCTTGTACACATCCAGCCTCTCACTGAATTGCAAATGTGTTTGAGTGCTACATAAATAAAGACGATTGGATTTGATTTAGGTTGTGATGCATTCTGTTTCTGCTCACAGCAATGCTGGAACTCAAATAGCAATATTAAAGTAGTACACGGACTAAGTACACAGTCCCTGGTGATAGGAAATCATTACCGCACAGTTACACATGACCTGATCCATTTTTGAAAAGTGGATCAGTGCATGCCCTGAGAATTCAGTGCTGAGATAATCCAGTGTGCTCTACGATGCATTCACAGTTACTGGGAAATAATGGTCTTTGATGAAAAGGCCAAAATAATAAAACGTTGCTACACAATCAGACAGAAAAAAGAACCGTATTGAGCAGGAATACTTCGACATCTTGGGAAATACGCTTCTTTATTTCTTGCCAAGAGTTAGATGATGAGACACAGCTCTCATATCTGTTAGCTAAATATGAAGCAAGGGCCAGCAGGCGATTAGCTTAGCTTAGTTAGCATAAAGACTGGAAGGGGGAAGACTGTCACTGGACCGCTACAACCTGCAACACAGGGTCACGTGACCAACGAAGGTTGTCGAGCTAGCACCGCCTCTAGTCAGCTAATCTGCAAGCTGAACACTGTTGGCTATGCAAGCTATTACAGCACTGACTGTGTGTTTGATTGTTATTATTACCCCCCCCCACTACACTTTTGACAGTGTGCTTGTTTGTTGGGTTGCTTTCTTTCCGTTTCTGTATCACAACAACTCCAAACACCACCAGCACAGGCCCCCTCTTCCACTCCTATTCACTCCCTCTCTGCAGATTAAGGCATGATAACAATGGTGACACAGCAGACGTTTAATCCCAAAAGGCTGTGTCAAGTGCCCGAAACTACCAAACACAAACACGCAGCATCTCGACGGCACAAACAGAGAATCACAGCTGCACGTGATGGGTGGTGTGAAAAAAGTGGTATACACGCTCTGAATTAAAACAAGAAAAAACATTGTTTACATGTAAATCATCCTCCTTAAAATATTCCTTTTATGGAAAAAGTTGCACTATTATATACACAGTAAAAAAAACTAAAGTCTGGCTAAGAGGGAAAGCAAAGGAGATTTTTCCAAACTCATTGTTTTGAACCTTATTTCGTAACATCACTGCTAACACCTGACCTGGAAACAGCGCCAAAGTGAGCCAGCGTACAGTACGACATGTCAGACCGTGTCTACAGCAGAGCATGAGGACCACAATAAAGAGCGGATTAAAAATTCAACATCAGGCAGCACCGTGTCCTCGATAGGATGGAACATAAAGTTCTACCTCCTGGTAGTAAGCATGACTCACACTCTCCCTCGCCAGGGTTTCTCCAGGCTTTCCCCTGCTTCTGTGCCAGCAACAAGCCCCCACAACAACAGTTGAATGAAGGGGGGGTGGGTTGACCGTCTTGTTATGGACAGTCACAGTGATGCACGCTAATTGGACGTCCTGAAAAAATGCAAAGTGTTTTCTTTCCCTGTGCATGCCGCTCTGTTTGTAATGGGAACAGGCAGCCCGTGAGATGGAGAAGGAGGAGGGGTGCTGGGTAAAATGGCTAGAGGTAACGACGAGCGCAAAGATAAACGGGAAGCGATGTGTGTAGAGGAGCGGATGGATGGATGGGATACGTACTGCTGTAGAGGGTGTCGATCCAGGAGAGCCGGGGCAGGCCACGAGCACTGAGGGGCTCCATCCTACTTGTCTCTCCCTGTCTCAGTCACTCGGCTCCCTTTTCTTATTTCTTCCGTCCTTTTTTTTCGATCACTGCCTTTTTTACGTTTTTTGGCCTCTTCTCTCGTCCTTATCCTCGAAAAACAGCCTTCATCTCGCAGGGAGAAGCACAAAGAATCCTTTGGCATGAATGTCAGTAAGACACCTCCGGGGTCCGGCAGGCAGGCGAGCGAGCCGAAGCGGGAGTGTGTGGGTGAGTGGTGTGTATGAGAGAGAGATTAAACAACAGGCTGGAGACGACCGCCGTGGACCGTTGCTAGGGGAAGGGAGAAGCACTCCCTCTCTCTCTGTTTCTCTGTTTCTCTCTCTCTCTCTCTCTCTCTCTCTCTCTCTCTCTCTCTCTCTCTCTCTCTCTCTCTCTCTCTCTCTCTCTCTCTCTCCTGCACGAATGGCTCTTCAGCCTCTCTCTCCCTCTCTCCCTCCTCGCAGTAACTCTGAAGCGATGAATGATGACTGTGGACCAATGAGACTTGTGTCAAATGTGAATTCTCTTTTTCTCGGATCCTCTCTCTTTAAGTTAATTGATGCCAAATCCAAAGTTACTCTCACTGTCTCCTTCTCTTTTAAGTGACCAGCGCATTGTTTGCTTCCAGTAGTGTGCAAACCAAATTGCTTTAACTGTAAGGTACCTTTAGAAAATAAAAATAAAAAAAACTGTCAAGCTTCAATTCTCCATCTTTGTGTCGAACCACCACCTTTCCGCTCTGTTGCCTTTTGTTTATTTACCCAGGTCAGAGCGTCACTGACAATAACATCATGTTTTCAAGTCTTTTTCAAGAGACCTAGAAGAAAGCATAAAAATGCTGTGGCAATAAATACATGACAAAGGACAAATCATCAAAATTAAGAGAAAGCAATAAATTAGAAGCAAAAGCAGTGACCATTAGCAGGAGTTTCTTTCATTTCTTCAAGTGCAGCGTACTTCAAGTACCAGTTCTGTTCTAATGCGGGAAATCCAACATCTGTAAAGCATCATGTTTATTTTGATTTCTAAAACTCTATATGAAAATAGGTGAGGAGGAACTAGTCCATGGAGAGATTTGGTTACCTAATCCATAGGATGGGTTTATGTGGGAAATGGCACAACATGATCAGCTCCAGATAGATCACCACCGCTGGACTGCCACACACAACAACGAGCTGCTGTGTGTGTGAAAACAGAGCGAGTCGGTCAGCTGGAAAGCAACCCGTTCAGATGTCATTGTGTTTTTCATCTGCCCCCCCCCACACACACACCTACACAGACTCACATGAGAGAGGCACACAAACATGAATGTGTGTGTGTGTGTGTGTGTGTGTGTGTGTGTGTGTGTGTGTGTGTGTGTGTGTGTGTGTGTGTGTGTGTGGCGACTGTTGAAGCTGACACAATAAAGAATATACTGGTAAAAAGACAACAATGGAGCTATTTTTTTTTTTCTTCTAAAATAAAATATTTTGTGATAATACAGAGGTACAGAAATAAAGTTACAGTACAACCGTCATCTGATAAATAAAGCAAACCAATCGACATCCTCATTACAAAATTACGAATTTCATAGGTAGAAGTCAGATTTTAATGGGAGCATTAGCTGGCGTAGCACATTAGCTCTCCTGTTGCTGACAGCATCGCCACGCAGCGTCCCATTGCTTTCCATCTGAAACATCGTGCTACGTTTGTGAACGCGTGTGCTCCAGAGAAGAGAAATTAGAGACGAGCATCGTGCCAGCGGCAACAAAGCCCGATATGAAGACCACCCCCTCACCCCCCCCCCCCGTCATCCTACTCTAACCAGCATGGGGGAGGAAAGACGAGAGGGTTGAGAGGCAGAAAAACTTCAATTAGGCCACAAAGGCTGACAGGAGGCACCACCCCCCCTCTCCTCTCCTGTACCCTCAGCAGGCAGAGCACCAGGCCCCGAGCACCGCTCTTTGTCTGGCTGCACATCTCGTATGTGCCAGCTGGAGGAAACGCTCATACATTCGACCACAGGGCGCGCGCGCGCACGCGCACACACACACACACACACACACACACACACACACACACACACACACACACACACACACACACACACACACACACACACACACACACACACACACCAGAGCTCAAATGGCCAGAGGTTATATATGTGTGTGTGCTGGTGTGTCAAGGCATTTAATGTAAGCCTGCATGTGTTAATGTATGTCAGGGTTATTATAAAATTAATATAAATGTATCATTATGAAGGAGGAAGATTACACTGGCATGCACACCCTCAAGGTTTTTAGAGCACGTGCGCACACACACACACACACACACACACACACACACACACACACAGGTTCATGTAAAGGGAAAGCCGAGCAGGCAGAGATGAACACAGGGTCGGTGAGTGGCACTTCATCAAAAATAGATTCACCTACTGTACAGCCTCACACATCCTTTGTCTTCAATCTGGGACAAAAACACACACACACACACACACACACACACACACACACACACACACACAAGTTCATTCAAGGGGGCAGAGCCAAACAAAGAAAAGACCACACGTATCATGCTAAAACACACACACACACACACACACACACACACACACACACACACACACACTATACATGCAAACAAACCAAGCTACATGTTAGTCTTCCTGGAACATCACAAACTTACATTTTTCCTCTTTGTAGGACAACAACAAAGCTTAGCAACGGTTCGTTCTCCATAAAGGTCAAAATTCAGCGACAGTCCTCCACTCTATATGTGTGTGTTGGCATAAAGGCCGAGCAGGTGAATTGAATGCATGGATAAGAGTCTAGACTTCAGGCTATCCTCATTTTAAATGTCTCCATAGTGAAATTGGTTTTAGCAGGAATAAGAAGGTGCACGGTGTCGGACCACTGGTCTAAACTCAACTCATATAGATGTTGGCAAAGAACACTGTGAGCAGGTGTACCACAAACAGAAATCCATAACACGACATCATTTCTCATTACGGCAAGAAATATGGATTGCAACAAAAATAAAAAGCCTAAAATCCATACCTCCCTTTGATCATGCCTGTAATCCCACTGTGAGCGACTCACTGTGCTGCATGGCGCTCAGAGGCATATTTAGGTCAAACGGGAGTTAGAGGTCTTCTGCACCACGTACTCCCGCAGGAAATCTGATCATCCACTCCACAACTGTTCAACAAGCCACCTCTATAAGCCTCATTCTATGCACCGAAAATAAAAAGCTTCTACTGGAGGAGGATAAAAAAACATCATGGACTCAGTGCGTGTGTATACAGAATGAAACAATCTACACACAATATGTAACAGAATGGTAATCAGATATGGATGGAAATGGTTTTATTGGAACCATGTATTTCATAAGCTCAATAATAAATGTTTCATATAGGAAATTTCATCTGACACCCACACTGATTGAACATTGCTAATAAAAAGGGACTGGTTTGGGGAATTACATGCTCTTGGTTAACACCACCATTATTGTAGTCCTACTTGGTATCACTGCTCACGTTGTTTCAGTATGATGACCAGAAGAACTGTTGTTTGGAAAAGTAAATCGGAAAGTGTCCATGAACGGGCAGCAGGTCATTCCATTACTGTGTTCTATCAATCAATGTTGCACGCTCTTAACAGGTAAAGATTTCCTGTATATAGTCGGTCATTGTGCCAGTGTGTGTGTGTGTGTGTGTGTGTGTGTGTGTGTGTGTGTGTGTGTGTGTGTGTGTCTATAATTAGGAAACGTAGCAGCCCACCAGCCAATCAGAGTGCCACCCACCACTCTCCTAACCCTCCATCCTCTGTGTTCTACCCAGATACCCCTGCCCCACCCAAATTACATTTTTACCCCAAACCCCCCAGGCCTTGTGTTAGTGTTGATGGCACTAATTTACCAGTCACCACCCGACTCTCACATGTGTGTATGTGTGCCACTCAGCCCCCAAAGCCCCCCCCCCATCCCCTCCTCTTCTGCTTGGCACTGCAAACTAACTGGTAGATGAGAATAAAGTTAATTGGAAATGTTAAAAACCTGATCTGCCCCTTTTTTACAACCTGCTCCTGCACAACTCCCCCGCCCACCCACATCAAAATGTTTTCCAGCACTACTGGTTGGTTTGTTTGTTTGTTTGTTTGTGTGTGTGGTGTAGAGTAAGAGAGTGGGGCTGCACATACAGCCTATGTTTCCATATAAGTGGCTTCAAAAAAGCCTAATGAAGCACTGGAGCATAATAGAATTCACATAAGTACGAATAATTATGGATAAAATGTATCTTGCTAAAGAGAGAGGCTGGAATTAAGTCATCAGCTGACAAATTCATATTTACTATTATGAATGCAAAACAAGTATGAAATTGTTTCTTTCTAAATAATTATTTATGTGAATGTTGAAATAGTGTTGAGTCCAAAATGTACCTCGAGAAAATCAACAACACAATGAGTCTACGTTCACCTTAACGTCGCCTCACCTTGTGTGAGGAACTCTCTAAAGTGTGGACACGCTCCTTGGAGATGGATGAAGGTATTCTCTAGTTATATGGGTTTTTTTTTTAGACACGTCCCTTTGTTTTTGGTTTTTTTTTTTGGGGGGGGGGGGGGGTGTCAGCACGGATGAGCACTGCCTATGCATTATTAAAAAGCCCAGAGTGCACTAGTGATTAACGTCTGTTTGTTAAATGGGAACGCCTGAAATCATCTGGGGCGTTTTTATTTTTCATTCTATTTTATTTTGAAGTTAAAAAAAAGTTGTTTTTATTTATTTTTTTGTCTCAAATGCACAAATAAGTAATTTGTCCGTCTGTGTTTGTCATAGTCACTGTATTCTCATCAATTCCAGTCATTCATCCAACAATTACTTCAGTGATACCACCATTCCTTCTTCATCTACTCCAATGTGTGTGTGTGTGTGTGTGTGTGTGTGTGTGTGTGTGTGTGTGTGTGTGTGTGTGTGTGTGTGTGTGTGTTATTAGAATAACAATATTTGTATATGACTTTAATTGTTAACGCTTCATGACAACGGACCTCTCTTCGCTAAGCATTTCTATCTGATTGACAAATCTACAGCCAACGGAAGAAAACCATGAACGTGTCTGTGTCTGTGTGTGTGTGTGTGTGTGTGTGTGTGTGTGTGTGTGTGTGTGTGTGTGTGTGTGTGTGTGTGTGTGTGTGTGTGCGTGTGACGCATCACAGTATGTGTTCTGGCAGGCGAGATCCCCTCACCTCATTTGCCCTGAACCCCCCCCCCCCCCACACACACACACACACACACACACACACACGCACACGCACACACAAACTAACTCCTTCACCATCCAATTATGTGGAACGGACCTGTCTGGCGGACCACTGTGACATATCTGTGTGTCTGCTGCTTCTACATTAAACCAGACTCGGATTTATGAGACGATAGAGCCTCCTTAGATATAATCCTGCACCCGTTTGTGTCAAAGAGAAAGACTGAAGAAGGGACAAAGAGATTGTGTGTGTGTGAGAATATATATATATATTAAAGCTGCAAGCAGCATTGCTCGGGCCCTCGCAACTACGCGCACGTCGAGGATACCGGCAGGACTCTGGTTGACGCGGTCATGCATTTCTGTGACCATCATACACTGCGTGCACGAGTTAGATGATTTTTCCTGCATCGACAAGCAACGTAGCAAGATCATGTTGCCAGGTCTTAAGCCTCAAATGTTTTTAAGTGTACCCCCAATACAATCATAGATGTAAGCCTGTTAAGATCATTAAGAAAATGAATGTGCGTGAATGCGCTTCAATGTTTGAAACATAACAAATTGTAAGTTTACTGGGATGGGGTTCAACTCCCTGCAGTGTCCTGCTGATTGTATTTGGACTTACATGAAAGTTAACAGAACAGCAGTGTCATTTGCTTTTACTTGAACACTTCAATTTAACACTGTTTTCATTTTAAGCTCTTCTGTAACTTTAGATTGTAGTGTGAAGCATTCATTGCAACATTTATTCTGATTCTCGAGTAGAAGCTCTGGACTGATCATTTATACTAATGCCCACTGACATGGTTTGAGAACCACTGTTGTCTAACTTTTGCTCTCCAAGCATCTTAGTTTGCACATATTTAGATCAGAGAAGTCTTTTTCTCATGGTGTGTCCACAAACCCTTTTATTAAGTTCAGTGTTCGGGCCGCTGTAATTATAGAATCCTGCTTACGTCCGTGGTTGCCAGTAGGTGGCGCTATGACTATGAGTTAATATTGGCATGCAGATGTCCTAAAATCATGACAGTAATCAAGCATGTCAACTTTGGGACAGTTTTGACAAAGTACAGTTGAGTTACAACAGCTTGATGGATGATGGCGAACCATGTAAAATGGCCACTACACCAAGTCCATGTTTGATGAATTCTAAACTTTTAATCACAAAGGTCTTTAGATTGTTCTGACCAAATTCTAAGCTGATCTGATTAATTACCTAGGACTAGTTCGTAGTACAGCACCTGGAAATGGGAAAAATACACGAGAAATTCATACAAAATTAGAAATGGCTGACTTCCGGTTGGGTTTAGAGCATGGACCCCTAAGACTTTTTTTTAAATCCACATGTGATACATCTGCTTACCAAATGTTATACATCTAGGTGAAACGTACTGCGAGGGCTGCATCGTCGAAATATTGTAGGGGGCGCTATCGAGCCGAGTTGCCACTCTGAAGCATTAAAATCACATCAGATAACTACATTCAGGATTTTAAATGTGTGTGACAAGTTTGATTTTGTTTTGAGTATTTTTAGCCCCTCAAAAACACCTTTGTTTTTCGTGGCGAGGAATGCGTCGCCACGGCAACGGCATTTCACAAAACAACAAGCTTTGAGTAACTTTTAATCACAAAGGTCTTTAGATTGTTCTGACCAAATTCTAAGTTGATCTAATTAATTCCCTGGGAGGAGTTCATTAAAGTAGAGCGCCTGGAAATTGCAAAAACGACACTAGAAATTCAGACTAAATTCAAAATGGCTGACTTCCAGTTGGGTTTAGGGCATGGCCCCAAGAGACTTTTATTTAAGTCCACATGTGATACATGTGCCTACCAAATTTTGTTAATCTATGTGAAACGTACTGCGAGGGCTGCTTCGGCGAAATTTTGTAGGGGGCGCTATTGAGCCGATTTAACACTGATTGAATAAAATCATATTATATAACTACATTTTGGCCTTGTGATCTGTGTGTCAAGTTTGCTTGTGTTTCGAGCTTTTTTAACCTCTCCAAATGACCATCGTTTTTCACGGCGAAGACTGCGTTACCACGGCAACGCCGTTCGACGAAACATCAAAAGCTTAGAGAAATGGCATTATGAACTTCTTACATTTGTGTGCATCAAATTTGATGTTGATCTGATTTTCCAACTAAGAGAAACAAGCCAAAGTATAAAGACTTTAACTTACTGTTGCCAGTAGGTGGCGCTATGACTATGATTCAAAATTGGCTTGCAGATGTCTTCAGGCCTGGAGTTTAATCAAACATGTGAAATCTGGTAAAGATCTGATGATGCAGAGTCGAGTTACATCAGTTTATTCGTTCATGGCGAAGGATCGAAGTTCGCCGAGCCGCCACGTCGCCGCCCTTCGACAACTTCTTACAATCTTTACAATGAAGCATTATCAACATCTTAAGGCTTTTCTGACAAAACTTTAGAGGGATCGGAATAATCTGTGAGGAGCAGGATGTCAAAGTACAAAACGTACAACTTCCAGTTGCCACTAGGTGGCGCTATTACTATGATTCTAAATTGTCATATACATGTGTTCAGGGTCAGGATGTTATGACATCTGAGAAATTTGGAGCAGATTAGGCAATGTACAGCCGAGTTACAACAACTTCCTGTTTCATGGCGAATGGTGTTTTTTTGCCGCCACGCCACGGACACATAGTTCGATAACTTTTTGATCTTTGAGTATCGTTTCACTGCCAAGGTCTCAAGAGCATACTGACCAAATCTGAAGGCAATCGGGTTTAATCTCTAGGAGGAGTTCGTTAAAGTACGGCGCCTTGAAACGGTCCAAAAACGTCATAAAATTCAAAATGGCCGACTTCCTGTTTGGTTTAGGATATACCTCCTTTTGACTTTTTTGTACGTCCCATCACGTTCCACATACCTACCAAATTTCATACAGCTAGGTGAAACCCAAAGTTGGGGCTACTCTGTAGGGGGCGCTATCGAGCCAAAATGTCATGCCGCAGCTGGACACCCCAATAATACTGGAATTTTCACCACGATTGAATTTTGTGCCAAATTTCAAAAGATTCCCAGTATCCCAAGCACCTCCTTTTTGCGATGAAACTGGTACGATAATAATAATAATAATAAAAAACATTAGAATAACAATAGGTCCTCCGCTCCGACTACGTCGGTGCTCGGGCCCTAATAAGAAATAAAGAAATAAAGAAAGAAAGAAAGAGAGAAAGAGAGAGAGAGAGAGAGAGAGAGAGAGAATTCATCCCATGCCAGCTGAATTCACTTTGATCTATTGAGGTCAATGTGGAAATCATCTGAATCATGCTGTGATTGGACAGACACCAGATAAGGAGAGCTGGCCCTGTGTGTGTGTGTGTGCGTGTGCACGCACGCACACACGCACACACACACACACACACACACACACACTAAAACATCTCATGTGTTATTTATGATGTTTTCTCATTGTTAGTGTTTGTTTGTTGCACAGACGAGCTTCGCTTTTCCTCCTTCACACACTTGCACAGGGAGCTTTTTAAACTAGTCCAGCGAGGAGATAAGACTACAAAACAACATGTCCGTCTGTGTCTCTATGTTGCTGCATACGTTTGTTTGTGCGTGTGAATGAACACAAAGGCGCCACACGTGTATCCACTCGACAAATGGTCTTCTGATCTGGCCGATTTGGTCAAGTGCCTGCCCATAAGCACAAACACACAACCCATTAATAAGGTGGACAAGGGAGTCCTGCAAAAGGTACTGATGTCTGGATAAAGGCCTGCTGCACTCTAGTGTTTAGTTTCTGTAAACACAAGTTGTAGGAGCTCAAGTAAAGATCCTCAGTATGTGTGATGGAGAGGAATTGATGAGGAGGGACAGCAAGCAAGAATTTTGCTTGTGTTTTACTGGTGACACGCAGAAAACTGTTTAAACTACAAGTTTATTTTCTTCCGTTTCTACATCTGTGTCATCAAAGATTGCGTGTTGGGCCCTGAGGGCTACCGGAGAGCGAGTGACCTACAATTCAGTGCTGTGCCTGAACGCATCCTGTGTGGGGAAGAAAAACTAGAGTGCTGAAGCTGCGGTTGCTCACGTTACACATCCTGTGTAAACACGGCGTAACACCACTCACAGATGAAAGAGAGAAGGAATATGGGGAATAATATCACCCCACTGTACAGAATTACATTATTGGGAGCACTCATTAACACACAATCCCCATCTGAAAAACACTGAAAACACTGCAGAAAGGACACAAACACACCACAGTGAAACTGTCATTGCTGCAGATGTCCACATGAAGGCGCTGTGTCCCTCTCCCCCTGCATCCCACAATCCTCTCCAGTTAGGGTGTGCTCTCAAGAGCTTAGGTGCAATTGTTAGCCTGACAGCATGTGACTGTGACACATACAGTGGTGCAGGAATGAAAAAAAACAACAGCAGCACTGAAGATCTGAGAAGTCAACAGTTTTTTATGAACTTGTTAAAAATCCATTCGAGTGCTAAAATGTGGCACAGGTGAGTGAGCTTCATGATTGGTTGGGCAGCTGCCACGCCTCCCGAGTCAGCTCCACTGTGTCATGAGGACAGGAAGAACGCTTTTATATGACAGGAAGAACGGCACTTTCTCACACCACGTCACCCTCCTCACCGCGAGTGGCAGAGCAAACCCACAGGTGACTGCAGTAAGAGCGCGGAGGCTGTGATCAGAATCCACGATGAGCCATGAAGCCCTCTGTATACGGAGCCAAACCCACATGCAATAAAACGAAGGCGGTGTTTGCAAAAGTTGCAGAATTAGCATGGCCTTAAAGGTAATCCTGAGAGCAAACAGCAGTGTGTTGCATTCTTCTCAGTTCATTTGCAAAGACCAAGCCTACAGCTTGTGGTCCTACGGGGAGCTCGTCAACACTGTGCAAACAGCTTGAACACAATGGACAGAACGTGTGTTTCGCGTCATGTTTTGCACGTTTTGCATGTATTACGTTTTGTCCTTTCTGAGGACCCCAGGAAGATTAGTGGCTGCTAAGGCGTCAGCTAATGGGGATCCAATTAATAAACTAAACTAAACTAAACTAAACACAACTTTCTACTGCAGTGATCTTCCTCCAGGTATAATGCCATGTCTATACTTTTAACCCTAGACCTGCAGGCTCAGTGTAGCTAGTGTTTCTCCCATGGGATCACACACACAATGACACTCGATACCGCATCGGGAGCTCCTGTGACCTGAAACTCTTTCCTTTCTCTGACCCGGACATCAGATAACCGGTGAGATAGCGTTGCCAATCCTGGTTGTCTAAGTGCATAATAAACTATTATGACATTATCCTGTTGCAGCAGGAACTAGAGCACCAAGAGGTTTTGTATTATGCAATTTATTGTAACCCTTTCATTTCACCTATCAGTGTATTTGTTTTCTATTCCAACCTATAGCTAGAAGAGGAAGTGAAAGTGATGAGCGCAGCAAAGGAAGTCCTCAAGACATTAACCAGCGCACACTGGGAGAGAGAACTGAGAGTGCCAGTACAGGTGTTATAAAACCGTCACACTTAGGCCGATGTTTCCTTAATTCTCCTGGGGTGTAGCTGACAGCAAAAATAGCTTTCTTGAGAAGGACACAGAAGCGGAGTGTTCAGAAGAAAAAAGAGAGCCGGGTCATGAGAAATGAAAGCCCAAAGTCTGTGCCAAGTCTCCTTAAAGTTTGGGTAGGTAACATAGGGGAAACCAGTAGGAATAAGTTTGAGTTTTTAAATGATTCAACCGGTAAAAACGCTTTTAGCTAGCAGCACTATTTCCAAAAGTCAAGTCGAAGATGAAGTTAAGGAAAAAGTCACTAAATCTAGCGAGAAACACTGACAGGCCGTCCCTTCAGGCCTTCCTCTCAAAGCCACCCCCCCACCCTCAAAATGATCAATGAGTGCACAGGCAGAATGCCAAGGCAGGTAGCTCGTCCAATCATTACATTCGGGTCAAATGAACTGATTGGACAAGCTTATTTCAGCCCAGCGACAGCCACCAGATTTTTTGCTTCTTTTTTTTTTGGGGGGTCAAAAGAATAACAAATATCACTAAAATGTTTTTAAAATACATAAGCGACCACATCTTTAATAGAGGTGATGGAAACGTTATTTCCCATGGCTGCCATCTGACACAGTAACACTGTCACCATGACAACTTCACATACACCAGCAGGGAGAACACAGGCCAGACATTCAGGGGACAGAACAAGACCAAGACTTGTTTAACGGACATTTAATACACTCTCATCGTCCTACACAGTTTGACATTTGGGCTCTTTTTGTTACACGACGCTCTCTAAGCAGCCAGAACTTGTGGCTACTAAATGTCAACATCTGTCTCCTTAATACGCATGAAACCATGTGAGACAGCTGAGCAGGGACCAGATCACGTCTGAGTCAGCAGATGGTGACCACCGGCCGACCGACGCTCAACTTCCTTCTGCAACGAGCGAGCCACCTAAAATACCACTTCTGATTGAAAACATGACAACTGTTATAGTGTATACAGGCAGCAGAAATGTTTCTCAATAAGCATTTACATCATTTCCTCCTCTTTCTGGTGTGGAGCAAGCCATGACAAGTTTACTGATCGCACCCATTAGCACTCATCACACAGCGCTCGCCCCTGGTTAATGAGGATGTTTCAGACTCGTACTCGTACATGGTTGATGCATAAAATATTTAGATTTCAGTTCAGTGCAGCATCTTCATTTGGATTTTAGATAGCCGCCAAAAAATTTATTTTACCTTGCCAGCTCGCAGAGCCACATGTGAAGTTGTGCTTCACATGTTGAAAATAAATAAAAATCAAAATTATTTTAAAATGTATTGAAAAGTACCCAAACTGGCTTTAAGCCCTAGATTAAAGACCAACGGTGTTCAGAATAAAATAGATAATTATTATTAAATAAATAGTCATATGAACAAATTGTGTAAACAATACTATGAAAGAACACTTTGGGAAATAAATCAAGAAATTATTAAATATTGAACATTTTGGAGTTCCTTAGTACATGTAGGAATAAAATTTGAATTTTTTGGGGGGTTGCATGATTAAACGATTGCATAATGCCCCCCCCCCCCCTGTAATGGAGTGAGACCTCTGCTCGCAGGAGGCCGCGGACCTCTCGCTCTTTCGTTGTTGTTTGAGCAACGAAGTCACGCTAAGAAAAATCAGCTGGATCCGGCTTACAATGAAAAAGTATTTATAATTCACAAATGCTAAAAGACAATTACAAACTGAATTACACTGTCGACAGTAAGGAATCGCGAAACCGAGTTCAAAGACTCTCCCCACCTACCGGCCTACAAACGCCAGTTTACAGTAAAGAGGATCGCCAAGAACTGAACAACATCTCTCCGAACAATGTTTTTATACCCAAAAGTCAGTAGTTTACTTTCAAAAGTTCATTATCAGCTTTGTGATTGGCTGGAATCTGATTGTCTCCTCCTGTCCTCGGACAATGCTCTCCATTGGTCTAAGTGATCCGCATAATGTCTGAATAGTGTCCTCTGGTCCGACCTGTCCTCCTCCTCATAAAACTGCGTTTACCCGACCCCCATGTTTTCTTAGGGCTGTCTTCATCTACATCTCTGTTTGATCAATACGTCTCCTTCCCCCACTGTTAACACCCCACATTCCTGAAGTCAGCTCACCAAACTCATCACATTATCATACAGTTGTTTTCGGATCTGAAAAGCCTGTCTCAAAGGTCTCTCTCTTTCCCTCAAAACATTCAGTAACTGTATTTTATAGTTTGATACATAGAATGATTATACTTTTATGATTTAACACTTTTCCAAACAAACATGTTATAACATTATATCCACCACTAGGAGTGATTATTAAACACATTAACATTGCTTTTTAACTTTAAATTCTTCACACCCCCCCGTCAAAGTGGGAGTAGCTGCATTTGGGAGTAATGAACTGATACATGTGGCCATGCACACCCACTGCCAGTGTGTCTGACAAGAATGCAGAGCACTGTGGGCCCATTACACACACACACACACACACACACACACACACACACACACACACACACACACACACACACACACACACACACACACACACACACACGTCTCCATGGCAGCCAATCAGAGGTGGTCTGGTGTTTTCTCTGATTTCAGACTGAGAGGAAGTTTAAGTCTAAATGTCAACATTTAAAAAAGAGCACAAGCTGTGTTGTTATTCTTTTCATAATATCCTTATTGCTAATGTGGAGTTAGCATTAGTTAGTATGTGGAGCACACCAGCGGTCGCTGTGTGAATCAGTTAACTGACAGGAAACCCACCGCTCTCTGTCACACCTGTATCGTGCAACTGCTCATGTCAACTTGATTTGAAGCGAGGGACTCTCACATCAAGAATGAGTTTGCGTTTCCTGTACTTTTCTTGTATTCCCCCGTGGTGTAAAACAATAGCGCCAAGCCTCCTGTCAGTTTGTTTGTCTGGTTCTCTTGTTTATGGGATGGGGAGGGAGACTCAGGTCAAGAGAGGGGAGATCCAGACCAGCCCTGTCTTGAGGGAGATCAGAATAGCAGCAAGGGGGACGAGGGGGCTTTAGTTGGTGGCTTGAGGGTTCAGCTTTGTGTCCAGTTGACCATACCCCTCTGTGGCCTCTCCTTGCTCCTCTTAATGTGAAAACCAGCGTCCTGAATCGCAAACCCCTGGGAGGTCCACGCCTTTGTTGGTTCTAGGAATGAGTGCGTGCGCGCGCGCGCACACACACACACACACACACACACACACACACACACACACACACACACACACACACACAAAAAGGGCAATGGGCCAATGTCCCTTTAAAACGAGAGCTGCTGGGAAACCAGGTACCATTAACAAAGCTCCACTATGAAGCCACCAACTTTGTGGAAACAATATCATTAATTGTTTTTATTTCCTGAGTTCTACCACATACGTTTAAAACTAAACGCTCACTATATGTCACTTTTTAAATTACATTATCTCATGAATCTATAAGATATCATAACCGTCGTCTTGCATCTAATCTGGCACCTCAACCGCTTTCATTGCTCATCCCAGTCTCTGCTGACGTCAGCAGACTGCAGGTGGACATCGCGTCACAGGGTTTCATGTGGGGTGAATCTACACTGAGTGATATTAGAACCCGAGACTGTACTGAGGGAAATCCTGCTATGATGAAAAAAAAACCTGAGAAGTAACCACACTGTTAAAGCCACCAGGTGAAGTGTATTACTGTCGACTGCTTTCACACAACAAGTCACAAGTGATTTAGAGAAACCCGGGGACAAAAGGTGTATACTGTATATATGTAACATGTAATAAACCAAGACACAGGTCTAGAGCTGGACTTTTGTACGTGGTGTGCTAGATTTAAATATAGATATGAGAGCACCAGGCAATATTAAAGTTCTGCTCCTGCATTTCTCACCTACGATAAAGAACTAAGGTCAACTCCTGCATCCATCTTAGAAAACAAGCAATGATGCTGCAAAACCCACACCTCCTACTCCATCCATCGCAGAGACATCCTGTCTGCCCCCCCGCCTGCACACTCATCACCAAGGTAACACGGGGACAAGTCGGACCATAAATAGTACTTTAGTTGTGAGGATTTAAAGCCGTGGAGTATTTGACTGCATTTGCTTTGAAAATATATTAGAGTGTCAGAGAACTGTCCCATTGATTCCATCACTGCTCTACAGGAGGCTATAGGGTAGCTGTTAAACAGTAACAGCAACCATATAATATTATATATATATATTCATTCTCTGCTCAGGTGGCCATTACTCCACTGTATCTTAACATAACAAACAGTTATTTGCTGCTCTGAATATCAAATGTAGCACCTTTAAGTCTATGAACTGTCAACACAAAGTGAATAAGAGAGCCCCAGGTGACATTTAAAGGTTGCTTGTTATTTCCAACCAGCAGTTCAAGACCTGAATTTACTCAATCTACGATAAGAAAGAATCCTCACATTTGGGAGGGATGGCAAAAGAGAATGTTTAGCAAGAAGTATCAAAATAGTTGCAGATTAATTGTCTGTTGATCGACTCAGCGATTAATCGACTGATAGTTACGTATAAATTTGACTTGTTCTAGGTTTTTTTTCTCTTTTGGAAGTGTTTACACTATGATGTGTCCACATAGTGCAGCCTGTTTTCAATAGATGAACAAGTCTAAGAGCAGTTGTGTTTCTGATTAGTCAATCAATTAATCATGTAGTCTGTAAAATGTCATATTTAGTAAAAAAATGTCTATCAGGATCTCACAGAGCCTACATCTAAGCCTAAAATATTTAAAACGTTATAATTTCCCATAATGAGCTATGGTAAGAGGTCAACAAGAAGCTAACGTGCTACAGGAGCAGCCACATATCTACCTGAGCTCTGCAGCAGTGTTGCCTGGGAAATATCTCAGATGAGTCAGAGTTTTGGGAGAGACTTACCCTGATTGGTGTCTTTTTTTATTTTGCCTACATGATTAGAGGACCGTCTGCCGCAGTGTTAGACGCTGTAGTAACTTGAGCTGTCAAACTGTCCGCTAAACCAGAAGTGTGTACACGGGAATCACGATGAGGCCCGGGGAAAAACACAAACCAATCAAATAGTCTGAGCTGCCATTCACACCACACAACATGACAGGCCCACAGACACCCCCCCCCCCCCCCCCCCCCCCCCCGTGGATGCTATTCAGGACGGGCCTAGACAAGCCATGCTTATCGAGGCAAGAAGGAACCCAGAGGAGAGGAGAAATATGTGTGTCATGTTCAGGAATTGGTGACAAGAACAGGTTTCTCCTCCAGTTTCCCCTTTTTGAGCAGCGCGCCCAGAGACCAACACCAACCATTCAGGAGCCTCAAGAAAAAATACGACAAGAAACCTAAACCTATTAGCGGGAGGACAACATCAACAACAATAGCGTAGTTCAGGGGGGTGATTACCTAATCTTGTGAGATAATTCCTGTGAAAAGAATGTGGTGATGTTATTTTGAAGCAACTGGAAAATCATGACTGCAATCCTTTTTTCCCTTCCAGTGTTGACACTGCCATGTTGGATCTGATCATTAGCTCACCTTGCAAACAACACGTTCACACTTTGGGTCTAACAGGACTTTATTTAAACATGGCCTCTGAGCTGCAGTGCTGACATTAAACATGTTGTTCCCTAATTGTATGTTTTGGCAGGACCCTCGCTCCAAAGACTTTAATTCCCAAATGATACGTCCACAGTCCAGAACCAAAATACTTGTTACCACAGAATATCTCTTACTAGTGTCTCTTACTACTGTTTGTTGATCATCTTAACACTTTTTTTTTAATAATTACAATAACAGGCCTTCGTGTCAGCGGTACAGAATTCCATATTTAAAAACTTGAACTTTGAATTTTAAATTCAAAGCGCACCTATGATTTAAATAGCAAGTAGTTGCTTGCCATTTAGAAATATTTTGAATTTCAAATTTAGCCCATTTAAAAAGGTTTAATGTGAGTGTACTGTGTGAAACTTTGTGAAACTTTGTGCACACCAAGAGTATTTTTGTTCTTGCTCTGCTACCAGCTGAGAGAGAAGTGTGTTATAAGTGAGACAAACAGGAAGCTGTGCTCTCAGCTGGGCCATCCTGTTGGCAAAGTGACTGAAGAACAAACAGCTCTCAATCAACTGACCTGATGAACTGCACGTAAACTTTCACATCTAATTTGCCAGCTGAACCTGCATCACGGATTAAACAGCGGGTCGTCACACTTTACTGGGAGAAGTGCAGAAATAAAAACACAATTCTCTCTGTGCCGATCAAAGTTGCTGTCGGCTAAAAATAAACAACGTATTACACTTACTCCCTCGTTCTACCTTGCAGCTTGCTTGCACTCAATAAAAAAGCAGACATTCCTTCATAGAAATGCTTTACATAGTTAGGATAGCTGAACACTGGAATCTGACCATCACTCCTAACAGCTGTCTGCTGCACGCCGGCACGACCAAAACAAACACCAGTGGAATCCGTTTTCAATTTTTAGACTCGTTCAGGGAGATTTTAGCATCAGGAAATGAATCAAATCTCATGTTAACAGTCTTCAAATAACAATGGCTTGCTCCAGGTTCAGACCAACACTGTGCCGTGAATCAGAGGTGACTCAGGACAGACCTATGGCTTCAGACACACATGACCTGATGGATGACCTTTTCCTGGCAAACGCACGTTACACAATGGGGTATCGGCAATGAGCAAGACCCCTGGCATGAGCCCACTGCTGTGTGGGAGTAAGAGAGGACAAGCATCCCATAATGCGACCAGGAGCCAGACAACTGCTGTTTCTTCTATTAAAAAGCTTGAGCTCACATGCCAAGAAAACGATTCTAGTTCTTCCCACAGACCTACACGCCCTCCATTGTTTACAGCCACAATAAAGGCTTTCCACTGATTATTTCCAATTTATCAGAGCAAAACATCATTATCCTGCTGGAGAACAAAGATGGAATAGATTAAGAGATTTACAGTAAGTGTTTATCCTTACCGACCCAAAAGGTTTATGGGAAAATATCTCCCCTAATAGATATCCCCTATATCCTCCTTCACTACAATGGAAAACAAACAGTGTGTCTTGATTAGAAAACGACGCAGGTGTTCCCTTTACTAGCTTTTTCCAATTTTGGACTTGAGATGAGAGACCAGCTCTTGAGACATAAGACGCTCTCACACTGAGTCATGTCCAACGACTTTCGTTAAGAGACGTTTACCCACACATTCATGTCTCATTTCGACTTTACATGGCAGCCCCTCAAATATGACGTATACGATTTCCCACTTTTGATTAACATCGTTTTAACATCTAATCAAACAGAGAGAGTCTTCCTCAATCAGTTTTGTATAGAGACAGAGATTCAGCTTCAGTATTGCTCTGGTGTCTAGTCATCACG
Organism: Cebidichthys violaceus; assembly: GCF_023349555.1. Lineage (NCBI taxonomy): Eukaryota > Metazoa > Chordata > Actinopteri > Perciformes > Stichaeidae > Cebidichthys > Cebidichthys violaceus. The sequence goes on from NW_027176373.1 coordinate 12,606,111, forward strand.
GAGAGGAAGCACTGGACCTGAAGGTCTCACCCGGCTAATAAGACTTCTAGATTTTGGGCTTCTTGATTCAAATACTAAAAGCAGACATTTCCTAAAATCCTTTCATATAATTCAGACTAGTTAATATGCAGCAAATTGCTTTAGTTATCATTAAATGCCTTCAACAGAAACAAATTAGCTAACAATTAGTAATAAGCCACCCATAATCCTAAAATATTAAAGGGGCCGAACCGACTGAGGCAAAGAATGTGTCACAAAATGTTTCGTCTTCCGCTATCTATTCTCATGCTCAAGTTAGTCATTGAATCTTGACTCATGACATGCAGACAACCTCCATCAATGTTGCCACACTGTCTTGAGGAAGTTTGTGTGAATCCTGCTTCCTGGCTTAGCAGTCATATTATAAGCACTGGGGTATCGACCCTACGGTCCTATAAAACTACAAACACTAACAAATCATTGGCAATGCTTTGGTCTTTGCTCCATATGGATGCTGAGTGTTGCCGATGAGCGGACACCTTATAGAGATAGCCCAGAGTTCGATGAAAGCTAACGTAGCTTAGCACAAGAGACTGGAAACAGGGGTACTAGGACAAAAACATGTTATAACATTATTGATTCTTGAGTATCTCTTATCAATAACTAGTTTTTAATTATCTATAAAAATTAACTTACTGTTAGGACAATCTTGTGGTTTGTTTCCATCTCTCGTTTCTTGATTAATCTGAGGATTTCAGTGTAATCTCAGGTGTCAACAACACCGTTATTTTCCACTGTACCAACTGCACTGCAGCTCCCATGGGGCCGACCTAACATCACTGCAGACCTCTTTCATTTGTGGCCCAGAAATCTGTCCCCAAAAGGTCAGACCATTCCCAAAGGTCTCCTGGATAGACTACTTCATGTAGACTGCGTCACACACTGACAAATACCGTGCACAATAATAGAGCGGCATGTGAATTCTATAATTCTCTGCTTACACATTGTACCAAAAGCACATAGACAGACTCCCGTAGGCCCAGTCAGAGGCAAACCACTAATCTACATGATCAAAAAAAAAAAGGTGATGCTGGAGCATCGGTTGAAAAAGGAACTTCTTTATCAGTACAGTGGTTGATTATTTGTCCCTGTTTACCTGGACAATGGTATGTTGCAGGCAGCAGACTTTGTGGTTATAGGCATTAGCTCCCTTTAGTCAGGTCTGATATCTATAACACCTATAGTGCTAAAATAGTGTCCAGCTGGTCAGTCTGTGCTCTGTGAGATGATCAAAGTCAAATGCATTGGTTGATAAAGTATTTTGTCTATTGGCATTGGTCTAAAGTGACACTGCCATCTGTGAAGATGCTTTAGTTCCCTTATGGCTTGCCCTTATACACTTAAGATCTCTTTTGTTAACTCGCCTCCTGTCAGGCCTCCTGTCAGGCCTCCTGCCACACTAAAATTCAATTAGCTCCACTTGAGCCAGATCCTCAACCGGGAACCTCAAGAAACCAAGACTTGATAGCACTAATATTGTGTCTTTATATATATATATATATATATATATATATATATATATATATAGTATTTTCTCGTTGCGTAACCAGTAATAAATCCAGCGGTGACATTGACATTAAAATGATTACCTGCAGAAGAGGAGTCGTCGTGGTCGGAGCTCAGGTACCCATCGCTCCTCCTATCGGGGGTGCTGCACCCGGAGCCACGCGAGGCTCTGCGGTGCACCTGCGGGAAGGACGGGGACAGCCTGCCGTCGTCACCGGAGTCGAAGTCCCTGCTGTGGCGGAAGGGCCGTCGGGTGTCCCGGTAGCCGCTGGGCGTCCTCTGGTTGTCCCTGCCGACGGTATTCGGTGCCAATAAGTTACTCCTGACGAAATTCTCATTGAGCTCCGCGTCTTCGTATTCCCGGTCGCTGCCCGCCTCGTTGTCATTCGGTAGACAAACGCGAGCTGGGGCCGGGTCCTTTTTCTGAAAGCTGGGTTTCCGTGGCGGGACCGGGATGGGAACGGGCTTACCCGTCTTGAACTTGCCTCGTTCACGCCCGAAAGAGCTCATGACACCCGCCGTGTTACCTGGCGCGTGGAGCTTCACGCCCCCTGAGTCGGACACCTTGGTCCTCTGCCCGTCGCCCTCATCCTCCCGCCGCTGCGGTCTCCGAAAATCCCCCGTCTTACAAACGCCAAACGTGTCCGCGTTAAAGTTTTCGTCTTTTCCCGCAAACCTCTGCGGGTCGTTTCTCTTCTGTCGAGCCATGGTGGTCTGCAGGTAAATCACCTTGAATTTCTCCTCCGCCAGCGCCTTCTGAAGCTTCTTCAGGTTGGCCTTACTCGTCTCCAGCTCCGACTCGATGTCCTCCACAGAGTTCAAGTCCATGTGAGGTACTTTTCCGTCGGGAAATTCATTCCTCCAGTGCTTTGCAAATTCCTCCTGTTCCCACATATCAATGTTCAACTCGGGCTTCCCGCGAGGCGCAGTCTCGTAACAGTCAAGAGAGAAATGTTGGAGCTAATAACTTCTTCTTCAACGACAGTCAGCGGCTTGTCTGTCGCATGCATGCACCTTCTAAGAAACAAAAAACCTGTCTGTCGATATTAACTCGACCGTTTTCTGACCATCTTCACCTTCCTACACGTACAAACAGCAGGCACTGTGCACGCTGAGTGATGCGGATAACAAGTTTGTCACTACGCTGAAAAAGTTTCGAGACTTCCTGGATCGAGACGTGCTGCCTTCAAGTGCTGCTCGGACAAGTGTACTATCTATAGAGTTTTACGTCAGTAAAATCAGATCAATCAATACCAGAATCTAAAGCAGATGTGTTTTGCTTTCTTTGGAGAAAAAAACCCACATTGTTCCTGTAACTTCAACATTTAAAAATCAACCACAGAGCTAATTGGATAAAGTATCGAAACACAATATTTATTTGACTAGTGTTTGTACCAGACTTGTTCATCATCAAACGATTACGCTGCCTATCTCCAGATAACTTCGTAGCACTTGAGTAGGTTACCACCATTATATACAGCCTATTATTCCCCGTCCTGCGCAGCAGTACCGAAAGAATCCCGACAGCACTTGAATGCAACAAGTATTAGTGAAGTGGAGGCTGTTCGCTCTGACAACAACCAACGTTCACACCATTTTCACACCATGTGGTGCGAATTTGAAAGTAGCTTTTTTAATTTTTTTATGTTTTAATTTTTTTTACAAAAATACTATGCATATACATGACAGGTATAATGGTGGATTGATATCAAAGTCCTCTACTTATTGGCTCAAATGGGCAATTCTTCAAAAAGAACAAGTGAACGGGAGAACAGACTTACTGTAATGGACAGTGTGCATCTCCACTGATCTGCTGGTTTTTACCTGATTTTGTCATAGCCAGAATTCAAAGAAATGTCAAAAGTCCTGAACAAAGACACCTGATCACATGCATAAAATAAAACAGTCAGATGTTATTGCTGATTGACATGACTAGCATGAAATCCAGGGAGCAGGGGGAAGCTGTAACACTTGGCTTATGGAGCCTCCTGTATTGGATTCACACAGGTCCATTAGTTAGTTAGTCTCTTCTATTATCTTACTCATTGTCTTGACAACGTGGACGGGCATTTCCTGTAGACATCAGCAGTGATTTGCCAACTTGCTTCACCACAAAACAGGACTGTTCTGTGAAAGGACAGTGCTGTGACAAGACATGTCTCTTTGCGTCCAGCTGGTGGTTTGCCATGAAGGAAGAGAAGAGTGGTGTTCATCATGCTACACTTGCTACCCGGCCTCCGTGAAAACACTCCACCTGCAAACCCACATGCACGCGTCGGTGCTTTTATTACACGCATGTGTGCATGCATATCAGATACAGGCACGTGTCCTCGTGCTTTTGCTTGTTTTGATTGATGCTATTTTATCACTGCAGAATAATCGTTGGTGAGAAATGTCATCCTTGCTCAGCCTATTCTTTTTCCACCCACTTGATTTGTGGCACACCTGGCGAATACTTTATATTTAACATTTTTTAATTTAGCAAAGGAAACATTTGTTTTATCTAACCTTGGATTCGACTTTGGATCATAGTGATTTTTTATACGCAAAGGAGCAACCATACAACACAGTCACCTTCATCTCAGTGGGATGAAAAAACTTGGTAAGCAGCCAAGCAAGAGGCTTCCAGTAAAACTGAGTTGTAATGCTATACAGCAGAGCAGAGCGTTACCACTATATGGACAGAGAGGTGGACGCTTGGTGCCCGTTTGGATCCCTGCCCAGAACTGAAACATCATTCTCCTTAAAGCTTTCAGCAGCCATGGAGGAATCATTGATCAGCACTAGTTGTAGTGCCTGAGAGCCCTGATTGGGTTACCGTCATGAATAGATGGGGAAAGGCTACGACCAGCCTGGGGTCACGAAACTGAAATACTAATCACAAAGCCTGACATGACATAGCAGGAAATGCATGAACTGTTTCCTGGTTGCTGCAGTCAGCTTGTGGAATGCATAAGAATGAATGCTTCGGCTCAGACAGCAAAGATAATGACATGGGGGGGGGGGGGGGTGATAGGGCCGTGCACAAAAGAGTGGACTCGGCAAACAGCATTCTTTACGTCTCATTCCCTCATTTCCCCCACAAAAGAACTAAACACTGAACACATCTTAAATTGTTTTTTTTTCTTTGACACACCTCTCAACCTACTTCGCTCCCATTCAAGTTCAGATGTGCGGGTGCGCCTGAGAAGTCTGATTGTGTTGTCGATTTGAATCTACTGGTGCGAATGAGACGCAACCAAGCAAAGAACGCCATGCATGCAGGATGACAGCCGTGAACGAAATCTGCGCTCATGCTGATATTGTAGCATTTAATGTGTACTCTGAAAAAGGAATGAGTAGTGTCTGTAAACACATCTGTGTGTCCTCTATAAACACTGAACATGCTATGTAGAATATACTGTGTATACACAAGATATCATAGGTATCAGAAGTGTGTTCTGTGCCAAAGAAGAGACAGAGCTGCCCTAAAAAAGATAAAATTATGAATGAGCTTTGGTCAGGATTTCCAAATACTAATATGTATTTAAATACATTGCGCAAGGATTCCAAATGTCTTATGAATTTAAGTTTTGCCCGTATGGACAAATATGGAACACAACGAATGTAACTGCTGTCAACATTTACACATTTAGTATTTTTGAGTTCTGCTTCAGTTCTGGGACAAGGGAAGTTCAGGGTAACTTGAATGACTGCGTGCTGCCTATATTAACATGCGGTGGGCAACTGGCTCCTCTGATAAAAGCTTCCATCAGTGGGTGTGTGACGCCCTCTAGCGGCTGTAGGTGCAACACTACAGGACAGAACAAACACGTGGGGTCAGCACAGTATGACGGGTGCTGTCTACAAACAATACAAATAGCACAGTGTAGCATAGCACTACATTTATTGATTGGGTCATTTCCACAGGACTTCAAGGACAGCAAACGTTACTAATCATGTAAATGGTGCTCACCAAAAAAAAAATTAATGAATTTGAAACACAAATTACTGTAAGACCACAGTGATGCACTTTGACACGACAAAGACGCAAAAACATATTAAAAAGGACATATGCTTTCCACGATCCAAGTACTATATTTCACTTTAGACCAAACACACAGTACGAGTATATCAAAATAGACACAGGTATATCATTATAAAATACGGTTCAAACTGCATTCCATTTGTTTAGAGGAAGAGAACATACCCCATTTCTTATCAAAATAATATCTCGTTATCCGACACGTATATTCTACAAGTTCCACTCCAAATTTGTTGTGCAATTCTTTTTTTTGTGTGTGTCTGAAATCTCTATTAAGGCAACGATAGGACAGCACCACAGATGCAACCACTGGAGTTACAGGAAGGTAGTATCAAAGGCCACAAACACCCTCCCAAAGATGTTACAAATATAAATGTAGAAGAGGACAAACAGCGACAGTTCTGGGTCAAACGTTGCAGGTTATGATCCTGAGCAGTAGTAGGAAACTTAAAGAGTGATGGTTAATGATTCATAAGCCACCAATTTAACTTTAATATTATACAAAAAACTTAGTTGATTTAATGTAAATATATATATATATATATTTATATACAACAGTATCATAAATACTTACCACAGCAGATCAAAGACTTTCACTGTGACTCTTTGAAAATCCTCCAAACACCTTTTTTGCATAGTTCATAGATTCTCTGATAGTAAATGTTTGGCAAACGAAATCAGTGTGTAAAAGATATGGTGTCTAGTCATTACATGAGGGGAAAGTCTGTCATTCGCTAACGGAACAAAGTGCAAAATCTACACACAGATCTTTGTCGCGGCCACCAACGCGTCCATGGTCGCCGTTAGCCTTGCCGACCAGCTTTCATACTTTTCTGATGGCGCTCGCCACCAAGGCTTCTCGCCTGGTGGTCACGAACGCCTGCTGTTTTTCATAATAGGCTGCCTCGTTGATGAAAGTGGGGTAGACGGTGCCCGTGCCTTGGTAGCGGATGGTCTTTCCGTCAAACGTTTGGAACATTGGGTCACCGGGGTTCAGCGGCTCCCAGTCACAGTCCTGAAACAACAAGCGGCCGCCACGGGGAAAGTAACTTGAGTGTGTTGCTCAATCTAAAACAATACACTCTCACATTGACCAAAGACGTCTCATTTCCTCTTTCGTAATAGCTCATAATCACGGGTTCAATAGGTCGGATATACAGGCAGCCTAGGTTTTACCTGCAGATTGGGGTGCACCATGGCAATGATGTTTCCATTGGCATCTCTGGGGTAGTCAATCCTCTCTAAGACGCGGAAAACTTCCACCGTGCAGGGAGGGAACTCCATGCCTGAACAACACACAGACAAAAACACCCCCGACATTGTAAGCATCCTGCAAAATCCTGTATTCCAGAAACTATTGAAGACAATAAGATTGACTTAATAATAATTGAATAAATGTCTTTTTTTTTTATTTTGTGGGGGCACTGTCATCTGTTGTGAAAAAAAATACTGTACACGCCAAAAACAAAAGCAGTGGAAAGAAACTTGCTACATAACCAGACTGAAAGACGCTGATTCAGATTCTATAAATATTCAAAAACAATAATCAAATCATCTATGAGGTTGATGTGATTTTAAAGTGTCTGTATAGTTCATTTCAGATATAAATCAATGCTCACAAGTCCTTTTTGTTTTGTTGAAAGTCTTTGAGCTAGAGTCCAAGTCCCAAGTCGCTTGAGGTTGTAATTAGGATTCTGTCGTAAGGAGTTCATCATTCCTTTATCTATTATGCAGTATCAGCATTGATTAGTTGTTGCTATATGATCATTTTAAGCAGGCTATTGCAATGCAATATGAAGAAATCAAAAACATAATAAAAACTTTCACTTAAAGTTAATAATTGTATTTTGCCCCCCTAAAAATAGATTCAAGACCATAGTTTCTCAGGGTAACGGGAAAATGTTGCTAACATTATCAGGCATGCAATAATAACCATCACTTATTTTTCAATAACAGTATAATTGTCATTGCATGATGAACACTGGGTCACCAGCTAATGACAGTTTATAATCCACATCCATGTAGTCCCTCAAGCCAAGAGATGCCCGCGAGTCTCAAGTCACTGTGTGCATCACTTGAGTCCAAGTCCCCATCTCTGGTCCACTACAGCACTCTGCTAAAGTGTGTTGAAGGTGCCACCTGGTGCCAAAGTGGCCTTATTCACTCTCCGGAACTGAACAGGATGTGCAGTGTGTGCTTTTGTTTTTTGGCAGAGATCGGACAGTAAGTAAGTAAACCACTAATCTGCATTGATATGCAAGCGGCAGCACACCGAGCAGTTGTCTCAGCGGAAGTCATTTTCAGCTGTAAGAACATAGTTCACTCTCTCACGGCTAAACGAGCCGTTTCCTCACGCCGCTCGGCTCCGGAGCGCAGGAACACCGATTTATCAGCGTGCCACGAGCATTCATCGTGGCCAGAGCGGGCCCCCAGCAACACAAGATTACCGCACCGTTGGCAGCCGGACTCTAACAACAAGCAGGCCATTCAACGGTCGAGCCGGGGGAAACCGTCAGACTGCACGGAGAGGAAAAGGAAAAAAAGGGGCCTGCCTTTGCGCCTAAACATTGTAAACACTGTTCTGATCCTCGGGGGAAGAGAAGGGGCGATGAGCCATGATGCAGATACATTTAGGAGATCTGGGTTTAGGTGCATCTGGATGAGTAAGACAAGGCACTCATGGGCGCTTTTTCACAAAATGTTCCTCGTCAAGACGATGCTGAGGAACAGGACAGGCTGACTTACTCTCCTATTGCATAACAAACATGAATCATATTAGTCGTCCCCTTGTCAGAATTCTCGAGAGACACTTTCCCTGCAAGCTTTTAATCTCATCTGCTTCCTTTAAAGCCTTGTGACGTGACCCGTTGTTGAATACTACATAAGTGTGGTGTGTCATAGCTGAGAAATACCTTCGTTAAACAGTTCGATGAAGTCCAGCGCGTGCTTCAGGATCACCCTCATGGCTTCGAAGATGTTGCTCCTCAGAACCCCTTGAGGCTGAGGACCCACTTCCAGACCTGCAATCAAACAATTCAGAAGGCATTTTTTCCCCGCAAATGTTAAAGTGGACGTTTTTGGGGGGGGGTTTTTTGGGGGGGGGGGGTATCTTGTTCGTTGTCCCCAGAAGCCATTCGGCCCCCGGGGCTTGATTGAGAGACTCACCGACGGGATGCTTGGCGACAGAGCGCGAAGTGGAATATTTCAAAAGAGGATGTTCATTCAGCAGAACAAGACAACTGGCCGGAGCGATGGCTTTCTGCAACACAAAGCCAACAAAAGCGAGATCTCAGCAGCAGATAATAGAAACAAAACAACACACAAACACCTTCACACACACACAGTCACACGGAGCGACACGTCAGCCAACTGTTTGAAGCACAACTGAACCGGGAGATGACACATGAACACGAATCAAGTCCAAGTCTGTCTTGGTAAAGTAAAAGAAGAAGAATAGTTTACAGCACAAACAGATTCGTGATTATTGTCTCCATAATTCACATCATCATTAGATTGATGGATAAAAAGTTAAACTATGATCTCATGAACTTCTAATTATAGCAGATTGTTCGCTCTTATTTCTTTCACCTGAGGTCTCTGAATCAGCATTTTCTGATTTGTGTTTCTTAAAATTAAAAAAAATATATTTCTCACAACCCCTATTGCTGACAGTCACAGAGAGTGTGTTGCTTTTGGCTGCTCTTCTCCTCCCTTGTGTCTTTGTTTTTGTGTTGAGGAGCGAGATCTAAAACTGCTAAGCAGGCTAAATGAACGTCAAATAAAAGTTTGGTGTTCTAATTATGCTTAAACAAATGTTAAGTAGATTTACAGTGATTGAAATTATATATGGACCGCCCTCTTCTTTTTGTACATGAAACAAAAGAATGAAGCGTCCTCTCAGGCTCATAAGGGCAGATAGTGACCGAAGAAAACAGGCCGGTGTGTTTCAAATGGTTGATCCTTGAAATGAGTTTGTTTCACACGTTAAAAGGAAAACTGGGGACCGTATCATCTACACGGGTTAACTGGACCTTTGCGGAAGAGACCTTTGAGTAGACCATTGACTTTTAAGCACACACTTTGATGTGGAAGGTAGAAGTGAGCGGACACCAGACCACCTTTCACATTCGCCCATTCAGAAGTTAAATTGAACCACCGATTAAGACTTGCACATAATGAGAGGTCCTCAAACACCACAGAGGTGGGTCTTTCGGCATAGAGTTTAAGAAAAAATCAATCTAAACGTGTTCCTCAAGAGTCGTCACCTTGATGTAGTTCATCATCTGCAGATTAAAGTGGTCTTTGGAGCTCTCCAGGATCAGGGTGCAGCCCATGTTGGACGTGGTGTTGTGGAGGTCAAAGACGACGTCGTAGGCCTCCGGGCTTCCTTTGGGCCCGAATATCTTGTTGATCTCCTGGGCTCGCTGCACCTCATAGGGCAGGTCACCTCCTCCCGGGGCACTGCGGGTGCAGGCACGCACGCACGCACGCACACGCACACGCACGCACACACACACACACACACACACACACACACACACACACACGAGAAAGATGCAAACACATCTGATATTCTTATCACAGCTTATCAGACAATTCTCCTGAATGGGCAATGAGCCGTGATGCATGTTAATGATTCACACAGGGCTGTCTACTTGTCCTACATGCCCTGGAACACTTTCACCTGACTGTCTTATAGTGGGGAAAAAAATATCTCTCATTAACAAGTTGATGCATGTAACTGTGAGAGCAGAGTGCAAAAAACAAAACAAGAATTTCTTGATTTCTGTGTCGAACGTATGGTTTGTTCTTCACATGAGGATTACAGCAAAACTTCAACAATTGTAAATGATAATTAGCACGACTCCACCTAATCTTTAATGCAGAAAATCATGTCCGCCATTAAGTTTACATAAGCTGGACTCGGCAGGGATAGGCCCCCTTTGGTGAGAAATTTAAGCCACTTTCTCCAATCCTTGCATCGCTGCTCTTAAGAAGTCCTGAATGGTTTGTTTTGTCAGCTTGGATAAAGTTGCCCCCCCCCCCCTCCAGACAGACATTCTACACGCTCTGAGCAGAGAATGAGAGCTTCCCCTCTTTTTTTTTCCCCTCTCTCTCTTAGCTCTTTTTTAAAGCGTTTCAGAATAACCACTGGTCCAGGACGTTCTCCAAACGACAGTAGAACAGCACCTCTGCTGCGCATATTGTCTGGCCTCCCTCACATCTGCTCTTTTTAGACAGCCATTTTCAGCAAACATCTGGCATTGTCTGGACTGCCAGGGCTTTTGGCACACGAGCACAGTGTGTGAATTACAACTGCACCAGGACACGCAGGCAGTGGATTCAGCGTGTTTACGTTGAAGAAAAAAAGGACATGATGAGCTGTTTTTAGAAAGAGCCTCCATGTGGTTAATCTTCTTACATGTTGCCTTCAACACTAAACGTCGACAAGATTTGTAAAGATCATTTTAAATGTGCTGGGACTCCACCCATACAGTGTGATCCTTTTACCATATATTCAGTTAAAAAAATAATAATAATTCAAAAAGGAAACAGAGAACTTGAAAATATCCCAAGGGTAAATTGTGGTAAATCATAATAAAAGGCCACGATAGAGTCCAAAACAATCATGGTGACAGGGCTAACAAGAGACCCACCACAATAATCTTGCTGTTGTTATTACAGGATTCCTGGTGATTTATGAGCAGTGGGATTCGATGATGTTATCCGACCTCATTAGTAAATAGGCTGCTGTGTGTATTCATGCGGGTCGACTATATGAGCCAGCGTTTTCTGCAAGACTTCATCTTCCGCTACCACGCACACGAAGAGGGACGAATGCAACACACGAAAAAGAAAATCTTCCTAATTCATTTGCAGCTCGGTCACGTTTCGCTCACGTTTCCCCTGCTGGCGGACGGTCAGCTCGAGTCCCGGGGAGAGAGGGGACACGCTGCTCTGCTGTTATTGGCAAGAGGGAGGATATTTGACTGGCAGAGCACACACACACACACACACACACACACACACACACACACACAGTCAATCATGCCAATAATATTGCATAATTGCGCCGTCATTACATTTATCAACACGTTTCCGTCGTAGAGGTCATCGGTGATCTCACATTTAGAGCTTTGATTTTAGTCAGTTCATCCGCAACAAAAACACAAAAGCGGAAATGTACACGAGACCATTCAAATAGTGTCATAATATACAGTATAGGTATGCACCTGTCTTTTTTTTTAATAAATCAAATTGAGCTCAAACCCCAATCAGTAAAATCTAAATTGTCAAACGTGATCCTGTTTTGTGGATCCGTGCCAGGACAAAGTTTCCATTCAACATGTATGACAGCAGACAATGACAGCAGACAACAACAGCAGCGGCGGCGGCAGCAGCGACGCTGCACTACATGACAGCAGTGGTGCGCCGTGTTTACCTGAGGTTCTCCGGGGTGAAGGCTCGGTTCAGGTCGGTGTCCACGTATCTGCTGCACTTCTCCACGGCCTTCGGGTTAGTGATGAACGGCTTGGTCTCGACCCGTTTCCTCTGGATCTCGGCGCTGTTCTTCACCCACAGGTTCACGAGCGTCACGCCGGACATCTCGTTCCCGTGCGTTCCCCCGAAAATAGCCACCCTCCTTGCCTCGGTGACACGCGCGCTGTTGCCGTAAGAGGACATGGTCTAGATCGCGAAACTGCGCAGGGTCCGGGTTGGAGACGCACTGCTTCTCACGGGGGGCTGTATGGGGGGCAGAAGGGAAAGTTTCCAGCCGGAGCCTCGCAGCCTCACTGTTTTAAATGCCTGCCGTGGCTGCTGCGCGCTTACGTAACGTGCCCACTGGCTTGTTGGGCTTAGTCGCCGTGCGTGAAAAGCGCCGAGTTCGCGCGCGCGACATCTCGAGTTGCACGCGAAACCCCAGTTAACGAGGGTTCCTCCCTTTGTTTACCTTTTCACCCGCCAAACTCACTGGAAGGATTCGTTTCCGGTGATGTTCCTCCGAAATAAAATGTAATCAAAACATTAGTTTCCGTACGTACGCATTAAGAGGTCGTATTTTGAGCTGAACTTGTCGGGACGCGTTACTTCCGGCCATGGCCTTCAAAATAAAACATTTTGAGATGTTTAAGAAAAACAAAATGCCAGTGGATATAACGTTACAAGAAAACGAGGACAGAAAATACAATCCAAGCTTTTTTTCTTTTCACCACTAGGATTGACACAAACTTGTGTCAATCCTAGGCTAATGTGTAAAGCAGGAGCTTTACACATTAGCCTAGGATTGACACAAGTTTGTTTTCAGTAAAACAAATTACTTATATAACCTAACACATTCAGTAACTATATTACTGTTCCTAAGGTTAATGAATGCCATGACTCCCCTTACTAAATGTATAGAATCCACAAATGCAGAAGCAGATAAATAGGACCTGACATATCAATGACTTTTATTTGTATTAAACCAAGCCACAGCTGAATTTTGGAAAAAAAAAGAAAAGAAAATATTTAGCATGTTGGTCTGCCAAAACCACTCAAAACTTTTTACACATTTTATGGTGGAGCAAAATACAAAAACAGGACAAGTTTAAGGAAAGGCCCACCATCAGACAGTGAGAACCAAACGTCCATTAGGTGGCAGGCTGTGCACAGATTATGGGGTTACTGCACATTAAAAACAGAAAAAAAACACTAAAATAGAAGATACAATTTCAGAAATTTCCATGTTTGTTTTTGTTTCACAAACAATTTGATTACAATCATTTGAGATTGTTTTAATTAACAAATGTGACATTCTTTTCCACCAAATATTCAAATGTTCATATTCAACAGATTTCATATTCAAGTAATCATTATGGTTTATTATGGTGTGTTGTTATTTTTCAGTTCAACTCAACACCAAAAAGGTTGAGAAGTGTGTAGCTAAAATGCTTTGATACAAAACATATCAATATATATTTAAAAAAAAAATCTTTTCACATGTTCACTGTAACACTGTCCATCTAAAAAGACACAGGGCGTCCCGCATGCTGCTGCATCAGCTGTCCTGAACAGACTCAAACCACAGTTCATCCAATCGGTGAGTTCAAACTAACAGTCAGTAAAGAAGTCCTTGTTGGGATTATGAAGTTTCCACTTGAGCTTTCTGTGCTTCTTCTTTACAATGTCTGAAGTCTCTGGTGTGGTTGATTGATTGTTTCTCTCCTTCTGCTTCATTTTGTTTTCTATAGGCTCTAACTCAGCAGACTCGGTCGACGACTTTCCCTCATTTTGTAATTTCTTCTTCTTGTCTCTCGCGTCTTTTGATGCCTGACTTCCAGGCATCTCCGAAGACGCTGAATCACATTCGACCGAGGTCAGCATTTCTGTGCTCGCATGAGTACTGCCATCATGAGACACTTTCACACCGCCACAGCGTTTGCCTTTTTCCTTGCGTGAAACTGAGCTACAGGTCGTGGTGGTTGGTGGACCTTCTTTCATCACATCATTGCACTTTTTCTTCTTCTTTTTCAACACCTCATCATGTGGAGAAAACGCTGCGTTAGCTGCACCATCTAATCCTTCACTCTCACTTCCCGTACGTTTCTTTTTCTTTTTCCTCCCCGTGTCAGTGGATTGAGGCAAAGCACCCCGACGTGTTTCGTCCGGTTCCTCACAATCCTGCTCGTGACCATTTTCCACGCTGTGCTGCTCTGCAGACGTCTTCCTCTTCCTTTTCCGTTTCGTGACCCCGTCATTTAGTTCCTCCACATCGTTTTCCTCTGCATCAGCGACGAGGAAGGATGAGTTCCTCTTCTTTTCTTTTTCCCGTGCAGACGCTGAATCATCGCTTTGCACCACTTTGTCTTCAGATACACCCCTGCTAAATATCTCACTCTTTTTTTTAGTCACCGGTTCAGCATTTTGCTCTTCAAGGTCCTCATTTGTTTTCTGGTGATATACGTTTTTAAACTTTCCCTTTTCTTCAGGAGTGTAAGAAGAGAAATACCTTCCCTCAGAGAGACTTTTCCTCTTCTTCTTCAGTGACGTACCTGAATCTTTAGCCAAAGTTACAGAATCATCATCCAGATCAAAGCTCACATCTGCACCCTCTTCTCCGTCTCGAGGAGCATTGTTAGAGAATGACTGTTGCTTCTTTTTGTGCTTTTTCCGTTTGACAAAACTGGATGCTACGGTTTCTTGAGCAATCGCAGCATTTTCCGAACAATGTCCCGACGCCTCTAACGGTTCTGTCGACACCGGCGACAAATCCAAAGTCCTATTCGAGGCCTCCTCTACTTCATGTTCCTCCGTTATCACAATTCCCAATTCTTTTTTCCTTTTTTTCTTCTTCTTCTGTATGTCAGCATCATCATTTAGAGGTTCGGCAACTGCACCCGACTGTAACAGCTCGACATCCTCGCCACTTCTTTTCCTCTTCTTCTTCTTCTTCTTCTTCTTCTTCTTTCCATCATCCTCCACGTTACACCTCACTGAAACCACAGAATCATCCACTCTCACGTCCACTTCCTGTCCAACACTTTCTGCTCGGGACTTATTATTTTTTCTCTTTTTCTTCTGTGTTGAATCGGGAATATCTCTCTCCTCCTGCCTCAGTGTGTTATCAGCACCTGACGAGCCCTCCATCACATTTTTTCCATTCACTTCCAGCACATCGCTGGTCTTTGCTGCCCTACAACCCTCAGACAGGCTGGGAGTTTCTTTTGCCTCCATGTTCATAGATGCTGCAACGCGCAGACCCTCTGACTCTTCTTTTCTCCTCTTCTTTACCTTAGTGACAGCTGTACGGTCTGGGGGTCTGTGGAGGAGACGTTGGCTTCCTGGTCTTGGACCTGCCTGTTCCGCTACAGGCTTGGATGCTTTTCCCTTTTGTGTGTCAATTTTCCTCCTCCGTTGTTCTTTTAACTGGTTGCACCAGGTCTGTTGGCTCTTCATTTTGGCTGATGCCACGAAGTGTTTCCTCTCCTGTGAGGTGACACACAGATTATAGGCTGAGTTCACAAATAAAGGTGCAACAACGTGTAAGATTTCAACGGCCTGCTTACCACCACTTTAATGTCTTCGTCTTCTGACCTCTCTCCTTCTTCTCTGGAACAGAATGGACATTGTTTTATTCAAAACAATGTCGGAGCTAGGCTAACATGTACAGATTTAAAAAAGCAGTGGCCCTAAAATTGATCCTTGAGGGATCCCACACGGTATTGTATTCGTAATCTAGAACTCTCTGCCTGAAAGATAAGAGGCATATCTGTTAAACACTGCTGCAGACCAACTGATGTGTTCCCCAAGTTTATTTCAAAGACTTTTGTGATCAACTGTATCGAATGCACTCAGATCAAGTGGTACCAAAAACTTAACGGCATCTACATTTATCCTAATCTCATCAACCTTTACAAGGGTTGTCTCTGCACTAAACCAGACTGATGGATTTTTTTTTAAAACTATAAAACTGTTTGTAGAGTTTTCTAAAATTGGGCTTGAAAAAAATAATATTAAGATGAGTACAGATAAGTCTGTTAGTGGGTGTTGATGGTTAGAACTTCCAAATAAGCATGGTTATTCCTTGACATAAACTTACTCTGACAACATAGATAGGTTCTCCCCATCCATGTCTACTGTTGGTAAAGATGACTCCAGATTCTCTCCTCTTCGAGAGCTCTGCCTCAGCTCTCCGAGACATTTAAAGAAGCCGCCAATCGTGTAATTCTGAAACAAGGAAAGACTTCAGCGCAAAAATAACATTTACACTTGATGACGTTCTACAGCAACACCAGCCGGCAAACAAATGTGTATCTGAGTATTGGCCATCCATACATGAAGGCTTTTGTTCTGGTCGGGTAACGGACCGCTTTGGAGCTTCCGCTCTTGAAGGAAAGGGAAACTGTATTTCGGCAGGGAGTATTTCCTTCTTCTCCTCCACTTGTGAGTTTTGAGCTCTTCATCGCAGGAAGTGGACGATGAACTGTCTTCACTTTCCTCTAAATCTCTGGGAGATACGGGCTTTGATCTCCTGCTGTAGAGAGGTCGTCTTCCTGACCTCCCAGCCTCAGGTAACGTTCCTGTCTTTTGGGTTATGAACAGGCTGTCCCCCGAGTCCCTGCAGAGGAACACATACATTTAGAAAGCCAAGCTGGGGATTTTTTTTCAGGCTGCTGTTATTGGGGGAAAGGTGTATCATACTTGCGACATGTGTAGTAGTAGTAGTACTTTAAGTAAGTAGTCCTTACCTCTCTTCTTCAGCAGAACCATTAGACACTGTATCCTGTCTGCCCTGTCCCACAGAAGACTCAAGACTCAATCCAATTTCGGATTGAGTCCCATTTAGAGAATGATGCACTCCAGTCATTGTGCAGATTAGCAAAGGGCAGAGATTAAACTAGAGGAGGTCTTCATTGGCAAGAAATAGTAAAAAAAAGATCCACTTGTAGCCTGCCTCGAACAAACATACGCTCTAAATATGTTAGTTGTCTCCGATTATATGTCCGCTTTGGATGCACACGGATGATTATTAACTAAACATCTCGGTAATGTCGTATAGCAACGTGTATAGCTGCACCTTGACCTGCACCAAAAAACAAAACAAAGTAAAAGCGGGTATGTGCCACATGTGTGTGTGAACCAATACGGAAGTTTCTAAACGTTTCCGACGTGACGAATAGTCACCTGACCAAGGACCAACGAGCAGGCGGGAATGGACAAATGAGCAAGAGGCTCCACTCTTTCTACTTCCGTTTTGTCTCTTTGTCTGTGATTCCCTCAGTAAATACGAGCTGCTCTTAATCCCCCGTTTGTTTAACATTCATAAGTGAACGTGACATAAAACTCTATCTATTCTTACAATAGTACCTACGAAAAAAAATTGAGGCAGTTATGTTAATAAAGGGGCTGCATAGACGAGGAAGCAAACTATGTGGGGTAGGAACTATCTTGGTAGTATTTACTCTTTGGTTGGACTTCAACCATTCGGTATGTGCTCGCTTTAGCAGTCGACTTCTCCTGCCTCGCTGACAGTCTGCTGGTCCTTTTAACTTCAACAACAGTTATGGCACAAATCAGCAAAACGGAAAAGGTTCAGCTGCACGCGCCAGATTTAGAGGAACTGCGTGGTGGTAAGGACATCAGTGGCGCAGCCTAAGAATGTTTATGAAACTGCATGTTTATCTATCTATCTATATATATATATATATATATATATATATATATATATATATATATATATATATATATATATATACATATATAGAGAGAGCATAACAAAGACGTGTTGCTGGTTGCAGTGCTTCAAGCAGGACTGGAAGACAACTTTGCAGAAGTTCAGGTGAGTGTTGTGGAGTGTCCCGATCTCACCAAAGAGCCCTTCCACTTTCCTGTCAAAGGTAAGAGCCAATCAGGTACAAGTGCACTGCGTTCTTCCACAGTGTGCACTGCAGTCCCATTTCCCATAATGTAAAAAAACTATACACTCTGTATACATCTAAGAGGCAGAATCAAATTCCTCATGCATGTCTTACATTATGTATTTAGTCCAATCTTGCTCATTTTGACACTTAGTTTTTACCCTTACACTCCCAGGCCAAGAGCTGCCTATTTCAAAATGTGGATTTATTTGATCTTACATTAAAGATATATGATTATATCTATACTTGTCTATAAATAATGGTTACAAAAAGCATTTTATCAGAATTGTGAAGTTGATAAATAGGATTTGTGTCATGTTGTTGATCACCTCTGTCCTCATGCTGCAGGCTTGTGTGGAAAGCCTCGCATCACTGATGTTGGTGGCGTGCCGTACCTGGTACCCTTGGTTCAAAAGCACAAGGTAGTTTTTTTTTTTAATTACAAAATATTGTGTGTATAATAATCCAATGTGATTATTATATTGTCGCCTCTCTTCCTCCCAGGAATACAACATGAACACCATATCAAAGGAGCTGGAGCTGCCAGGAGCCTTCGTCCTCGGTGCAGCAGCTGTTCCCAGCAGGATTGTGGGAATGAATGCAGAGGTGAATCAGTTTTACTGCACACCACAGATTCTGGCTAAAATACCGTTACTTAGGGTGCAGCTCTCCAGCCTTTCCCACTGGAGTGGAACCCCAAGATAACAATGATTTGTTAAAACAGTGGCTTAAAAAGTAATAAAAAACTGGCTCCAGTAAGGTCTTATTTAAGATAGTTTAGCTTTCATGATCATGGTTATATCCGGATGTCTGACTACAGAGTAAATAATGGATTGAAAAAGACAAAGTTTGGGTAGTTGTGGGGTTGCTTTCTGTTTGGACTGTCTCTAACTGAAAGCTGCACATCTGGCATGCGCGAGAGAAGTTGCTCTGCAATGAAGCAGATTCTAAATGTTCTCGTCCACAGATGATGCCTCTGGTTCTGACCGAAGCGGAGGGAAGGCCCGCAGTGAACGGAAGCTACTTCTCCTCCATCAACCCGGCCGATGGCCGGTGTCTGCAAGAAAAATACAGCAACAAATTCTCTGACTGCAGCTTTGGACTGCTGGGCAATCTGTACGCCTGTGAGGGGAAGTCTGGAAAGGTAATGAGTCTCATCAGATCAAACAAGATGTGCGGCTTCTTGTCTCTGAGAGCAAACCATGGTGCATGCCGTTCAAAAAATGCTTTTGTCATTTTGTTTTTGTCAAATAACGAAACACCTCTAGGTGTATATGAACTTAAACCCAATTATCTGTAGGTTAGTAACCCGGCTAAAGTTGTTACGCGTGAACTTCAGCCCCATCATATCTGTGCTCCCGACATCAGAGAAGATAAACATTAACAAAAGGAAAGTGTTGTTTCCTCTTCACCTCTTCATCTCCAGGTCATTGAGGTGAGGGCCAAGAAGAGAACAGGGGCCCACAGTCTGGTGACGGCCCTGAGGAGCACTCTAGAAGGTCACTACCCTGATAAAAGCCTGGCTCTGGGGGGCACCTTCATCATCCAGAAAGGGAAAGCCAAAATCCACATCATGGTAAATATTGGACATTTCAACACAGTACACGATTAGTTTCTGACAGTTCCATGGCATGATTTATTTCCATCTATATGCTCATATCTACAGCCAAGAGAGTTCTCGGCCTGCCCCCTCAACACCGACGACGACGTCAACAAGTGGCTCAAGCACTTTGAGGTCAGCGCCCCGCTCATCTGCCAGTCGGTGCTGGTATCCAGAGACCCCGTGAGTAAAGCAAGCGCTCGTCTCAGTGAGGCAGATACGACACGAGATGAGCACCGATCGGCAAAGCAGGCCGCTTCGTAATGCGTCTCGTTCATGCGTTTGCAGGGTTTGGACCTGCGCGTGGAGCACACCCACTGCTTCAGCCACCACGGAGAAGGTGGCCACTACTACATAGACACCACCCCCGACAGCGTGGAGTACCTGGGCTACTTCATGTCGGCAGAGTTCGTCTACCGCATCGACAGGCCCGAGGACACCCATGGAGTTGGACGAGATTGAAAGGCGAAGGAATGAATACGTCACGTTTCGCAGCTCAGTATCTCTCGATGGTTTTGATTAATCAAGCGATGTGTGATTTATACTAAGTTCTGTGTGTTGTTGAACTGCATGGGAACATTTTTCCAATGAAAACGCAACATTTATTTTCAAATCTCTGCTCTTCAATCACAAATCTGCACTTTTCATGTAATAAAAACAATGTTGAATACGGAGAGTCGTGGCTGTTTGTTCAATGAATGCAGTAGAATAGTAAACGTGGGACCTTGAACAACTTTGTTGCCTGCCAACTTCATCATGATAAGAACAGACGGTGGCTGTAATGTCTATGCACAGAGAGGAAACTAGGACAATCATTTCTTTAACAGATGTGTATTTTCACTTATTTTCTTAATAAGGCCTCCTTTTTTAGGAAGCACTTGCTCCATAACTCCCTCATATCTCACACAGTTGCATTTGTTGAGGCATGATTGCAGAGCTCTAATCAGCCAGAAGTGAAAACACCTGTGCTAGTACTTAAATAGCCACCAGGTGAAAAATAAATAATCAACAACAAAGTTAACATTTGTATGACTGGTTAAGTGTAACCGTCATCCTGGGTTCCAAGCTAAAATTGACTTCTGTGTTTATTATAACACTGGACACAAAATGACCACATCAAAACAGGCGGAACAATGTGTGTATGTAATAAAGTAATAAAGGCTCATTTACAAACCCACACATTTTGTTTGTTTATTATTCTGACTTTCATCTCTCTTTTGTTTGAGAAAGCATTATAACTGCCATTACAACATTTAGATCAAAGGTTTATCCCTCTGCTGCCCTAATTCATATTCACACTGACAAATGTTTCCAAAATATAAATACATGAAAATTGGCATCAAGGAATGATAGGTTTGGCCTTTTTACAAAACAACACTTAAAGTTGTGGTACAGTTCTATCAGATATAATTGGGCTAGCAGCAGTAATGTCACATATAGTCATTGTTAAGATGGAAACTGTTCTGACCTTTGGATCATGGTTATTGAAAAATGTCCGAAGATGTAAATTTAAGCAAAACATGCACGGAAATGTATAATTACTTTAATATGGTTGAAGTATTGCTTTTTTCCAACTTCATGTACAGTCAATGACAACAGAGGCCAAGAGGATGTCTGTACATAGAAACTTAAAAACAGCATATTTTAATTGTCATGGTACTGTTTGGTTTCATAAGTAAGTAATAGCTGCTTTATTTATCTATTTAGAGTTCTGATAACGATGTATTGATAATATATTATTACAAATATAAAAAATATAATTTTTTAATTGTATTTAAATTAATGTATTAAACGGTAGAAATCATATTACCTCACACAATCATTTGACTCAGCTGCAATACTGTAATTCTCAAGCGTTGAAATGTCGCCATCTTCTGGCCGGAGCAGGTAACACATAATTTCCCACAATGCTGCTGCCGCACCAGCCCGGAAGTAAGACGTTTATTGACAATATGGCCGCTGTGCTGGGCTTGGATTTGGCGAAAACTGGAATTTGACAGCACTCACCTGGGCTGCGATAACAACCCATTTCCACCTCAGGAGTGTCCAGAACAGATGCATTTGAATGAAGGGACCCGCGGAGCCACGGGATGGTGTCAGTGAGCTGAGGAAACTGTCACAGTGTGAAACCCGTCATGTCGTTTTTCAAGAGGAAAGGTGAGGAAGCTCCCCCTTGAGTGCTGCAACGTCAACGGTAGCTAGCAGCTAAGAGAGTCCGGCTGAGGAGAGACTGTTGCCCGATAAGATGTAACCAATGTGGTCGAGGCTGCGGCCGCAAGCAAATTGACCAGTGACAGCGTGGGTGTTTGTGGAAGTGAGATTTTTCTTCCGCCGCTGCTCTTGCAGTGGCACGGTTAGGTTAGCGGTGGCCTCTCTATCCTCCCTGCCTGACCTGATGTTAGCCAGGGTGGAAATACATCCGCCACAGAGAGCTGTCAGCAGAACGTTGTACCAATTAGACCCTTCAACATGATTATGTTTGCATAAAATAGTGCTTCTTCAGGTTAAAGACTCCCAACGAGCACTTTTACACGTGACATACATCACTTGACAAAAGTGTCGGACTGTGCTATGGAAGCTAACGTTAGCTAGCTTCATCAGAGCCAATATTATTTTAACCAGCAGGAGATATGAAAAATACACTTAACAATAGCCCGTTGTATGTGAATAAGAGTTGTTGGTTATCTTAAATTAAATGTGTAGTCTTCGTTAAGAAATATTTGACCGAAAAGGGATGTAACGTTAGCTAGACTGGATAGCATCATCCAACGTGGAGTTGAAGGAGATGATTAAATTGAACCTGAATGTTGGTTTTCTACCACAACATGGACTCGTGTTATTTCAGGCTAAACCCTCATCGTTTTGGCTTAAAAGAATGGTCATTGCATGACATACATAGTGTGTCTTAAACGTATGGAATTGTTGTTGTAGACATTGATTTAGCTTTATTTTGAATGCTGTAGTTACATTGTACTCACAGGTGCATCTCATATTTTGTCCACACCATTCATATCAATGAGGGTAGAGCATTGTGAAACTGTTTAACTGAAGTCTGCTCGTGTTCATTCGTGAAATCTCCAGAGTCAACTTCAGTACCAGACCACCGTTGTCCATCTTCATGAGCGAGATCAGTGGGTTTTTCCTCGTCAGGCTACAGCAGTCAAAGCAGCTGACACAGCAGGTCTCCAAAATGAGGAAATATTAGAGAGAGGGCACTTGTATAGCTCTGCACCAGGATGACACTCTGTGCTTACAGGAAGTAAGTGTAGTGTTTGGTGTAGGGCATGGTTGAATTATACAGACAAAGTTTTACTGAAGTTTTGCAAAGAAGTTATAGCACTAATGTCAAATAATGAGTCAGGTGGGACAATAGATTAATCAAATTGCTACTGTAAAGGTAATAATACAGAGTTGTCAGTGTTATCTGTAGGTTGTTGTACTTTGTTCATTCAGGCGGCATTGACGTTTTCTTTTATCAGTTTGATTCCCTTCATTCATTCAGTTACGTTTGGCCCACGCCATCAATCTACATAGCAAGTGCATCATTCACTGCAACACATCTCGATGCTTTGCTGTCAATAGAGCACTGTTTGAGACTAAAGTGAGTCCTCACGGTGCTTGTGCTAGTAAGTGGTGCTATTTTTTTAAAGAAAATATAAAGCTGCTGTTGCTTTTCTCTCTGATTGAGCTGGTTTATAATCGCTGTACACCAATGCTGTGTGTCCATTTTGCTGGTAGTAACACAGACTTATCGTTTTGTTTTTTATAACCAAAAACATCCATTGCAGCAACTCATCACGGTCCCATCTGAGTATTTATTTGGAACAAAGATGTCTGGTGTCATCTGTACCGCGATTCCGCTCAGCGCAGCAGAGGTTGTCGGAGCTCCTTTCTAAAAGCCACATCTCTCAGCTGTGACAGACAGCCTCTCCGTGCCAGCCGACTCAGACTCTTTGTCGACGCGTACACTCGCAGACAGCTCCGTCCAAATTGTCCCGCTGAAAGCACATTCGCCCCGGGCCTTCCAGTCCATTTTGTAATGTCAGTGCTCGAAATTGATACGTATCCTGACTGCCCTCTGCTGCAGCAGCAGCAGCAGCAGCGGCCTAATCTGAAGATACAAATGGTGAGTCACTCTGATGAGTGGTTGCCACCATGTTTGTGCACTTATTCCACTGCAGGCCACATATTAAATTTTTTTATTTGACAGTTGGCCACCGAGCTTTGGAGTGGCGCGCATCTCTTAGAGGGCTTCAGGTGTGAGCTGTCAGACAGTCAGCTTCACTAGACTTTGAACTTGCCCAGGACCCACCAGAGCTGATAGACCACGGCCACCAATCTTAGGAAGGACTCTTAATGCAGACATACAGTATGGAGGCCTCTCAAAGAGGGCTTTCACATATCAGAATACAGCTTCCCTATTTACCTCATCTGTCCGCAGCAGTAAGGAAGCAGCTCTGAAGGAAATTGTTTGTTTGCTTCTCTAGTATATCAGTTTCCTCACTAACGTCATTATGTAACTCGATAGTGAGTTCCAGTCTTCCCGTTACCTCACACGTCAATGGATGTCACCATGTATGTGCTGCGTGCTCGCTGGTCTCGCCCCGTGTTGTGAATGAAAATGCTGCATCCTTCTCCGGTTACATCTCGCCTCTCGTCTTTCTCCCCACAGCCAAAAGCAAAGAACCCGAGAGAACGACGGACGTTAAAGCCAACAGAGGTGAGTTCATCGTCGCAGAGATGTTTTTTTTTTTTGCTCGTGTGCAAAGTGAGATTTGCCTCCTTACTGAAGTGATTCAAGTGGCTCTTCGCTTCAGTTGGTTTATGACATTTTGAACCTCAAGCTACTCAGTGAAACACATGCAGCTCACATTCAAACAAACACTGAGCGGTCTGTCTTCTCAAACATCTCTCCTCACAACCCCCGAGGCCTCTGAACTAACTGTGAGCTCTTTGAAAAGCCTTCGCTAAAAAGACCTTTTCATACAAGTCACACTGATGTCATACATTCAGGCCGCTCAGATCTTTGATATCATTGTACTCCTTTTCTTCTTTTTTTGTTGTTGCCTAATGCCTGTTTTCTGTCCTCCACCCACACAGCCTCACCCAGCCCTCACTCTCCATCACCAGGACTGAGGAACCACCATGCCGTCCAAGACGCTGCCGGGCCCAGCCATGTGGCCATCAACGCCATCTCTGCCAACATGGACTCTTTTGCCCGCGGTCGCACTGCCATCCTCAAGAAACAGCCGAGCCACATGGAGGCTGCGCACTTTGGAGATCTTGGTAGGGAGCCAGCTTCCGTGTGTCTGTATTTTGCTTTTAGTGATCATGTATGAAGACCCAACCGAACATTAGAACACATACATTTGAGGTGTATTCTGAAATGTAGCTAAAGAGTTAGTGTGTTTAGGTGGAACATCTGCATTTCTGGGTTTCTCAACTGATTAGAATAGCAAAAGGAGTAGAGCTGCAACTAACTACTTGTTTTAATTATTGATTAATGTGCTAGTTCTCTCAGTTAATTGTTGAGACTATGATTTTTCAATTTCAAGGTCCAAGGTGAGGCTTTCATTTTAAAATTTTTAAAAATGTATGGTTTATTTTCATGAAAACTGAAATATTAATTATCAAGATAGTTGCTGATTCGACTGATTGATGGAATTTACTGTGATTGTGTGAATAATATGATCGTATGTCAATGTGCTCATTGCAGCATGTTTGCAGGGTCTGCCAAATAATAAAAGCACAACATAAGCACAGAAAAACAATGAATCAACTATAACACACAATAATATGAAAATTAATCAAATTAACACAATATAAGGAATTATAAACTTTGCAATGTTTGCCTCTTAGGCTCCCGTTTAACCTTTTAAAGGGATAATTAGTTTTCTCATAGTAATGTGCTGCAGCTACAGAGTGTGACTCGCTTCACTAACACGGCTTAAACAGCAGCACACTGTCTTGTGCAAATGGAAGACACTCCCTTCATTAGTGCTGTGTGACGCACTCGCATGACTTCATGTATTTCTTTTAAAACACGCCCAGACATTCTTCTCCTGAAGTTGATCAGTAGTGCTCGTGAATTAGATTCTGGGTTGTGTACGCTACATGCCAGAATACGGAGGCGAACACATGAATGGCGTGTTGAGTGACAGCAGCGACGAGAACTGCACGAGCAAGTTGTCCAGAGAATAGCGGAGGTGAGTCAGACGGAGGTGGACGAACCTGTGCCGCCGCCCGGACAGCAAAACAAGAATGAAACGCATCAGTGTTTTACGAGGCTGTGGTTTTAAACACAAGATGAGAGAGGAAGGAAGGAAGGAAGTGAGTGAGTGAGTGAGTGAGTGAGTGAGTGAGTGAGTGAGTGAGTGAGTGAGTGAGGAGGATTCAAAGAGGCAAGATGGGTTAGTTTCACTGACAGCTTGTAGGCAGCCATGGCAGTTCAACCTAGAGCTGAGACTGAAAGACAGTGAGAACCATTACATTGAACATGATCTCAGGATTCATCCTCTCTTTTGTTTGGGGCTGAAAGAGCACAAAGCTGATTATATAACGGACGTTGACTGACGCTCAAAGATTCAGATGAGGCTCTATTTTTATGATCCAAGGCAGACGCAGGTTGCTGCACTGGTTGCGTTCAGCTTTCCTTATTAAGGTGCACTTGTCTACGAGGTCTTAAGGAGTCTGAAGAGGCTGATTGATAAGTGCCTCACACTGGGCGACACCTCTTGCAGCGCTATTTTGTTTTTTAAAGAGTAAACAAAACACTCAAGAAGCCAAAAAAGCCTCAGCCCCAACTACAGCTGATGTGCTCTGATTCATAATCCAGCAAGTGTCATGGTTTGTATTCAATGAGCGCGCTCCCTTGTTTATTGGGGGGGGGGGGTGTTTGTTTTGTAGTCCAGGATGGTGGGTGTTACTCAAATAGACACTGAATTTGAGACATCGTAAAGTCAAATGATACAGCATGCTAACAGGAGTTTGGGGCCTGGCAAATGTTGCCATGGCTGCCACAGTTACTGCTGATCACCACACACACACACACACACACACACACACACACACACACACACACACACACACACACACACACACACACACACACACACACGTGATTGACGGGCAGACACACAGATGATGGAGATGTGTGATTCTGAAAAGTTTGTCCGGGTTAAATCACCTGTGAAATTGCTCAGTCCGAGGTGTGTGTGTGAGTGTGTGAGTGTGTGAGTGAGTGAGAGAGATTCACAAGGCTGCAAAAGCAGGAGTTTAGATTCAGCTCACGTTCCAGCCTTCAGTCATGAGAGAGCTGAACACGGACAATTCACTTTTTTTTTTTTTTCTTATCTTTCACTTCATGTTGCAACTCCCATCAATATCCTGCACAACTTATCTTCCTTCTATTATGAAAGTTGAAACCTGCAAATCAAAGAAAGTGTGCTGCTCAGTCAGTTATTGGAGTGCTGCAGTGTCTAATTTGCACTTAAAGGCAGCTCAATCTTATTTCTGAATTTTCTTGTAGCTAGAAATACACTATTGACTAAAAAAAGAAGCTTATAAAAGTGACCTGTGCTAAGTGGATTACTCAATCGTGTGCGTTTGTGCGTTCCAGGTCACTCCAGTGTGAACTATCAGCCCCAAGATGACCGCTCTCGGCTGTCCAAGACGGTGGAGCACGTCCTCCGGGATAACGTGGCGATACCCCACTACATGCATTTCATGGAACAACAGGGCGCCGACCACCTGGTCCGCTTCTGGCTGGAGGCTGAGAGCTTCCGCTCGGCCAGCTGGTTGCGGGTCCGAGCGCACAGCCTGAACTCTGTCAAACAAAGCGCTCTGGCCGAGCCCGTCCCCGCCTCCCCCGGCGGCTCTGAGCCGCCGGAGCCGGCCCAACGTGCACCCGATGCCCTCCCCAAGGACAGTAGCGGTGAGCGGGCGACGCCGCACTCGGAGCGCCGGGACTCCTCCAGCGCAGAGGCCGGCCTGAGATCCAGCACTCCTCGAGCAGACACCCCCAGCAGGCAGGCCCACTCCGGGACGGGGACGCCCTACAAGCTACAGTCAATCAGCACCCTGCGAGACCTCTCTGCCCAACTCATGAAAAGTGAGTCACCTTTACACAAGTTCCTCTCTTCATAGTTGTGTTTGTACAAGATATAAAAGTTCATCTTCTTTACATACCTAGTGGGCAAGTGCAGTGGAAACGGAACAAATCATTCCGACTTAGTTGACTCTGCTGTCTTTTGCCGCTTTACAGGATAGGTCCACGTTTTTCAAGTTTATTTTAAAACATGCCCATACGTACAATATTGTTTATTGTTCATACCGGCTGTAAAGCGATCCCTGCCTATTCAGATTTCAATGTAAATTTTCGGTGTAAGTTGAAGGTGCACATATAAAAAATTCAGAGAGTATCTAGGTTTGATGGATTGCCTTCACATAGCTCTCAACATGACAACGGCTGAGTCGGCAGCTAGCTGTGCTAACAGCTGTAAGTGGTACAGAGTGGCGGCAATTAGCTAGCCGGTGGGGCACACACACAGACTTGCATACACCAAAAGCACGCACAAATGAAACGCACAAAAACGCCACTATATCTTTACATAGCAAGTAGTTGTTAACTGTGATATCACCTTTTTAATATGAGGATTTAGAAGTCTGAGTTAGACAAATCAGGTAGTTATCTTAAGAAGTTTGTCTTTTTAGTGTGGAATATCCTCTTGGTGCTTCCATGTACAGTCTTCTCACACAGAAACATCACTTCTATGTATGTTGTAGCATCACTGGATGTTCAGCTATTTTTCTCTTTGTTTTTCCAGGTATAGAGAAAGATGCAGTTACAATCTTCACCAAGTACATCTCTCCGGACGCTGTGAGGCCCATCCCCATCACAGAACAGATCAGAAACGACATAGTTGGTAAGATACGGCCATCGGCAATATAAATGTACTGGTTTCAGTCACATAAAGTCACCCCTCTTAGATCATGTTTTCCTCTCTGTGTAGCTAAGATATGTGGCGAGGATGGCATGGTGGACCCAAACTGCTTTGTCATTGCACAGTCGCTAGTCTTCGCCATCTTGGAGCAACAGTGAGTTTCTGTCTATTAATTTTCCAGAGGAGTTAATACTCACACAGCGAGGTGTCGCCACGTTTCCACATTAAGATTAAAGTTCAACTGCAGTCCTTTAGTCATTTCTACCACCTTGACAACCACAGCAGCGCCTGTATTCATCTCTTTCGTTTCCAGGCACTTTAGCGACTTCCTGCGGAGCCATCATTTCTGTAAATACCAGATCGAAGTGTTGACCAGCGGCTCGGTGTTCCTGGCCGACATCTTGTTCTGTGAGTCGGCTCTCTTCTACTTCTCTGAGGTGAGCGGGCCCTGTGCTTCCCAAACCATGATCCATTCGTGGTGTTTCAGTACAAACACACCAGTGCCATCAAACCTTTTGTTTGTTTTCTTCTTGACTCCTCCTCATACACTTGTCCTCTCTTGCCTGTACAAAACGGTGTCTATCAGTTTATTTACCTGTTCCAGAGGGATTATCTATTATCACAGCAGTAGTAAACTGAGGCCACAGTAAACATAACTAAACACAAAACCCCTCTGTAGATGCTCCCTATACTATCTACCATCCTATTGATACAAAAGTGACACTCCATGCACAAATACAGTCAAAGGTTGTCAGCGTAAACATTTATTCTCTATGTCAGCGTGTACACAGGACACATGGTTAATCTTGATCTTGTTCTGTGCGCTTCATCTCCTTCACCTGCAGTTCATGGAAAAGGAGGAGGCGATGAATATACTGCAGTTCTGGCTGGCGGCGGACAACTTCCAGAACCAGCTAGCGGCTAAAAAGGGCCAGTATGACGGCCAGGAGGCTCAGAACGATGCCATGATCCTCTACGACAAGTAGGTCTTCACTTCTGCTTCTGTGCACTTTAGTTTCATATAGGGAATTTCTTAAAAAAGTAAAACAAAAACTTAGCTTACTTCGGTTGTTTCACCGTCCAGTATTTCCCCCACTGGGGATAGTAACTGCAAAGAACTTACATTGATACTACCGATACCTATTCTCTTCCTGTTTTGGTTGCACAGTGGTTACACACTTCCTTCTGTGCCTTCATTGAGATTGTACCAGGTGGCAGACAGAACTGCGTAGTGAAAGTGAGGCTTTTTAGAGACCCGGTCGAAAAGTCGATGGTGCCATGATTCTACAGCCATGACATTGTGCAATCAGCATTTACTTCATAACGATAAGTTAAAGCAAGAAAACATCTACTGCCACTTTAAATGATTAATTTCAGTCCAGTCTTTCAGTTATAATATATTACCCAGGTTATATTACATCAGTTTGTAAGTAGTTTGTGTTCGCAAAGTTATGTTTCGTTGAAGGGCTGACTCTGACCAATGAGATCACTGGAAACGATCACGCCATTGTTCCTACAGGATCCCCCCCATGGACAAAAGATTGCAATTACAGTTTATAAGTAACAAGTACTAAAGAGTCATTTGGGTTTGTTTTTTTAAGGTCCACTCTGTCTGTTGGAAGCTCTGTTTTTACATCCAGAGGAGAGTTTAACTCACTGAAGGCATAATGATGATGATCGCTGCATTTTAATTGAACAAAGATTATTTTATTCCCGACAGGATTCCTGACAGGAATCACCCACACTCATAATAAGCTCCCATGATTGTGATTGCAGCGTTTCAGTCAGACAGAGTTTATCAGACATTAACTTCTTTTCTCCAGCAAAACAGTCTCACGGCACTTCATATGTGCATTACATATTCGTTAAAGTTTGTTCATCAAAAAATACTCCCATTATACCAAAGACATGGCTACGTAGATAATGATGATGATGATAATGGGTGGAGTTGATAACCGGCTTCGTAGGACCCCTTAGCAGGATGGTGGTTGTTAGTTACCTAAAGAGACTCTGGGTATGTTGAACTCTCTCCGTAGAACAGGCCCCAGGATCACCGACGTTAGGCTCAGTGGAGCCAGGTACCCACAAAGTAGAAGCTGCTTTGTGGAACCGGGCCCTGCAGTGATGATGTTTTGTGACGTCAGGGCGGAGCCTCTGCTTTATCAGCGATAGTGAAGACAGGTGTGCATCATAAGGGCCGAGTGCCACCGCTCTGTAATTATATATTGATCACAGCGGATCTTCAGCTGATGGTTTCTTTGCAGTCCAGTCATCCAGCCAAGAAGTTTGTTTGTCATTCTGTTTGCTCTGAAAGCTTAGTTTTAGTTTGTTTACTTCACTTTATTGTACTTTTGGTAGGTTCCAGTTAAGTGAGGCTGAGAAGGTAAAAGACCAGCTATCTATCTATCTATATATATATATATATATATATATATATATATATATATATATATATATTCCAGTTAAGTGAGGCTGAGAAGGTAAAAGACCAGCTATCTATCTATCTATCTATCTATCTATCTATATATATCTATATATCTATATATATATAATCTATATATATCTATATATATATATATATCTATATCTATATATATATATATCTATATATATATATCTATATATATCTATTATATATATATATATATATATATCTATATATATCTATATATATATATATCTATATATATATATATATCTATATATATATATATATATATCTATATATATATATATACACACACACACACACACACACACACACACACACACACACACACACACACACACACACACACACACACACACACACACACACACACACAGTTGTGGTCAAAAGTTTACATACACTTGTAAAGAACATAATGTCATGGCTCTCTTGAGTTTCCAGCTATTTCTACAACTCTGATTTTTCTCTGATAGAGTGATTGGAACAGATACTTCTTTGTCACAAAAAACATTC
>NW_027176374.1:0-35000 GCF_023349555.1 Cebidichthys violaceus
CGTCTTTAAATACTACGGTTCCCTTGAACCTTCATCGCTAAGAAGAAAGAAGCCAATGGGACGTGAGAATCAGAGCTGTAGAAGAAAAGAAAAAAAATTCTTGTAGTTGCAATTTGCCACAAAACAGCTTGCTGTGCTCATTGAATTCACTCCAAACTTGACCCAGAATCTGTTGAGCAATCTGACTTAAATTTGCTAAACGCTTTATTCAGTTTGTACTAAGCATTTGTAGCTGGTTTCATCCTGAAGTGTTCACTGGGAGCCATCTGACTTCTCTTCACACGTTTTAAGAGATGTTACAGTTTGTATTAAAGAACCATCTCTTTTCTGAAGCAGATGCTCATCTTTTAAACTAGTGATGCCACCAAAAGCCCATCCAAGCCTTGGAAGGGCTCCAAGAATCAGTCACTTAACACCTCAGAAAATGAGCAGACCTTATACTGCAGGACTTTAAGACTTACTTTCTCTTCTTTGTTTCCTCATGGACACACTGACACATAAGCCACGCAATATACAGAGACACACTCCACCACATGATTCCCACTGAGACCCCTCACCTTACCCCAATAAGGCCCTTTGCCAGACTCTGGAATGAATTCCTCTGCTGTGGGAGTGTGAGCTGCTAGGTGACACCAGCAGCTTGGAAAGGGAGGGATAAAGATAGACGGAGGACGAGGTGATGTAGAGGGTATGGAGGAGGGGAGGGACGGAGGGGGTGAGGAAGTGATATGAGAAGAATCTGGGGGGAAAAAAGAAGACATAACCTGAGAGGGAGATAAAGAGGGTGACTGATGAGAGGATCTATTTTAGTGTAAAGTAAGGGGAGAGGGCATGAGGAAGTTGCCGAAGATAGACTCTGAAGAGATACAAATCAAATCGCATGCGCTTACTTTGCCGCTTTCTTTGAGTTGCGGAGTACAATCGCGGCTGGTTGATGGCGACCCACTGTTGCTGGCGAGCTAACATGCTAGCGGTAGTCGGTCACAACTGGTCTCCAAGCTTGTTACCTCTTGTTTATTCCTCAAGATTGCAAATTCCTTCAAATATTTCCTGCAGCAGAGCGGCAAAGTACAAGTGAATGGCACAACACGGCTAATAAGCTACAACAATGTCCTCCATTGTTGACTCTCCGCCTCGCCGTTCCCAATTAAAACAGTTGCTATTAGTGGTCAGCGGCAATTTGCATATCAAAAGTCTCGAAAGTTGAAAGTTGAAAGCTGGTGTGAGTGACAACTATGGGCTGTACTATAAACAACTACTACTATAACTTCAGCCTCAATATCAGGCAACAAGCTAACTTCACACAGAGTTCATACATCATAACTAACTTCTTCATACATGCTAGTTTACAAAACATACACAGAAACTATAATTTACAAGTAATAAAGTAGAAGTATTTGGTGCAAAACTAAAGTGTTATAAAGCAACGGGCCATAAGTAAGGGAGAATGCATGAACACTGTATTTTCACAGAGTGTATACATTTTTAAACAAAAGATTATGAAAGAGTTTGAAATGGGTAACATTGGGTGTTTCTAGGAGTTAAATAAATCAACACATTCTCATTTCCAACTCTTGAAATATTGAAGCTTGGTTAGTGGCCCTGTGCTTCAAACTATGGCGCACCTCTAGCATCTGTTTCAAAATGCTATATCAGTTTGCACTAAACAAAACATACCCCTCCTCCCAGCCATTCCACTTCCCCAGCTTTAGTGACGTGGCTGGCCCAAGCACGGACGTCTTTGTCCCCACTGTCTTCTATTTCGTCCATTGTCCCCGGATGGAAGCTGGCAGGAAGGGCGTGTGCAGTTGGGGGGGGGGTGAAGCAGATGTCAGGGCTGAGGATGACTCGTGCCCTGAGGGGAGGGAGAGAGATAGCGGGTACTGCCTCTAATACTCTGGAGACCCACACAGTTAGGGCAGAGGTCTGTTTCAAAGAGTCTTTGAATGACACACACACACACACACACACACACACACACACACACACACACACACACACACACACACACACACACACACACACACACTCTCGAGGACACTAATAAAGAGGAAATCCAGTGGAAAAACACACTGGAGTAGCGCACAGCTGTGGTTTTCAGTTGATCGAATCAAAAAATATTTTGCCATGGACACACAAGAGTTTGTACCAGATACTTGCGGGGAAAGATTTCCGTTGTTGATTTTTGTTGTTTCTACATTATGATGACATTGCTAAATCACACGAGTTTTCTTTGTGAAGGTGAATGCCTGGCAACCCTCTTCATCCCTACACCTGACTTTGAGAGGTGAGGCACATTCCCAAAAAGGCTTTGTGACTAATGCAGCTGCAGCATAGCTTTTGTCCTTTTTAAGCAGAGGCGCATGAACACACACACACACACACACCCTGCAGGAGGGCTACCCTGTCATCTTGTTGGCAATAAAGCAGGTCCCAGATGTCTGCCCCCCCCCCCCTGTTAGCAGACACACCAAGCTCACACTGTCACTCACCATGCCTTTGTTCTCAGACAGGAGCATATTGCTTGTACACACTGTTCAGACTCGGCGTACATAAATGTTGTCACAGACTCAGAGGGCAGAACTTTGGTAACAGTACGGAGAGTAAGCTGACATGTTCGTGCTTTGTCGAGAAAACAAAAAAAAGTGAATATTAAATGAGGAAGTGGAAATGCAGTAAAAGTAAAGCTCAACCCTTTTTCACAGACTAAAGTGGCCTGACTTTGTCCTTCCGTGCCATCGCTGGATCATAGCATCGGACGATACAATCCTTCCACTACATTCTCCTTACCTCTCTGCGGTAATCAGCCACACCTTCCAGAACGTTCCACCTGATCAAACCGTCTCTACAGGGTGACCTGTGTTGCTATGCGAGTGGGCGGGGAGGGCAGAACATATTACACTGCTGTTTCATCAGTGGCAAGCTGAAACACCAATGCAATTTGATGACATATGGTGCAATAGAATTTGAGTAAAATTAGCAGCGATTTCATTAGCATAGTAAAAAGAGATTTCTGCTGACGTCTTATATCTCTTACTTTACATAAATGTTGTGAAGTTCATGATTTTGCCCGCCTTAAGGAAATGTAGGTCAAGTGAAGTATAAATTGACCCTTTAAAGAAAACATTGATGGGACTATTAATGTCAAAAAAATCATCATGTTCCAACAGCTATCAAATATTAATGTCAAAATGATACATTTCTGAGATGAATAACAGGTCAAAACATCTTGCTCAAAAGAGTCATTGCAAAACCGTGTCCGGGGAGGATTGCAAATATCCTGTTAAATCTGGATCACTCGTGCTTTGTGTCATTGTCGGATGGTTCTGTATTCGCTTCCGCCATGAGATGCTATTTTTCTGCAGAGAAACCACGCTGGTCCCTACAGTCCGGCTACACCCTGGGAATCTTTGACCTGCTTCCACAGAGACTGAACGGGGAAGTTTAGCAGAGAATATGCACCGAAGAAAAAAAAAAAAAAAAAAAAAAGGCTAAATCGGACTGGTCTCTCGTTTCAATGCTGACGGATTTCAATAACTTAAAACTACAATACCCACACTCCCCAGCTGTTGAGGCCCTGTGCTCGCCAGTGTTTGGAGAGTCAAAGCCCGACTTAAACACAACCCCAGTCCCTCCGCCCCCCCCCCCACCCCACGCCCTCGGCTCCTGCTAAACCAGCTCTTCTCGTTCCACCCTTTTGTCTGTGTGTCAAAATGAGCCAAATGTTTTTCTTTCCCCCCCCGTCTGCTGCTAAGCAACCTGGGGGATTGAGAGTGCTGCGAAAGATTGCGGTCTTAATCCAAACTCTGGGTTTTGCAGAGTCAGCTGGTTCGGGGTGCAGCGTTATTGTGCATATCTGTGGCAGAGTTAGCGCTTCTTTTTCCCTGAGAATTTTTGAGAGAATCCTTGCTAACGGTACCATCTGTCGCGTCCTATCACTTAAAGAGGCGGAAGCACTGGCGGTTCCATTTGGAAATAGAACGGAGCGCTGAGTTTTATTCCAACTGTCCGATAAAACATCGTGTGCATTTGGACGTGAAGCGATCGGCTTTGCTGATCGGGCGAAGGCCAAAGTCCTTTTAAGGGGAAAGCAGCAAAGGGCTTATGAAATGTTCCAGTCACTCCGAAAAATATGGAGCTGCATCAACATTACAGACAGACAGTCATCCAGCCCATCAGTGAGGCCCATTTTTATTTTTTCCAGTTTGCTCCAACACAAACTACGGTTCCATTTTAGCCTCATTTTTTTTTTTTTTTTTTTAAATAAATCAAATTTAGCAAGAGAGCCGTGTCAGCTGTGTAGAAGCATAATGTGCTTATAGAACGTGACCTAAAATCTCTTTAGACACAAAGTGCAGTTTGCCGTCCCGAGAGAGGGGCAAATGAAAACTGCTGACTTGATCTTAATTCCAATCTGGAATCCTCGCCACACCACGAGGGTTTAGGCTCATGTTGCGCTTGCTGCACAAGCTATAGTCGTAGATCCTCCTTCAGGTAAACCATGATACGTAATATACATGTCTGGCTTGTGTGCCTTTTGATTTCAAATTGTAAAGTCATCATTTCATTGAACCGAGTAAAGAATGACAGCTCACGGGGGGATATGATGCCAAGATAGGAAATCTTTTATTACAGAGAAAAAAAACTTTTCTTCCAAAATATAGAAATCTGTACAACTTCCGCACAATCAATTTACATGAACTGTACAAATTTACAGCAGTTCATCACAACATACCCAAGGAAAAGAAACTGAACACGATAAAGATGTACTGACATGAAATCACAAGATAGACAGCTTTTCTTCTTGGGTAAGCTCAGATTTTTTTGTCTATTTTCTGGTTTTGTACGTAAATAGAAAAAAAAAAAAAAAGGAACAAACTGAAAAGAAAATAAAGAAGAAAAAAAAACAACAACAACAAAAAAAACAAAGGATACGTCTACACTTACAGATCATGGAAACTAATTTTTTTTTTTTTTTTACCAAAACAACTTTGGTCCTTGCCAACACTCCCATCACAAATGGCTTCACTTACGAAAAGCATTATCCATGTTAAAAGATGAAATACAAAAAAGGAATAAATCTAAAAACACCTAAGGATAGCAATTATTGGCACTTCCCATGTGTAATGTTATGTACTCTACCATATGCCGTACAGTTACAATACATTCTACAATATGTAAAACACCTCAAATGTGAAAGTGGCAATAATTCAACTAAATCGATGACAATTTTGACGATGACAACAACGAAACTGCTGTTCCCTTCCCGTTTCATGTCTTAACATGCACAACTTCTCCACAAGGGTATTTATTGAATGTCCGAGGCCTGAGTTTGGCAATACATTCCAGGAGAGACTCCTTGGGTCTCAACAAAAAAATAAAAATGTCACACAACTTCAACTTGACATATTTAGTGCATTTTATGTGCTATTTTACCTCTGACTACTCAAAGCACTCTCACGACAATGTAACCTATGTGCGCACAAGCTCAATGGATGCCATTTCAATAATCAATATTACTAAGGACTTAAACCATTTCCGGTGGTGGTAGTACAGTTGAGAAGGTGTCGAAAGGGGATTTTGGTGACAATTTTTTGAATTTTTGTTTAGCTCTTAAAAAAAACAAAAAAAAACAAAAAAAAAAAAACAAGGTCTGTTAAAAGTGGGTTAGATCACCAGACTACAAATCCTCTTAAAAAAAGAGGATGAAGAGGACAAAATGGGGATGGCGGAGTGGAAAGATGAGAAAATCTACCAGTGTGACCATAAAATACATCTAGAGAAAATTGAGTTGGGACGATCATCTCGCGTCCAAAATATAGATCAACCTCAAAACATCTCGTCACATGACATAAAAGCTTTTAATGGAGCAGTGTGATTTTAAAAACGGGTGTCCACCACGGAAACCAAAGCCGTGGGATGCCATCCCAGCGAGCTCCTCTCCATCTGGCCAACATGGAATCGCTGCTTTTCACAGATTGCTGAAGGGAGTATCAACAGAGAGCAGGGGAGGGAGGGAGGGAGGGGGGGGGGGGGGCTAGGTTGCAGTGCGTCAAAGGCTATAGCTCTATTACCCATGATCCTCTCAGGCTTAGGGAAGCTTAAACACCCATAGGTCTGGTGATGAGCGGTGAACCAGCCTGCTGTGACAGAGATTTGGCCAGTGGCAAAGGCCCGGGCGGCACCTGAAGCCCCCCCCCCCCTCCTCCCACCCGGCCTCTGCTCCAGCTCACTGTTAACCACTCAGCCCCACAACCAGGAGTGAGGTGTGTGTGGGGGAGGGTGGGGGTGGGGGGGGGGGGTACATCAGACAGCCATCACACCCTTTCATATGCATGTAAACAAAGTTGCTACTCAAATGCGGTAATCGAGTGCAGCGCAATCCAGTGAGATGAAAACAGAAAACAACGGCCTAGTACCCTCATTCTTCATCTTTGATCCTTGTTTCCTCATCTCTCGCTAGACCCCCCCCTCCCTCCCTCCCTCCCCCAAGTGCAGCGTGAGCACGCCAAGCGCATGTGCTGGTTTTTGTTTTCGACCCATCACTGCTTAGGGAGGGTCGAGGGCTTGGTGGGGGATGTTGAATAAGTCAAGAAGAGGGGGGGGGGCGGGGGGCTGGAGGGATTTTAGCTGCCCTGGACAAAAAGAGTCCGGCCCTGGCCCCCCTCCCCTCCCTCCCTCACACCAGCTCCCCATCCCCGCCTCCCTTACCCTGCTCCCCACAGCGATGGATGATGATATGTGTCACATTAAGTCTACCTGCGTCCACAGGGGGTCAGCTAGCAGCATGCTGGCTCGCTGTTGCCTGAACAGGAGGTCTGAGCTGAGGGGTGATATGTGGCACGTGAGGCACTCTGACCCCCCCCCACACACACACACACACACACACACACACACACACACACACACACACCAGGAGAGGAGTGAAAGGGGGGGGGGGGGGGATTTGATGCTGCCAGGCTGGAATATGGACATCTCCAGTGAGGTGTCCAGGCAGCGCATGAACCAGGTTGGCTCACATACGCCTGATAATAGTTTAAAAATCACAAATGGCTCATAATTCGTGACGACGAGGTCTTCGTAAGGCAATGAACCTCCGATGCACATATAAGGATCTCCTTCTACAAGACCATGGGAATAAGTGTTAATGCAAAGGAAAATAGGCTGACGAGGCCTGGTGTTTTCAAATTTAAAAGTTCAAATTAATTTCTCAACAGTCGGCGCTCCAGACCTCCCTTTGGCTAAAGTCTTACACAGTCATCACTTAGTCCAGACCCGTTCAGACTAACTTTTTTTTTTTTTTTTCCAAATCACCATCTGTGTGTCTGGGGGTGGGGGAGGAGGGGGTGGGGGGGTTGGGGACAGCTTAGCTCTGCATCCTGCCAGAGCGAACAGTGCCATATGAACGGATGACAGAATGTTTCTAACATACCACCAAAAAAAATACTCTCCAAATCAAGCGCTCCGAAATGTTCACAAATACAGTGTCGTCAAAAAAAAATAAAAATAAAATAAAAAAAGTTTTGAAATCCAGAGTTGCACACTCCCGATTTAATAGACATTAGTCTATCCCAACGTGGGAGCTACAGTATGAACAAACGGCTAAAAACAGGGAGGGCAATACAAACGGCGTGAAAAGATGACATTCGAATGGATGGAATGCAGGCGATTTTCTCTACAAAGTACACATCCCACACAATCTCACGTCAAAGTGCATTCAACGTCAACTCAGGGCCACGAGACCAAGATTTGGGTAAAATAGCCCCCCCCCCTTTGCTACACTTTGAATTTTGGCGATGCGGGAGATGACAACGTGGTTGGAGGAAAGGGGGCAATATTAACAACACAGGAACTTGATTGTGATTTTCAACAACATTCATTAACTTGGGGGGAGGGGGGGGGGGGAGACAGGAGACGGATCCCCTGCTTTTCCCCCGGAAAGCCCCACACACACACACACACACACACACACACACACACACACACACACACACACACACACACACACACACACACACACACACACACACACACACACACACACACACACACACACACACACACACACACACACACACGTGATGGGAGGGCGACGGTGCAGCGGGACACACTGGTATCCACAGGTAGCAGGTGTCACAACACATTCCACTTGCACTTACAAAGAGGCCGAGAGAACGCCGAGATGACGGTTTTCTGAGGCTCTGTGTTGATGGTTGATAGTAGGGGAGGCAAAGTTAAGACTGAAAGCCTTTTTTTTTCCCCCAGCTACAAGATAAAGCAAACTAATTCCCTGTGGTCCAAAAAAGGGGGTCTTATAGAAAATAGAGATGCTCTCATTGGGTGTTTCTTTACCTTGAGCTTGGATTGTGAAAGGCGTCAGTCTAAACCTCGACTTCCTCCCCGCCCAAGAAACAAAAACGAGTGAAAACGGCAAATTGAAAAACCTCAGGATTTTGAAATTCAAGGGGTGTAGATCCTTACAATTTAGGTTCTGGTGTTCTGCTGTGGTGTGTTAAACATGTACCCATAGTAACCACAAGTAAGAAAGTGCAAAGTCAATGATAGCCCCTTCTGAGATGGAGCTGATCACCATGTTGTTTACAGTCGTGGGGGGGTGGGGGGTGGAGCCCGTCTCCGTGGGGGTTCCTGGTTGGTTGGTTGGTTGTTTAGCTGCCCCAACAGTTCCATTTCCACAAAGCTTCTCCTAAAATAAGTGCCCAGCTGATCCAATGACTCAACAGAACAGATGACAATGGGGGGGGGGAGGGAGGGGGGGAGAGGGTAAAAAATATCAAACCTACAAGGTTTCCATCACCTGGACGATAGGCCACATCCTCTGTTTTTTTTTTTTTCTTCTTCTTCTTTTTTCTTCTTTCACTATTTCATTTCATATTCTTAGCTTCAAAAAGGCTCACCCTGATCTGATCATACGATCTGACCAGCCACGACGGGACCCAGAACAAAAAGTAGGCCGGGGGTGGGTGACGGCGGGCCTCTTTAACTGGACACAGTCATCATATTGTAGGCTTTGGAGGGACTGGTTCTGCCCAGCACCATCATCTCCTCCTTGCAGCTGATGTGACTGTCCACCATGGGGTTCCCCGACATGCCGTTTCCTGAGGGGGAGCCGACGGTGGCCATCGTCGGCATTCCTACGGGGCAGGGCTGCGACTCGTACAGGACGCAGATGGAGCCGTCCTCGCCGATGCGGTAGGACACCTCGAAGGGGTCCACCCAGAGCGTGAGCTCACTGGGCAGCAGCAGGTAGAGTTGCTGGATGGTCAGGCCGATGCGCTGGCCCGCCTGCCCCACCAGTGGGTCCATCTTGTGGTTGATGCGGATGCATCTGTAGCCTGAACCCTTGCAGGGCCTGTCTGGGAACCAGTGGTGCTTGTATTGCTCTGCAGAGACAAAAAGGGGGGGACGGACAGAAAGTTAAGCTTTGGAGTGACTACCATCACCGCTTGGAATAACAATGTAAAGTCAAAAATTGCATCATGTGCAATTAAAAAAAAATAAAAATAAAAAAGGAGAAGAATGTGTTGAAAGGTTGAAACAGAACAGTCTTGTGTACTTTCTGTGTGTTAGATAAGTCAAACGTGATCCACTAAAAATACCACGGCTGTAAAAACTGTAAAAGATGAAAGCGTCATAAAAAGAACTAAAACACACCAGGTGCTTCAACCAAATAACAGTCCAAGACTGGCGTTTTGGCCAACTAATAAATAATGTCATTATTTAAATTCAATCCCATTGGAAACACTGCTGACTGTTCGAGTGTGTACATTTGGGTCGTCTCCAATAAGAATCGGGCTCAACGATTAAGAGATCTTAATCTCATGTATTGCTATTTTTTTGCCAGGAGGCATCTCGGTTGTAAAACAAGCTGGGATCCGACTCCTTAATTACTGTAATCCATTACATTTTCTAAATATGCAAATGTCTCCCTCATGTTACAAGTCTGCCCTTGTGGATG
Organism: Cebidichthys violaceus; assembly: GCF_023349555.1. Taxonomy (NCBI): domain Eukaryota; kingdom Metazoa; phylum Chordata; class Actinopteri; order Perciformes; family Stichaeidae; genus Cebidichthys; species Cebidichthys violaceus. The sequence continues at coordinate 9,977 of NW_027176374.1, forward strand.
TCTTGCGAGTAAAAAGAAAAAAGACGTACTTCTCGACACTGAAGTGCAGGGCACAGTTGTGTTCAGTAGATGAAAGGACAGAGAAGCGCCACCTGTTTAAGAGTCCTGATAAGCGGCCATAAACAGGCGGCCAGTGTTACCCTGGGCCTACGTGACAAAAAAAAAAGAGGGCCATTGAATTGCACAATCCCTCCCCTGGCCTTCGTCAGTGTGACGGACTCTCCCATGACTGGCTGAACAAAAAAAAAAAACACCAAAAGTGTCGGCCATCTGGGACACCAGGCTCCGCCTCTTAAAGAGAGAGGACCTTGTTTTTCTTCTTTTTTTCTTCTTTCCTCCCCGTCGGTGTGGAAGTTTTTTTTTCTTTTTTCCAAAGTGCAGTGAAACTAGTGACGCTGCTTACGGGTACGCTCGAGGCATTTTAGTGGTTCAGATGGTGAAGGGAAAATTACACTGGTGACTGTCAAGCTTTTGGGTGTTTGAGGAAGTCACATATGGCTCACTCTTTTCCTTGCAAAAATTCTCTTTTGGCATATAAAAAGGACTTTCTAACTTTCTTCCAAGGATAGTTTTAAAATCTGACCTCCCCACTTTAGCCCCCCCCCCCCCCCCCCCCCCCTCTACATGCCACATCCATTTGAATTGCCATTGATTCTAACTTCATTGTAGCCACAGAAATACAGGGTAAGTGAAGTAGGCCTGCTTTCAGGAAAGCAGGCCACCTGTATGCACCCACCGGATAAACCCCCCCCCCCCCCCCCATCACAGAAGGCTGTATACTGCCGAGCTAATGGAGGGACTGGAACTCGTGAAAGAGCACAAGGGGCTGAATGATCTTTCAGCCTCGGACTGAGGAGCCACAAAAGGGCCTCAAACCCTGGAGCAGCTGGAGAAAGATCAGCTCAGCAGGGCCTGTTCTTAAAAAAAGGAGGGCACACGGGAGGAAGAGGAGGGGGGTGGGGGACAGGTAACGTAAGAGAAAGCAGACGAGTGTGCGCTTGACCCCGTTTAACAACAGAGGGTTGTTCATTCTTCGTGGCTGAGCTCGGACCGCCAGTAAACAAAAGCGTAAAAGGAGATTCTCTTTTGGCTCGCTCTGCACGCTTGTTGGGTGTTTTCATCAAACCCGTTTTCTGGACGAGCATCAAATCCCACCGCTGCCGATAAAAATAGACGGATCGAAGCTCTCTCTCGACAAACTATTACGCAACTATCGTGATTTCAAATCTGGTCACTGGGCCTAAATTTGCCCACTTCCCTCCTCTCAGCACAAACAAGGGGAGCTAGGCACCCCTAGCCTTTCAGCATGCAGACACAATAGTGAGTGATTGTGGCGTTTCCAGGCACAAAAGAGCTCTGGCTGGCCTAGTTTAGTAGCAGAATACTACCACATGCTTTTGTTTCTGCCTCGCGCACAAAATGAGACCGTGGACATTTTTTGGGTTTTAAAAATTGGACTATAATCAGTTAACGACAGCAGTTTCAAATTACCGTATCGTAGCCAAGTCTCTCACACACACACACACACACGACAGATGAACCTTATTATTCACATCACTTTGCTATAATTCATGTTTATGCGCACTAAATATATATACGGCGGGTTCCAATTTATTTCAGTGGATTTCCCCTCCGATTACGCTGCCTGTGCCTTTAATGTCCTCCTATAGGCGCCCACCAGGAAAAACATCCCCCTCCCCCACCTGCAGACCTCACCGAGTCCATACAACCCAAACTTTTGTCTTGTTTACAAACACAGTCGTGGAAATGTGCTAGTGATGATCTTTTTTTGGGAAATCTTATCTGAAGATTTGCTTCAAATAACTCCCCCCCCCCAAAAAAAAACATGTATGCCTATTTTACACAGGCAATTGTAAGGCCACCTACAGTGAATTGCAGTTCATCTTTGGTACTAAATGGTATTATGTCGTTCTTTTTGGGCAACCAGTTATATTCTTACCGTGGAGATGTTCTTATTTACCTCCAACAATGATCATACTAGCCTACTGCATCTGCAATCTACATCGTGGATGTTGGTTTTTTTTTTTATATATATATATATATAAGTGAGCTCCTTATGTGGGTCATCTGCTTAGTAGATGGAGTGAGGCAGATGTATAGCAGCTTTAGAGCTCTCTGGCTGGAATGTGTTCACAGCAGAAAAAAAAAAAAAAGAAGAAAAAAAATCAGACAATCTGCGAGCTGCACGGTTCTCCTAAAAAAAAAAAATTTGATTTCACTGTAAATAGCTAATGTGTTCAAATGAACGGGAGGCGTGGTAAAACATAATATCACCGTAAAAACACGGTCAAAATGTAAATACCAGAAGGAAAAAAAAAAAAAACAAGGTCATTCCGTCACTATTGAAAACACACACGCGGCGCAAAATGTGATGTTTTCAAATAAAAGAGTGTTTATAACATTGAAATAGATATGTTTGTAAGCCCCCCCCCGTGCTGCAGAATGGTTTGGCGTTGGACGTGTTTTCATTATCAACCCATTTCGTCCAATGCATTACGTAATTGAGCAGCCTCACTGGGGGCTGTTTTGCTCAGTTCTCTGAGAGCTTTATCGACCGAGGCGCACTTCCTTGTTTGAGGCTCTTCGCACCCCCCCCTCTCCCCCTCCCCCTCCTTTTCTTCTTCCAAACAAAGTAACACATCCAACCGCCTCGTTTTGTATCTTTGTGGGAATAAAATATCCGATGGCAGCAATGTAACCGTCGACAAATCGTTCGATTAAGATCGCCCGCTGTGTTTACTCGTGTTTTTCTTTTTCTCTCCCTTTTCCCTCTTCGACGTGCGCAAACGGTGGTGCGCAAACAGCGGCGTGCGTTGGTAGCGCTGACAGCGAACACTATGCGAGAACAAAGAAAAGGCTTCTTCAGAATCACTCTCAACCCAAATAAAAGCCGAATTCAAGCATTCGACGCAACAACGACACCTAAGCTAAACGTGTGAGAATGTAGTGTATGCGGTGAGCCGTTTGTTAGCGGCGTCTTGTGGGCAGAAATAAGAGGATTTTCTGGTTTCCTTACCTGACAGAATATCCTGTAAGCTTTGGTTGAATGTTTGGACCTGTCGGTCGTTTACGTGACCTTTTACCCGCAGAAATCTCGACAGAAATCCGACGGCGGCGGTGATCTCTGGTTTCATCGTTCCCCGGGCACAAAGGGTATGCATTGAGAACGGCAACGGCGGCGATCCGTGCTTCGTTTTCGTCCCTACGTGTTCGTCCGACCGTTTTTCTCCACTTCGTCCGAGCGGCGATCCTTATCAGTTGGCTCTTTCGTTTTTCCTCTTGGCATTTATTAGTCGAGGTGGAGGGGAGTTTCTCCTTCAGAGCGAGTCCGTGTGCCGGGACGGTACAGTGTTGTGGGGCAAATAAACGCCTGTTGTTGGTAAATACAGGGGGCAGTTGCGGGGGGGGAAGTCACTTGGTGCCACGTCTACCAAACCTCCACGCTCACTTTCCTCCACCAGAGTGAAGCTCTCCGACTGCTGATGCGGCTTTTTATACCTCTCTCTTCCTCCTCCCTCCGCACAGCGCCGACACAAGCTTGCTACAGCAACAACAGCTCACCAATCCCCGGTCCCTGCCACCGTCTGACGAGCCCCATATAGGCGGAGTGCAGCGGCCGCGTCACCGCTCTGAAAATAAACAGCGGTATACGCAGCGTGAAGCCGCGCCGCGTTCACTGGCTGTCGGAATTCCTCGAGGCAGGGGGAGAGAAGAAAAACAGAGAGGAAACAAAAGCAAACGACCACAAAGGAAACGACCACAAAGGAAACGACAAAGTAGAAGAAGTTGGAATCTGCGGCAGCAACTGAAGCTACTTTACATTTGTATTCTATTTCAATTCGGCCCGTAACCAAAAGGCTGACAGAATATATCGTGAAATAGGCCTAAACAGTAACATTTACTTCGCTGTATCCAAAATCTAATCCGTCCATGGTTTAGGAACATCTCTGATTGTGCCTCTCTGATTAGCCTTCCTGGTCTCCATTCTCCACCGAGAAACACATTCCAACAGGTCGTCCTGGTGGCCTGTCGGAGTTTAACATGCTGACCAGCTGCCTTTTGTTTCATGCCATCCCCCATGTCTCTCCTGCCTCTTCATTTCAACTCTCTACCGTGTCTAATAAAGGCAAAATACCCCCCCCCCTCCTCCTTCAAATAGAAACACATGACACTGTTTATCTCATGTGCTTCAGTAGTTTTGAGTTCTCCTGTTCAGAAATCACATCTACAGCAGCCTGCCTTCTGTTGCATGTCCTGTGAAAACCATGTGTCTCTAAAACGTCAACTGTTGACTGTCATGAGCTGAGAAAGACAAAGACTCAGTTTCACGCTTTGTGACAATGCATTCTTTTTTCTTTTTTTTTTAAATAATCCAATGCGGTCTAATTAGCTAAGGAAGTGGTTCAGCGGCATTTCTCCAATTTTTTCACAAGTGACCAGAATGTATTGAGGGAAGTGTAAGTTTGCTTAATAAAGCTGTGGGTCAGACATTGCAAAATGTACCTCATTAGGAGTTGTTTGGCCTAAAGATGTAGTCATCTATTTAAAAGTAGTACACGTTTAAAGACTATTTCTGTTTTACACTGCAAGATCTTCATTTGTAACAACTCTTATCTGTAAACATTTGGTCCGAACAGGTTGACCGACTGTTTGTGGTAATGTTCTTTTTTAAATTTTTTTATTGCTGCTTATTATCAGGTCAGGCCGTGGTGTTCCAGCTAGAGAACAGGTGTGTGTGTGTGTGTGTGTGTGTGTGTGTGTGTGTGTGTGTGTGTGTGTGTGTGTGTGTGTGTGTGTGAGTGAGAGAGAGAGAGAGAGAGAGGAGAGAGAGACAGAGACAGGAACAGAGAGCGAGACAGTTTACATTATCTCAGTTCAGTGTGTCACCTCAGTGCCTTGTTCTTTCTCAGTGTGTGTGTGTGTGTGTGTGTGTGTGTGTGTGTGTGTGTGTGTGTGTGTGTGCGTGTGTGTGTGTGCGTGTGTGTGTGCAAATCTGTGGCTGTTTATCCACATATGCAACAGGAAGAGTCTCTATCAACTGAAAGAGTGGTGTGTGTGATCCCGTCAAACGCAGAGGGGGCCGGCCAACAACATTGTGCCAGGAAGCAGTGGAATCTGCTTTCTTTTCAGCGGCCAGTCCCTACCTGCTCATTAAAATCAGTGGGAAAGTACAGGCTGCTGTGCTTTGTTTGGTGCAGACACAGTAACAATGACCCACTGAGCGCTCCAATCATGATGCAAACCACACTGATTGGCTCAATCACGGACCTGAAGGTGTACAGAAACGCACGCAAAAAAATCGAGACGCAGAAACCATCGGCGCGATAGAGATGGACTCATGCTGCCAACTTAAATAAACTCTCCAGTGTTTCCCTGATGTCACTTATCTGACCACTCAACTGTCTTGAGAGTATTTTGAGTCTTCATTTTTCAAAAAAAAAACGGGAATTTTTGACTTCTAATTCACTGTCGGGCTTTCAATGGAAAATGGAAAAATAATGCCTTGCAATTGAAATATGTTACAACCTTATTTGTACAAAAGTGCAGCCGACTCAGTAAAATATGTCAACTTTGATGGTATTTCTTAGAAGAAAATATGTCCATCACGCCTATTGCCTTATACCCCTGAAGCTTTAATTCTATCATTGTTTTATTTTACTTCTTAAAGTTTTGCAATGTACAAAAAAAAAGTGATAATTGGACCGTTATTTTTTTATTTAAAAGTGCATGTATGTTCCGAAAAGTTGCAGTCACATAATATAAAATGAAATACACCACACCCTCTCTTTAATATAGGAGGAGAATTGTAACATTTAAAAGGTTTATTCATTGCTAAAGTTTTGTTTTATCTGAAACCGAAAAAAAAATAATAAATGTTTCTTTAGAATAACAATTTCAGTCTGGAGGCAAAATGAAAAAAAAATGTGTTACTCTTCCTTGGCCTCTTCATAACCGCGGCCACACGAAGTGACTCACTTCCTGGTCATGTCAAATGAAATCCTCAAATCCACATACAAGTTCACACATGTGTAAACCCCCACTCTCCTCCCCGCCACCATTCACAGTCACTGTTCTCGCCCACAGTTACGCACCGCCGTGCTATTTTCTGAAAGAGTGGAAACTTTGGCTGTGTTACAGAAGGCAACGGACATTTCTGTCTTACCGATGTAAACTAACACACAACCCATTTGTTGGATTTGCACACGTCACGGTTTAATGGAGGAGAACATTTTCGTTTTTCCGCAAATCATACCAGTTTATGAGGAGAAGTTTACATGTAAGCCGTGACTTTTCACGTTACTCCCACATTCCTTTTGTAATATTCACAGCAGTGGAGTGAAATATCTTCAGACAAAGTATCAGTGAGCCAGTGCAGCGTAGCATAGCTGACGCATATGAGACCATGTGTGACCATTGGAGCAATGAGTAGATTGTGGCTTTAAAGATGCAGGTTATGTTATGGAAAAAATAGCAACATTATATTACTTTTTTTTTTTTTTTACATATTTTTGATAAAAACTTTTGTCTCATTTCTTTTGTTCTGTTTTGCCTACAGTGACGTTGCTGGATTTTATGGCGCGTTTGAGAAATGCACTCATTCAAAGTTGGTTGATTTTTAGTGACAAAAGCCTTGTTATGTTTTCATAATTATCTTTTGCAGTGATTCATGCAAAGATACAAGCCTAAAATCTAATAAATTACAAAAAGGTACACAAAATTTAAATGTTTCAAAACAGCGACACAATCTTCTCAATCACTCCTCGAGCATAATCCCCCGTACCTGCTCTCTATCAAGATGGGAAACTCCGGACAATGCCTGGACCGGATTCTCTGGACATTTTTTCCAGAGTTGGCCTTTCACACATGGAGCACACAACAAGAGATTGTCAGTGCCAGACGCGTTCTCACCTTCTGAATACAGCGTGCAGGAGGCATGACACGACGCGGATCACACCACCGTCCTGTGGCCTTTCGGTCATTTCTTCCTAAACAACCGAGTCTCTTGCCGTTCGTCGCATTTGTCTCGGCGTCTTTGTGTAAATCACCCTTCTTCTTCTTCACCCTCAGACGTTCGTGTTGTTCTGGTTTTCATGCCAGCCGCATGTTAGAAACCCCATCGAAACACTGACGGGTTCTATTGACACGTGGGCTCAATCGGACACAACACAAGGGAGCTGGCAGGGTAAAGTCTGTTTAATGTCCGGATCAATGGATTCGGACATTTGCATCTTCACTTAGAGCTTCTTCGGAAAAACGTCTACATCATTTAAGGGTTGCAGTGCATTTTGGGAAAGGGGCTTATGTTCTGCACGCACCGAACATCAACATTTTTGCAAAATATGGCAGGTGACCGTTTTTTGTGAGGTACCTTTAAATGGCAATTAAGACAAATGAAAGAGCCAGAAGTGCCTTCATCCGGCTGGTCAATGGGTGAGCAACGATCGAGTGTTTATGACCAATGGGAGAGCTTATTAATGCCAAGGCTCTAAGGATGAACTGTTTGGGATAGTAAGGGGCAGCAAAGTGATGGATTGCATGCAGTTTGAGAGGCTTCTTTGCATGCTTTGATCCTTTTCCATCACGCCAATGGTCACTATTGGAATGCCTTGTAACTGGCGTGAAATAATACATATTTAGAGTGAACAATCACTTCAAATGGAATGTGATCAATTGACTGAATTCACAGCAGTAGCAGATGAAGGAAGTTAGCTTCTGTCCCCATTAGATCTCGCAGGATTTCCCTCCTGGCAGTGCAGTAGCAAGTAGAAGATTTGCAAGCAAGCATGATGGCACACATCTGTATCACACACACACACCACACACAAAACAGGCATGTGCCTCATTACTGACAGAGCGTAGGGGTATGTGGTCAAGTTTTGGCAGCTCGGCGGGGGAGATAAAAGTCAGATAGAGAAGAGAAAGAGAAAGAGAAGAAAGTATACACAACACAGCGAGCTTGTGAAGGGTAATTAAACCTGGAAAACCCCGAACCTTCCTGCTGTTTTTGATATGTTTAAAGTACAAGACTGTGCACCTGATAACAGACACACACACACACACACACACACAGACTGCAGAAAATGTCCTGTGCCACTGGTTGTTTTTAATGTGAGGGCCACCAGCACCGGGTAAAATATGGCCCTGGCTGTTGCCAGACAAGGGTGGGGTATCCTGTCGTTACGTCGGGCCCTCAGTCAGACTAATGAATGGAGGCTTTTATCTTGAAACCGCACGTGAGCTAAAGCGGAGGAAAGAATGTCAGGTCGGGAATGAAGAGCGAGACCTTGGCTGCTCCCTGGCGTGGGCAGAGTTTTCCAAACGCGGTGGCGAACACACACGGCGTGAACGTACGCGCTTGGACGTGCATGAGAGTGCACGCACAACAGCAAAGACTCCAACATCTGCGGGTCACCACAAAAGCTAAACCAACAGAGGCTGTATTCATCCAGGACGTTAGACAAAACAACGCCCCTGACGTTCCCAGTACACTCATAAACACATACAAGAGATCGCAATAACATTCACAGATAATTGTCTGTTATTCTGGTTGAAATATTTCACTACATTTATCTGAAAACGAACCAGTTATCTTTCATTTTACACAATGAGTAGCATACTTTTGCTTTTGTACATTAACTTGATAGATTAGAAGAAATAATACAAATCTTCTGAAAAAGGTTCGGTGTAATGTATCTCTGTTTCTTTTGCTTACAGTAGACATTTACACAACGGCCATATTTAGCGTTGCGATAAATATTTGACCCGTTTGACATTAGCTTCAAATGTTGACACAGTTTGGCTAGCTTTAACGCCAGACTAGTGCCAGAATCTCGTGAGAGTGCGATGCTGAGACAGAGACAGGCCTCGAACAAAGCGAATCTTCCACACCGGCTGTGTAAAGTAGAAGAAGTGGTATAGGGTTGTCTTAGCATTTACTATTATCCCATAATTGCCATTTGTGGCCACAAAAATGACCTTCTCACTTTCAGTAAATTTCCTTGATAATAGGTTTGTGAAATATAATACAAATGCATGCATATGTATTTTTTTTTAAATGCTGGATTTAGCCTTAATGGAGCATTTTAACATAGTGGTATTAGGCTACCATCTAAAAAAAAAAAAATTCTACAGTACAAAGATATTACCATTGATGTATAAATAAACGTCATACAAAACATTGTGGGCCTCTATTATGTTCTCACTGGAACACTTTGTTTTTGCTCACACAGAACTTGAGAACTGTCACTCCAAGAATGTAAAACGGTCTGCTAGATGGAAATGTAGGTCTGAAACAGCAGTGATGTCACCGTGCTGTGAGTGTATGGGTGTAGCTCAGACGGGGCAATCACCTTTGAGAAAAACAAGTTGGAGAAACTCTCTAGTACAAGCCCTTCCCACTTTGATCCTCGTCACCAGGATGAGGCTCTGAGAAAACCACAAACTTTCCATGATGCTCTCTCTCTCTCTCTCTCTCTCTCTCTCTCTCTCTCTCTCTCTCTCTCTTCTCTCTCTCTCTCTCTCTCTCTCTCTCCTCTCTCTCTCTCTCTCTCTCTCTCTCTCTCTCTCTCTCTCTCTCTGCTGATGTTAATTCAAACAGGAAGCTGTCCCAGCACCCTCACCGCTGGACTGTTGCTCTGTGTGCTGTGGCTTGGCCTTGACATCATTCACAAAAACGGAGCAACATGCACACTGAATGCCTCAGGAACCCTCCCCCCCCCCCCCCCCCCGTAATATATTTTTTCCTACTTCTGATTTAACGCTGAGTATTTACTTAATTCATTCTGAAGTTTCAGACCAGATGGAGTTTTTTTTTTCTTCCTGTAGCTATATTCCATTATTCTTTTTCACACTCATAGCTCTCCAGAACATCTTGAGTTATTCATGTTCTGTGCTCGGCAAGACAAAATGTGCAGCAGCTTAAGTCGGAGGGATTAAACTTGTCCGTAGCTGTACATATTCATGTACAAATTATTCAGTTCCTTTTTTCCACTCATACATGAAGCTCTCCATGCCAAGTGACTCAGTTCCTCAGCGAGGACTCCTACACTTTGTGTCTACAGGAGTCAAACAATATAAACCCTATATAGCGTGTGTATGCTTCTGTGTGTCTGTGTGTATTTATAGCAGTGACATTTGAGGTGGTGAAGGCCTGCCAAGACCAGTCAAGTCCAGTTTGGAAAGCTGATTCCCGAATGCTCCCTTCATGTGTTTGTGAATCACAGGTAACACTGAAGTGAACAGCTCAAGTGATAAATATGTCAATTTTAAACTACAAACTCAATTTTTCAACCGTCAAATAAAAGCCACAAAGTATGCGAGTGAGTGTCCCCACCAGCAGTTCAAACCTTGCCATGTTCCAATCTTGTAGACTCCAAACTGCAAGACGTATGTAAGATACACCTTAGCTGCATATAACTTATTAGCTGATGACCTGCATTGCCTTTAAAGGATGTTCAGCTTGAGCCGGTTGCACATAATAAAGGCCTTATTTCTCTCCTGCACCACCAAACTAGATCCAGACACTGAACATGGTGCTCTTAAATACTCCACTGGTAGGGGATTGAGGATTTAAAAAGTCACTGCCTACAGCCTTGTGAGGTGTCTCTGAAAAATCTGTAAAGCAGCTGTTGTCAGAAGTGACAATGCATTCAAAATCACAAAAAAAAAAATCACATCCTTATAAACCTTTCTATTTCGCCATGTTAGCAGTATGGCTATAGGTATGGCAATGTTGGTCTGTGGCTTGGCCCCTAATTTGATCCAGACTGATTAACTATTGGAAGTATTGCAATGAAATTTAGCACAGATATTCATATTTCCTTTAGGATGAATTTTATTAATTTTGGTGATCCCTTGACTTTTCATATATCATCTGGTCTATAAATTGTTATTAACAATATTTGTTTTATGACCAAATTCCACCAGATTTGGCTGCATTTGTTGTTCTGTGCTACTTAGCAAATGTTAGCTTGCCTGGGAATCTGTGAGCTTTTCAGGCTTAATGTTAGCATGCAAACATGCTAAACTAAGATGGAGAACATGGTAAACTTTAAACCTGCTAATTGTGTCATTGGGAGCATGTTATCATGCGGACATTAGCATTTAGCTCAAAGCACCACCGTGCCTAAGTTCAGCCTCACAGAGCTGCTAGCCGTATGAGTTTTGGTCTTGTTGACGCTCAAAGAGAGATTTTGAGTAGAGCATTCCTTTAAGATCGTTTGAACAACAGTTTTCCTGGCAGGATGTGGCTGTGTTTGTTACACTCATTGGTCTGTGACTTCTTCAATCTTCTGGCCAAATATTTGGGCCTTTAAACAGATGTAACCCCATTTAAAGGTTATATCATTTCTGGAAATATTGTGAGTGTGTGGTGTGTGTGTGTGTGTGTGTGTGTGTGTGTGTGTGTGTGTGTGTGTGTGTGTGTGTGTGTGTGTGTGTGTGTGTGTGTGTGTGTGTGTGTGTGGACGATCACTGGTGCACACATGCCAGCTGGCTTGTGCGGATGTGGCATGTTGCATGTGGCTCCTTGCTGGTCTCGTGCTGCGACATACTGACTTTTCCTAGAGGAATGGCAAAGTTTGAATGCCCTACGGCTGAGTCATTAGCCGACACACTGCCACACAGGCAGCACGATCAGGCCGCATATCCCAGTGTCTGACTGCGGCACATTTGTGTGCGAGGTATAAATATGTAACAATTCGATGAATATTACATACATGTTCTTCTCACTTTATCTGGGACAGAGTTTTCACACATAATGAATGTAACGGCTGTGTGAGGATTTAGACTGCAGCATCCTGTGTGCTGCAGCTCAGCTTGGGTCGGTGACATATTATATTATGCCCGAAATTAATTTCAGTCATTCTGAGTGGTTGAAGGGAGGCTATTATTTTTTTAGTCTTCCCGAGATGGACACTTACAAAGGAAGTATCTGACTACAACTCCACAGTGAGTGAGGAAAGTTTGAGTAGTATATTATGGCGACATGGTACATTGACATATATTAGGAAGGTATACTTTATTTATTGAAATGCGTTTCCAGGTGCCCTCCACTAATGTCTAGCAGCTAAACGGAATAACAAATGATTTAAAGGAAAGGTTTAACATTTCGGGAATAAATGGTGTTACCTTTCAGAGCCAGGCTAGCTGCCCCACCCCCCCTCCCCCCCTATTTCCAGTCTTTATGTCACGCTAACTGGTTTCAGCTTTATTTACAGTAGTGATGCTCGGGTTAGCGTTTTTTGTTACCCGTATTAATAATGACTCATTTGGAACGTTGCTTGTCGCTTTTTGACTTGCCTACCAGAAGGTGATGTCTAGTAAGCTTCAGCGATCCTGGTTGTGGGTCGACCCACGCAGACATTGTCAATCTTCTCATAAACCTAATTCAAAGTTGCCATGTTCATGTTTCACTGCCTTGTGTACTCAAGAAGCCTATCTGTCTGCCACACAATAGCATTACTCACAGTGTAACTTCAAAGACCAACAGAAAGTACATGATAACCTTATCATTCAGGGAGATAAGAAGGAACACAAACAGACACACCGGTTTTATTGTTGACTCCTGTCAGCATACTGTGTCTCAACTTGAAGGAAACATTGCTACCCTGGATCCACCCTCTCTCACAGCTAAAAGTGAGAGACACACACACACACATACACACAGAGAAAGCAAGAGTAGACGTGTGTGAGCGAGAGTCTGGTGACGGTGCTACTCCTCACCATGACTCACGCTTTTAAACAGCCTCAAACGCCTCGGGTTCAAATCCAGTCTTGGCCCACGCGAGCTGTTATTTCACCGCCAGCTGCTATTCATGACACAAGTCATAGTTACACAGGGCACGGCCATAAGTGCAGACGAGTTGAACCCAAAATGGTACAGCCCTCTCCTTCAGTTCTGCAGAGCACGGCAGAGACTCTCAACGGGGCTGTCGTGAGCACGAGCTAAGACTATCTACAATAGTCAAAAATACGATTTTGAGAATTCGAAGTGGACCCTCCAGAACGCTCGGCCCCCTTTGTGATTATTTGTATTTCCTCTTCTATTTTATTGAGCCATTATATTTTCTGTTCTGCAAAATGTCCCATTTTCACACAGATAATACACCAACATACACACACAGAAAACAAATTCAAGATGTAGTTACACATCTGTACCAAATCCAACTCCTAACTTCTCTTTTTATTGCACCAAAACATTGTCTTGTCGTTTGTTTTCACCTTTTGCGTTTAGTCATATTGCAGCTAATTATAAGAAAAAAAATGCAACGGTCAATAGCAAAATATTAGCTTGATATGGATTTCAAATAGTTAAAAAAAAGAGACTTTCAAATGAACATGTTGCTTAGGGAATGAATGGGAGTTAAGACGCCCTTGTTTCAGTCAGGAGTGGATGATTGTTGTTGTGATTTATTATCATTTCTATTTATTTTGGCATAATCACTTGGACTGACTTATGACAGCACCGTAACCTGTATTGTAACTGTAAACACTGATGTTTTGTGAAAGTGTTTTATAATCCCATTAGGGATGGGCCCTGAGAATGCAGCAACAAAAGGAACACGATTGCGATGTGTAGCTACGATTATACACCGAGATAGTCAAACAAAGTGAAAGGCACTGAACGATTCTCATGCGATGATATTGTCTCCCCAGTAGAATGCCAAGAAGCCTTGTCATGCACTTAAAACACCATGACGGTGAAAATTAGTGACAGCATATAACTAGAGCTTTTTCACCCTTCGGTGGGCTGTTAAGCCAGCAGCTGCCTGTCACAGCATATCCGAGTGCACTTTGAATAAGGTTGGTATTACCCCCATGCGTTTGCCAGCTAGCTGATACTGGCAAACATTAACTTTTGGATCAAGGAAGTGAAAGCACAGACATCAGCATGCGGGCTTGATGAGACGGAGATGCACCTGGTTTAACAGCAGCTACAGCTGCTCCTGCAACGTAAGCATGCTGAGCTGCAGTGTTGTGGAGGACGCAGTATTCACGCATAGAAATCTGTGTCCGTGTCCGGTTTGTCAAAGCCTCTCGCCAGGAATGTATCTGTCACTCCTCCTGTTCTGACCATTTCATTACTCCCTACACTCACACTTAAAGGGTGTGAGGGTTGTTTTCACTGCTACGTTTCTTACAGTCAACAAATCCCCAAAAACAAGGATCAAATTATCCTCAGAACTAGTACTGTATGTGTACCTAAAGCCTGATATTGGATATTTTTCTGTGTTGTAGACCTCCAAAAAGTGTAATCACATGTCCTTCTGCTGTCAATAATACTTGTGCAACAAATTAATCTGTGGTTAGTTCCCTACAAATGTTATTTACTTCTGCTTGAGTAATATTTCCTGGAAACTACAGTGTCCAGTTGATTCAGGAAACTTCTTCCTTTTTAAAAAAATGTAGGATTTATTTATCGTTTAACCCGTTTTAAGACTTAAAAAAATAAAAAAGGGAAATAACAGCTAAACAAGCTGGCTGAAGTTTACTGCGACCGTACATGGGGATTCTACCATGTAAACGTATACCCTTCTTGTACCCGTCTTATTTTGGCAACAAACCCTTCAGATCATAATTTACCATATGAAAGTGGAGGATATTTCTGGTTGACTCAGTGTCAGGAGGCATGTCAGGACATGTCCAGGACCTGTCAGACTGATGGTTAGTTTGTGCAACAGCTGGGGTTAAAGCGGGTGGTGAGCTCAAATTTCACTTTCATCTTCTGTGGTCGTGCTCACACTGTGATCTTTGCATCTGAACGGACAGATAAGAGGATTCTGGGAGGTAGAAAAGTTGAATATGTCCAGATACTGTCATAGACTTTAGCTTGTGTGTGCATGAAGAAGTGTTACTGAACACCAACCCAAGAATAAGCTGGGTTCTTGTATGTTGACTGGATGCTATGTGGTTGAGTTATGTCAGGACATGTTGAGACTTTGCCCAACAGGATGTCTGAGGTGTGTGTGTGTGTGTGTGTGTGTGTTTGGGGGGGGGGGGGGGGGGTCAGAGGAGGCGTGACTGACTCTTAAGTTCCTTCAACCTGTCTAATTTCTCAGGGCTTGCACGCTTGAAGCATCCCAGACACGATGCTGTGAAGACTTGACAGGCTGGATCCAAAACGGACATGTTTAAGGAAAACAGGCGTTCTGACGTCGGGTCAAAGAGTTCACACGACAAAGAGACACGGCAGGCTTGAAAATGATGTGTTATTGTATTGATGCTTTAAGCAGAGGAAACAAACACTGCTTCTTCTTCTTTTTTTTTTCCCTTTCTTTTTTTAATGGAAAACGTGGTCTCAGTTGCCATGGTGATGTCCACAGATTCTGCTCCCGTCATCAGAGTGGGTTCAAGCCAAACATCAGACACGACTAAGGAGTCAATGCTGAAACACCCAGGAGCAGAGCAGAGAGCATTCCTGAGGGAGGACAAATTATACCACACAAAAAGAATGAACGTCTTCACGCACAGACTCAACAACGATGTGATGCCATTACCGCCGGGGTCATGTGGCCCCTGAGACTAAGAAGTTGATTGAAAAATCCTGTAAAGCCCAACAACCGCTTTTTAATAAGCTCCTGTCTGTGTAAAACGTTTTTTTTTTTTTTTAATTCTGTTTTTTTATTTGCTTACTCTCATCTGCCCACTTTCAGGTTTTATTCTAAAGGAGTGGTTTTCCTCAGCATGGAAATGAAATGGAAACTTTGCGCTGTGGGGGGGGTCCGAGCACAAAGTAATCTTGTTACCTACTGTGGGATATATAAATATGCAAATAAAAATAACGACATGGAATTTTAATGTTAAGGCCTTTACACACTGGGAAGCTTCTTTGTGCGTTTCATTTGCATGTCAATGCATTTATTTGTCATGAATACTTTCACACAGATGAAAAAATATTAGAGCAAAAAAAGCGACGTAATTGTTGTTTATTAAGAGCTTTCACACCGCAAACAAACGCCTTTGTGCGGTACAGACATATTCAAAAAAGTACACTATGTGCACAACAACACAGAGGCTCCGTATTCCGAAAACTTTATTATTCTTTTCAACCTTGACAAAATCATTGCAGACAAGATTGATATGCTATTGCAATAAAAAACTCTTCTCTTTAAAACCGCATTGGAAATGTAGGATCCAATGGAAACTACAACAGCTTGTTTGTTAAGTTCTTGCACATGATGCCGCTGCTCCCACTGGGACACATTTCACTTCCTCTTTGACACCATTTTTAGTCCAAGTGCATGCCCACAAAAATGGTTTGTGTGTGTGTGTGTGTGTGTGTGTGTGTGTGTGTGTGTGTGTGTGTGTGTGTGTGTGTGTGTGTGTGTGTGTGTGTGTGTGTGTGTGTGTGTGTGTGTGTGTGCTAAAAGAAAAACAAAAAAAACTCAAAGCTTTCATTCTGCATTCTGACCATATGGTTGTCAAGCCTCTCAGGACTGCAACAAAGAAAAGTAATCTGTGGTTGTCAGCTTGGGCCCTTATAGCAGCTATAGAATATGACAGGTACCACCCCCCCCCCACACACACACACACACACACACACACACACACACACACACACATCGCCATCCCCGAGGACAGCCAGAGCTGTGAGGGACCACACTGATCCAGGCTTAAGCTCTGACAGGCCCTGCCTCCCACCTCTGTCTCTGCAGTAATTAAATGAGTGCCAATGGTGAGCAGCACTCAGGAAATTGGCCCTGTGCAGCTTCTGTCTCTGCTGTCAGTGTTTTCAGGTGGAGCGTGCCGGTGGTGGAGGCAGAGAGGACGACGTCTGCGAGGTAGAAAATAGAGTTAAAGGGGAGGACGAGTGAGCGGAATGAGGGAATGTAAACAAGGCGAGGTGGCAGAGAGTGACAATCCGAGAGACAATCTAGATCGAGAGACAAAGATCTCGGGTGAAATGCCCGTCAAGATTAGAGAGGAAATTGAGCGGAGGAAGTGTGAATGTCACAGCGTCTCGCCTCTCTCCCTCCCACTTGAGGAGAATATTGGAGTGATGTCATTTCCCCAACTGGCGAGAGCCTCGTGCGGCGCGTTTCCTCGCTCCCGGCAATTTGTTCTTTGAGGACAAGTGTGGGATGAAGATTGTGTAATGGTGAGAAGGACCCGGTGTCATTGAAGAATTAGTGAGACAACTGCAGAGGAGAAAGTGATATTGTGTCAGGTTGTCAGCTGGAGTGGCCTTGAGAGTTAGAGGAGACAGAGATGGTATTTAACTGCAGTAAAAGCGACTGTAAAAAAAAACATGTAGTAAAATGAATGCCCCAACCATTTATTACCTCTGAACTCTTCCTGCATTAATGACTGTGAAGATGTCCTTGAAGGTATAGTTCAATATTTGAGAACCGTGTTTGTAAAGCAACATCTTCCAGCAGATTGGTCTCGTCACAGGCTGGACTGACACAAACATGAACACGTAACATCCAGCTGCTGTGCAAGGTAGCCTTTCCTTAATATTTAGATACTTTTAATAGTTGTCATTATGGCTGCCACATAAAACGTCAGAGTCATCTCACTCAGTTAGGACCTTCCTATGCAAAAAAAAAAGACAATTTGACCAAAGCCAAGGTTTTACGTCCATCGATTTGTCCTCTGGCTTCTTGTTGAAAGAGAGCTGCTGTCTCTCTCTGTGTGTTTCAGGTCTGCTTCGTCGCTCTCTCACTGCCTGATCACCCACACCTGAGAGCCTGATCACCCACACCAGAGAGCCTGATCACCCACACCTGAGAGCCTGATCACCCACACCTGAATCTCATTCAACAATCAGTGGAGCTGTATATCTACTCCCAGAATCAGCAGTCCTACCTTCTTGGCCGCTGAGTTGTCTGTTTTTGCTGAGTTTAACTTATCTTTGTGATCTATTACTTGGTTTCCGTGTTAATAACTTTTATATATATATATATATATATATATATATATATATATATATATATATATATATATATATATATATATATATATATATAAATGTAACTCATTGTTACACCTAAAGTGCTTCAGCAGCCCTTTCTTGCTGTGTTGGTCCCTTTTTTTGAAGTCAAAGATTTTTATGTCACTCCTTGTGAAACCAGGACATTCTGATGTAGCCTTTCAAAATTAAAGTTCTTCAAAATCGCATGCATGAGCTAATTTCAAATCACATTCATGAGACAATTTGTCTAATTTCAGATGGGACTTTAGAGGAGATGGTGCATAGTTACAAAATAATTTCACCTCAGGTTGATAGCAGACCATCTCAAGGTGTCACTCAGAGAGAACCAGGACATTCTGATGTAGCATTTCAAAAATTAAAGTTCTTCAAAATCACATGCATGAGACAATTTGTCTAATTTCAGATTAGATTTTAGAGGAGATGGTGCATAGTTACAAAATCATTTCACCTCAGGTTAAAATGCAGTAATTCATTTTAGAAAAATGTATTTCACTGATTTGCCCTCTAGCTTTAAATTCAGTTCATTCAGGTGTGAAGTGATGTCAATCAAAAAAGCCACGATATTGTATTTTTCTCATCTAACAAGAGAAATGTGTGAGCATGGACTTTATCTGTGGCTATTAAACCACTTGTTTCAGCTCTTTCCTCTCTGTTAACATCATAGTTGGTCAATGAATTCATGTGTTAGAATTCTGATCATATTGGGCTCTTAGGTGTGTTTGACCGCGGTCCGCCTATTACTGACCCCTGGTTTATAACAAGAGACAGACTCTGGGCAGATACGGATGATCCCCTCTAGGTACAGTAGCTAACAAACAAGACACGAGTTGTGGGAATGTCTTGGTGCTTCAGTTATGATGGAGCTAGTCTGGTTGTTTGAATTTGAAATGAAGCCAAGCATTTCATGGACCAACCTCTGTACTGGAGGTGTATCTTCCGAAATGTTAAAACGACTCTTAACTGCTTTGGGTTGAGGCTCTCTCCGCTCCTCCCTGAGCTGCCGCCTAGCCTTTCACCACTTCGATGGGACAAGCCCAACGCTGAGCAGCTAGTGCAAGTCATCAATGTTTCTTCAGATTGGATTTTTCTGCTGTTCTAGAGGGCCTGAGGTGTGTGCGTCCATCTGAAATTAGATTCATGGCTGCAGTTTGTACACCCTTCAGCGATGGTTCCACTTAGCTGGAAGGTGACAGAGGAAGTTAATTGGCTTCTTTACTTGCAGCGGTAAGGCTGTTGATCAAGCGTTGGCATGCTGCACGCCCTGGGAGGCAAGACATATTTGCACATTTGTGAGGATTTGCTGATGGTATCTGAACAGGCCACCCTCTGCAATTGTTATTGGTGGTCGATCATCAGATAAGATCCACAACACAAAAGACACTGATTTTTTTTTTTTTTTTGTATTCGCTCCTTGTTACTGGGATATATTTGAAACGAGATGGTGGTCAAATCAGTCACTGGACGAAACGAATGATTAAATATCAAGGTGGCTTCTAGATCGACTGTACTCAACAGCAAAAAAAAAAACAACAACATGAAAAGAGCATGAGATGTGAAAGGAGATTTGCACAGCAGTGCCAGGGAAAAGAACCACAACGACAAAAGTGGCTTCTAGTGGAGGAGAATGGAAAAGGACAAAGGTGAAATCAAAGGGAGAAGAAAATAGAAGCGACGAAGACAGAGAAGGAGAGCAGAAAGGGAACATAACGGTCATGGTTGATAATTAGCAGATAACACACACACAATACAAGTGAGAGCAGAGTTATAAATAAGAGCAAACACAGGGCAGGTTGGCACAGAGTATCATGTACAGGTCAATGCCTGGCAGACAGTCATGTCACTCTGCTCTTGTTTCAGCAGCTGTCTGGCCTGCGTTTGCTCATATTTCTGTGTCAACATGCATCATTTGCATTGACTGATGATCTCTGACCCCGTCTGGAAACTTTTCTACCATTGAACGGACACAGGGCCTGTTTGTGCGTGGGTATTCATATGTGATTGGGTGTTTTTTTTTATGTAAAAAAAAAAAAAAAAGAAAAGAAAGAAAAACAGGTGTAATGTCAGGCGACACAGTATAAAGTCGGCGGAGGGAGGAGGTTTTGGTGGATCGATGGGTTGAAAAAACAGTGGACTTTCACCCACGAGATCAGTGTTTGTGTTCCGAATGAAACCAAAAGTCAATGTTGAATTATTTAGTTATGTTACGTAACGTATTTAACGAACTCTGCCTACGTAACATGACCTACTTAACTAAGGTACGAACGTACTTAATTTAACCCAAACCGCACTCTTTTTGCCCTCAACAACGTAGTTTTGTTGCCAAAACGGAAAAAACAAGTATTTTGCTGTGAACACGGGAAGTTTATTTGGAAAAAAAACAAACAATGTATGCATGTAACGAGCATATGTTGACACAGACAAACTGACACTAGGCGGGTACGTACAGTGCCATAGTTTGAAGCGTACAGAGCCACTGAACAAACCGACGTATATGTGACGAGTTGGGATTGAGATCGTTTTGGCACATATGTGTCTATGCATGCTTTTTCTTGTCTGCTGTGTTTGTATCTGTCTGTCGAGTCATTAGAACAGGGGTTGAAGGTTTGTTTGCTCTGTGTGAGTGTGTGACACTCTCTCAGGGTAATAACCTAGTCAGGCTGGCATCCAAATCAGGACAGCTTAGATTAAGGCCAGAAACGCACAAATGTGACCCTCCTGTAACGCGTCTGCTGCGTTCCAGACAACTCGGAAACCACAAAACCTTCTTCTGGGAAAAAAAAAAGGACAATGGAGCGTCACTCAAAGTCAGAGTTCCTACTTCTACTCATCCATCTGCCCCGACTTCATGGAGGAGCAGTTGCCTGACGTTGCACAATAGAAGCGCACGTTGCAAAGGGTAAAACCATCAACTAAAAGGCGAACGCTAAGTATATGTTAAAATTTGGAAGTTGGAAAATTTCGACGAGGAAAATTCCTCTGATTTGTCTGGGACGCAGCATAAGATCACGTTTGATTCCGATCTTAAAATGACCCCTTCCAACGCGGCCTGCGTACTTTAAACACCCTAGTTAACGTGACACACACACACACACACCAGTCGTACGATGAGACCCTGAATAATTATCCCAATGATAATTTCATCTCTGGAAAACGATGATCTAAGAGACAGATTTTCTCTAAGCCACATAATTATTGTGTTCAACGTGTCCAAGCACTGCAATACATGACCTGTGACTGTCTAGCCATGGTCTAGCGGCTTATCACATGGGTTTTTGTTATTGTCCATCGATAGGAGGAGTTGGCACAAAACTGCTGGTTAATAATACGTACAGCCTCCACCGCACTGCTGCACACACACACACACACACACACACACACACCGTTACATTCACAGCACATATAAACACACCTGCCGCAGCAGCCAGACACAACCTCAGTCTAGACTAACCCTCTCTCCGCCCCACGAGAACAGGGTTCCTTGTTCCTGCGTCCTGCCAGATCTGAGCCCTGTGTATTTATGAGGGTATTTCCTACCACGCGGTATTAAGTAAAGGCAGGAACAGGTTAGTGGAGCGTAAAAATGTCCCCTTCATGTAGAACAAAGCTCTTCTTTGAAGATTAGCATACTGTTCACTGTTTGACTTGGATTTGGGCTCTACTGAAATGATCAAAATTAAACATTTTGCAGGCAAAAGTTCACCGCTGTCCCCAACAGGAGTGTGAGTGTGTGTGTGTGTGTGTGTGTGTGTGTGTGTGTGTGTGTGTGTGTGTGTGTGTGTGTGTGTGTGTGTGTGTGTGTGTGTGTGTGTGTGTGTGTGTGTTTCTGCCGGAGTGTCACAAAGTGAGTGATTAGAGGAGAGAAAAAGAGAGGCGGCTGATTGTAATTGGCTGAGACAGTGGCATTCCAGTGCCTCTACTCAAGAAGCTCTTTGACTGTCAAAGAAAAGTTTGTTTCCAAACTTGATTTATTTTCGCGCAAGGCCAAGTTAAAGGAATCCCCTAAAGACTATGAAAGGGATGTCAACAATGTAATTGGAAAGTTCATTGTCTAATACATTATGTAACAGATTATTGAGAATTGGAACATGCATGTCCACTGTCCATACTTGACATATTATCTGATACAAATATAAGGAAACGAGAAAGTAAATAAAGAATTGATGTTTTAAGGTTTAACTTTTTGAGAAAGTTCACTATCAAATACACATTTTGTTCAAATTCTCTTTACTGTAATACGACCAGAACAACTTTATCTCTATCAGCAGCATGATCTTTTAGAATTCCTTAAAAGAGAAGCATATCAGACTTTATTATGTGTACTTCTGACCCCTTTGGTGCTGTAAAATAATATTTAAAACATGATTGCAGCCATTATGTGGAAAGAGTTTCACTATAACCATCAACCTGATTGCAATGAATGTTTAACTGTGGGACAGTGCAATAATACAGTCAACAGTCCAGCATTTCAAAATAATTTGGAATGCACCAGTATAAAAAAAAATGATCAAACTTAATAGTTGCTTGAAATAATATTTCTTGGAATTTGTTTTAATAATAACCACATTGTAAAGCTCTTGTGTTCACAAGATCAAAAGTAGAATTGCTTTTGCTAGACATCATTTTACAGTATGTATGAAGTACCGTACAGACTCCTCAAATTGCAGTATGTATTTATATGGGTATATAAATCCAGAAAAGATACCTGCTCTTTTATGGATTATACAATAAAGAGAAGATGATGATACCTGTACACACTACCACACACACACACACACACACACACACACACACACACACACACACACACACACACACACACACACACACACACACACACACACAACCCTTCATTAGTAGCAGCCTATTCTCCAGTCTGGCCTGCCAAGAGAATCCAACCATATGGGGCAGCAGCAACGACAGCATGTGTTTGTAAAAGATAAAGCGCTGCTGCCTTCAGGGAACACACTGCAATTTGTGCTCACCATCAAAGAGAAGGCCGTGAAGAAAAACAATGAGCAATGGAACAAATGTATTTTTATTTCTTTATGTATATTTAAAAAGCTGATGTTTTTTTTTTACTGTGACTGAGGTGTCAACATTAAAAATTACGGTACATTTCAGTTTACTGTAATTTATTTTTTTTTTTAACCACAGAATCTATGAAGCTCTAAAGCTCACCATGCTCCAGCTGATGTGTCCCCCAGGGGTCTGTCGGGCCCATGGCTATTGCCATGGCAACAGGCCCTTTTGAAGATGGTCCCAGCGTCACCTTCAAGTGACTGTTTTGCTTTTGTTCTTGGTTAATTAAAATGGATTATCAATGGGGGGGGGGGTTTCACCCCCCTGCAACGCTTTTACACTTACATTCTGCTCCTCCAGTGTTTGCAGAGGGCTTTGATTGGAACAATTAAAGTCGAGGAGAGAGAAACGGACGGACAGACTAATGACTAATTGATTATGAACGGAGAGAGGCAGCATCCATGATGTCTCTTTAACCTTGAAAACACAAGCAGGATGGGGAAGATGCGGAGTACAGTATAAGGTCAAAACAAAAAATGTGTATTATGTGGAAATACACATATTTGCTTCCTTGCTGAGGGTCAGATGGGAAGATTGATACCACACTCATGTCTGATTGATACTATGAAGCTACAGCCAGTCATATGAATGGCTGTCTTCAAGGAGTCTCCGCACTACCTCACTGCAGTGTTACTGCCACAACACTGGCCTTGAGGCGGCCCTGGTGACTGTACGAATTTCAAAGAATCCTCTAATTATGCACACAGCTATGCTTTAGATCACAAGAGGTCAGGAACATAGCGCCATAACTAAATGATCTAACTTTCAATCACTGCAGCAGACATCTGTCCTGTCAAAGTGCCCTTCAGAGCCCCATTAATAAGAACATTAGTTAAACTGTCTGAGCGGCTGTAGGAGCCATCAGAGAAATGTAGGCTGGGGTCAACCTTGATGTATGATTTGGGTAGCTCTCGTAAGGAGTGCAGTGACAGTGATGGATAGCCCAAAGAGAGGGTGAAGACGGGAGAAGACGGTCCGACGGACAGAGAGACGGGAAGAAAGGGAAAGGTATCAGGGAGACATGAAGCGGAGATCAAGAGGAGGACTGAGAAGAACGCCACAAAGAGAAAGAAGAAATTGGCTTGAAGCGGAGAAAGTAGAATCAAAGCACCGCAGTCTCATCTCTAGCTGTTTTTTTTTTTGTTTTTTTTTTACAGAAGCGCTTTGGATAGGGATTACATAGAGAACAGAGACAGAGAGAGGCAGAGAGAGAATGGGGCAAAAGAGGGAGAGAGAGAGGAGAGGAGAGAGAGAGAGAGAGAGAGAGAGAGAGAGAGAGAGAGAGAGAGAGAGAGAGAGAGAGAGAGAGAGAGAGAGAGAGAGAGAGAGAGAGAGAGAGAGAGAGAGAGAGCTGACCTACTTTGAATGGGAATTCTAATTCGGCATCTGAATCAGCGAAGGGGAGAAAAAAAAGAGGAAATGAAAAGAAGAACAAGATGATAGGGGCTTCTTGCTACCAGAGGCTCATCCAGCAAATCTAAAACCAGGCAGTAATTCTACCAAAGGAGGGACTATGCTTTCTCTCTGGCTCTTTGAAGAAATCATCTGGCTTCATTGAATTTCCAGTGCAGACCAGATCAATCTTTCTTCTTAATTTGTCTGCATTAGGCTTTAATGGAAACAACCCACACACAGACCATTCGTCTTCTGTCACGGTATGTTTGATGCCCTCAATCTATTTTGTTTCCTCCCCTATATACCCCATGGTCACAACCTGAATTCTTAATCCATTTATAATTAAATGTCATACATTCTAAAGGACAGCAGATTAATAAACGGAGAGGTGAGAGATGGTGGCCAGAGAAACAAATATTGACCATAGGAGCGTAGAAGGACATATGGGAAAGCCACGGGGACCGAGAGGAGGTATTGTGCGTCTTTGTTAGATTTGATAGATGTGACAGAGAGATGAATGGTCAGAGCATTTTAATCTAAAGGTTCAGAATGAGTAAACACACACACAGACATATATATATACACACACCAGTC